>NC_031769.1:17339613-17404737 GCF_001522545.3 Parus major | reverse complement strand
AGAGCGGAGCGCAGCGAGAAGCTGGCGCTGTACCTGGCCGAGGTGGAGAAGCAGGACAAATATCTGCGGCAGAAGGGCCGGTTCCGCTTCCACATCATCCCCGACGGGAACTGCCTGTACCGCGCCGTCTGCAAAGCGGTGTACGGGGACCAGCGGCTGCACGGCGAGCTCCGCGAGCAGACCGTGCACTACATCGCCGACCACCTGGACCACTTCAACCCCATCATCGAGGGCGACGTGGGAGAGTTCCTCATCGGCGCCGCCCAGGACGGGGCCTGGGCCGGCTACCCGGAGCTGCTGGCCATGGGACAGATGCTGAACGTGAACATCCACCTCACCACGGGCGGCCGGCCCGAGAGCCCCACCGTTTCCACCATGGTTCACTACCTGGGGCCCGAGGACCCGACACGGCCCAGTATCTGGCTGAGCTGGCTTAGCAATGGGCACTACGATGCTGTGCTGGACCGCATGTGCCCCAACCCAGAGTACGAGGCGTGGTGCAGACAGACTCAGGTACAGCGCAGGCGGGATGAGGAGCTGGCCAAGTCCATGGCAGTGTCCTTGTCCAAGATGTACATTGAGCAGAATGCCTGCTCATGAGACCACCTGAGCCGCAGGCTGGGAGCTTTGCTGCAGGGACTGACAGAGAGAAGGTGTGCTGGCTGTGATGGTGATGCCTTAATCCTTAATGAAGCAGCAGCACCCCAGACTGAGAGGGACTGTAGGTTGTGGGGGATAAATGCAGACGTATTTGTAATATTCTGTTGTAAAAACTTAGCCTCGGGTTATTTGCAAGCAGATTTCTCTGTGTATGTTTGTGTCTCCCCTCCCCACTGTCTATTTTCTATAAGAATGTATTTTTTGCACACTATTTTTAAACTGTTACCTCCATGTTCTACATCTTACATTAGTATCTGGCTTTCAGCTGTACGGCCAAAAACGTTTGTAAACAGTTTTTTGTAAATAAGGCTTATGATGTAACAGCTATTTTTTGCTGTGTTTTTTATCCATAAACCTTATATTTTTACCAAATGAAGTTGATGTCAAACAGACCCCCCCTAGTTGAGGAAAATATTGTGGGTATTTTCTTGCAAAATTAAAATAATGGCTTTTGTAAAAGTGCAGCAAAGTGAGAACAGACTGCTTTTAGGAACAGTTGCTTTCTCTGCCTGGAGCACAGAACAGGTCGTTTGAGCCAGTTGGAATGCAGCTACACGTGAACAGTGCAGGGAGCAATTGACTCTTCTGTTTATAATTACTGTTTTGAGTAAACTGGCCTCTTGTTGCCTGGTTGGCTCACCCTCTGCTCCATTTATATTATTTATCTATAATAACAGAACATTAACTTGCAATAGAATGTTGTGACTAGATAATAGTCTCCTGCTTTGGCAGTAATTGCCTTGGCTGCACCTCAGTGTTTGTGTTCTTGTTTCTGGGGTTATGGTGTCTTTCGTATAAGCCCTGCTTCTTTTTTGGCACTGATGTTTCACCAACAAGTCATTATCTGATCACAACATTTTATTCACGTGACTTTATTTTCTAATCAAGAATTCAGGAATGGTATTCTACATTATGGTTTAAAAGAAAAAAAAGTACTTAAATTGAGGTTTGTATGGTTTGCTGGGTCAAACATTTAAATGTTTCCAATCTGGATTCTGTCTCTACTACTTTCTGATTAACTTGTTAGATATATTTATTAAGTAATGCAGTTTGTACTTTTTTATTTTGTAATATATTGTGATTTTGGAATTTATACTGTATTTGTATAATAGGAATATTCACAGCTAAAATGGAATGAATAAAGAATATAATTTTACTTGTGCTCTTCTTTTCTGCCCTGTACGTTCCTGCTGTGGGAAAAAATTGTGGGTGGGTTAACAGGATCTTCTATTTAGCTTCTCTGCCTTAGTCTCCCCTATTAAGAGGAAGAAAGAAGGGACACAGTACTTTACAAATGTGAACCACTGATAATTCTGGTGTCTGTCAATATGTGAAAGAAAGAAATGCAAGCATTTAAAGACAATAGAATATCTGTAATTATTTTCTTACTGCAAGAGATCTTAGTGTATCTGCTTGCTGGTGAGAAACAGTTTTCTATATTAGTATGCCTTAGATGAGGAGTTCTCAAGCGTAGTTAATGAGCTGGTGCCACCAGGGTTGGTGGTGAGCCAGCTCTCTGCTGGACTGTGCACACTTGGGCTTGGACCTTGGTCTTTGGGAACCTCCATTCTGCAGTTAGCCCCAAACTTGCTTAAGATTTGTCCTGTCAGTAGTGATACCTTGGCACCCTTTTGTTACTCAAATAGAAGAAATGTCATAGGGAGATACAGCTTTTTACTCCCCTCACAAGATGGAAATGCCTTGCAAGTTGTTAAAACGTGTTTACAAACGTGCACGTGTGTTTACAAACCAGTCCCTGATCTCAGAATAGTAAAAGCCCCATCCTTAAACAACAGAAGGGTACTGGGTTAAAGTGAGGATTAGAAAGTAACTAAATAGCTGAAATGCATCGCTCTTAGTTGAGCACGTGATAAAGAGCTGCTGGACTGGTGGATATATGGGTTACTGGTTTATGTGGTACCAAAGAGTAGATTTAAATACTACGTTATTTTCAAAACATTGTTAAATACAATATATTTCTGGTTTTCTTTACACCCAATTGTGCTTTTTCTTTAAAGTGCAAACAATGATGGAAAAACCCTGCCAGTTGTTCTAGTTCTAGTCCACTACTGCTTAACCCATGAATCTTTGACGAGCTGAGTTTTGAGAGCACAGCAAGGATGCAGTCATGGATGTGTTCATAAGGAAGAGAGGTAGTTTATGGGGAAAATGGCTTCTCACATGACTCTAAAAGTGAAGATATTAATACAGCATCACTAAACATTGGTAATGTGTTGACTGATTAAAAATGTTGTATCCAAGGCTGCCTAGGTGTTTGGTTGGATGTGATTAATTCATTCAGAGTTGTGACTGTCCCAAACTTTAAAAAAAACCCCCAAATGCCCAGAAACCCAAACCCCAAACCCCCAATTTTAGGTCTAAAATTATCATTTTCAGCTGTGTAATGAATTGTGATCAGAAATTTTGTGTGTGTTTTGCAACACAAACCTTAGAAATGCTCAGTAAGCTAAGTGAAAAGGATTGGTACTGCATAGTGTTCACTCTGTGCCATTAAAGTGATACTAAAATATCACAAATAAATAAAGTAGTGTTAAAAACCAACCATGCGGGACCCTGGGATGGGTTCCCACAGAGTTCCTCAGCAATTTATCTACTGCATGTGTCACAGGGGCATGCAGATAACTTTAAGGAATTTAAAAAACTAGGTTACTTGTTGAACTAGTTTGCAAAGACACTGAGGGTGTATTGCTGAAGTGTGTAACAAGGCACTTGTTTTTGCAGCTTGCGTTACATACTGTGTCTAAAAGGAAATTACAAAAATGGCATTTTGGATGTTTTGGGCACATGAAAAGTTGTTTTTTTTTTGAATAGCTGTGCTGTTTGAAGTTCAGATGAGACACTAGGTTCAGATTCAAGCTAGTGGTGTCTTGCTTGAACAGGAGTAGAAGCGGTTCAATGGAGAAATTTTATGGAAGCAGTGATCCTAATGTGGAGCTTTACAAAACTGCTTATAACACTACTCTTGCCCCCAGGAAAAGCAGAGGTAGAGGCACGTTTTCCTTTACTGTCCTCTGTTCAATAATTCCAGAAACGAGGGAAGGGCAGATCTTGTTCTGGATCATAATTTCAGTGCCTGATTATTTTAACCTTGGCTAATCAGTTGCATAACCCAGCTAATCCTTAGACCTGTCTGGGGACTGGTCAACAGACTTTTTATTATTGTCAGTAAGTCAGAAAAAGAGCTTGATTTTTCAGTATGCCACTTGTGTGGTTTTATAAGTCAGGTAGAAAATGCTTTAATTCTAAACCAGGCTAGTGTGAACTTCAGTCTGTGGGAGCATAAGCTTTGTGATACCATCTTTGCTTGTATTTTATAACACAATTGTGAAATAGTTGACATGTTGAATGCTGCATTTCAGGAGTTCCTTAGCTTGCCAAGATTATGACAGTCTATCACTGAATGTGCAAGGGATATGTTAAAATTGTCATGTGTGTTGAACAGACTTTGTTACATGAAGCAAGGCTTGCAAGAGCTGAATTGGTTTGTGATGAAGGAATCCCAAAAATAAGGGTGATGGGCAAGTAGGAAAGGGAAGATCTATGTATCACTGTTTTCCATCTCAGTCAAGGGCTTGCTCTTCAAAAAGTTTAGTGGATGATACTTTGTGCTTAGTAACTTTTTTAGGACACATAAAAGTTGTCTAATGCCAGCTACTGCAGATTATCTGTCCTGTTGTATTTGTTTGATACGTTACATGTTACATAAATATTTTACATTAACGCACTTGTAAATAAAGATGTGTTTCAGTACTTGTTTTACATCTACAAAATCACCTGAATACAAATATTTCTACCGTCTGCTTTTGCTTTTATGATGTTGGAATTACTTGGTAGGATTTTTGAGGATAAAATTTCAATTTTGTTTTAGTGATTTGTCAGTGTGCTCATGCATAGCTTCTGAATCCAAGCAGAAAATGATGTCAGACATCTTACAACAGAGGCAAGTACCTGGCAATAACTGTTTTTTGCTTATGATTTGCTTATACTCGGTTATATTTATTCAAGAGTTTATTGATATGCAATGATAAGTGTTCCTAGGATGTTGGTGCAAAATTGTGTGAAATTAAAAATTTCCTGAGCCTCAGTCTTAAAAAGTTTGTCCCATTTCAGAATTGCATGGTTGTGTGAAAATCCGCAGCATACAGTGAGACAGTAACTGTTTAAAAGGACATCAGCTCTGCCAAATGCAATTGTGCAGTCATCAGAACCTTTTAAAAAAGCAGAAAAATTCAAACTTTGATTTTTTGCTAACATACAGGCTAATTTGTAACATGTACACGTGTATTTCAGTTAAAAAAAAAAGTGGCTTTTATATATCCTGTTCAGTTTTAATTTATAATCTGTCTTTTTTATAGCAAGTTTATATTATTAATGGATAAAAAGATACAGCAATGCAGTAATGTATTGTACTTCAGCCATTTATTCCTGGAGTTGGTATTTAAAATCTGTTTATACAAGGAAACCCAGGACATGGTATTCAGATTGCAAATCAACGGAAATAAACCACTGTCACGTTCCAGGTTTCTGTGGCACGAGTGGTTATTACTCCATCTTCTCATAAATTTGTCCTAATTACTGACTAAGATCAGGCTTCTCTGGAGAAAAGGTGAGTGTGCAATTGCAATAGCATGAGGCATGTACACATGGGTGGACTCACCTTTCTTGTGTGATCTTAAAAAATGTCATTTCCTGCATTTTTAGTGTGTATTTTTGAACCATCATGCTTTTATTCCTTATTTTATTTCGTAGAAGTTTTACTGGAAATTGTAGAAAACAAACTATTGAGTTCTTCTTAGAAGCCATGGTTGGTTAATAGTGTTTGAAGCTTCAGCAGTTAAGCTGAGTACAGAGTGGCATCTGCAGGGAAGGAGGCAATGGTAGGAGGAAAGTTGGAACTGGGATCTGGCTGTGAAGGGGCCCAAGTCACCTTCTATCCTTTCATGTCCCTTGTTCACCCACATCCCCAGCAGGGAGATCCTGACTTGCTGTGCCACTGGTCTGGTGACAGCTTCAGGATCATTGCTGCTGCTTCTCGGGGTCTTGGACTGCTGAGCTTTTGGGGGGTGCAGATGGAGGAAGGGATGGAATGCTCCTGAAAAAATGGGAAGGATTTCACAGGCAAAGACATGGTGGTTTTCTTGCCTGTGAACTTCTATTATTGAATTTCAAAGACTTAAAGCATGGTTGAACATCAAAATGGTTTCCAAAGGTCAGTGTAGTTTTAAAAATCACATAAAGCACGTTAACAGATTTTTGAGAGTCAAATGCTGAAGTATGCTGAAATACCTTTTTTTTTTTTGTATTATTAATCCATAAGTATATTAGCAAAACCATATTATTTTCACAGGTACAAGGATCCAGCATTTTTTCTGCTCAAAACTTCAATATTTGCTGACTGTAAAACTTAATTTTCCAGCTGTTTAACTAACCAACATACCCAGGCAAGAAAATAACGATTTCAGATCTCTGGGTGTGATTTGGAATTTGATAGTCTGTCAATTTAACCCAGTATCACTAAGCGCAATAGTTGTTCCCCTTGCTGATGCTGTACTCGAGTTTAGATGTCTGCTTTTAGAAATAACATGATTGTTGAAACTCCAACTGAGCTTCTTTTGTTATTTTTTAGGGAGAGCTTGTGGTCAAAATGTTCTCCCTTAGTAAATAAAAAACCCACTATGTTTTATGTCTACGTTGCCTGTCTTCCATATGACTTAAAGATTGAGATATGACCAAGAAGCATTTAACTAATGTGGATTTATTTGCTTTCCTCACAAACTTCAGTTCCACTGGAATAGGTTACTCACAAGGACAGGCCTTGCCTTTTTTGGTTTAAGGTATGAGCAAAGATAGAATTTTTGTCTCAGTAATTGCTAACACAATTCCTATCACTTCTGCAAACTCCATCTGCAATTTTAAAATTTATTTTCATGGTTATTTTTGGTGATTGTCAATCATATGCCTATTCAGGATTAACCTTAGAAAGTAGCTATGCTGTAAACCAAAACCTAATTAAATAGGACATTTGAGTGAGTTTAGGAGCTGACAGCTGTTTTGCTGTTTATGTGTAATCAAGGGAAAGGTGGTGCCAAAAATTAAGTGGTTGTGAAAGGACTTTTTTTGCTCTGAAAGCTGTTTATATCAGCTTATAGATCAGCGTTGTGACTGCTGATGTAAAAGCTTTAATGCACTTGCATTTATTATTTCTTAAAAAAGTAATAATGTTATCTCTCAACAAGTTACATTTTTGCTCCACTCAGGATCTCTTTGCTACACAAGAGACTAATACTGCTAGATTAGAAAGACAATAATGTTTTGCTTTTAGAAGTAGTTGCTTTTTTCCCCATTTATCTCCCACCACTCTAATATCCAGTGAAATATAGCTTTGGCTTTAAGTAAGGAATATTTGTGCATGTGGCCTGTGTTTTCCCTGAACTGGTAAATTGAATACATGTAGAATAAGTTTTTTTACTTTAGATTACTACCCATAAAAGTAGTGAATAAACAGTTGGCTAAAAACCTGTGCTGTAGAGCATTTGGCTCAGCAAAGCTGCAGTCCCACTGGGGCTTGGATGGGAAGCAGCATTATGACAGCACATGCTTTATAGGTAGCTGAAAACTTAATCTCCATTTAGTAATTTTGCTTTTAGTTTTTAATTTTTTTTGCATGCATGTTATCTTATACATCAGGAAGCAAATATTTATGGATATTTTGTCAGTTAGGTAGCTGTCCTTTTGGATATACTCATGATAATTCATGTGAACCATTCACATGACTGTGATTCCTGGTAGATTTCAATTTTCAGTTAATATTTTACAGCAGTTGCCCTGAAAAGGCTATGCAACATCTTAACTTGCTAGAAATTATAGCAAACAGTAAAAAACTCAGTTATTTTACAGCAATTATGTAATCAGATTCTTCTCCTTGTCTAGGAGCTCTGGGCTCTGTTAGGTAAATTAAAGAAGCATTTGCAGAGAAATAATAACTGTGGAAAGCTTCACCAAACATGTTATTGCAAAGAGGGCTGTTGGGATATAGTAGTTCACATGCTCTTCAAAACTCTTTATTGTCACACCGAGATTGTGACAATTTCAAACAAACAAAGCCTGAAAAAATCCCTAAACAAAAATGGCAAATAAAATCCCACAAGAATGTAAACTTTACTACCAAAAACCCAAGGGAAAGCTGCTCTGGGTAGACAGTACTTGTGAGGAACCATTGTCACAGAGACTGGTTATATAACATGAACACTGGCAGTGGCCTCAGCTCTAACATCTACAGGAAATCATTCTGCCAACGAGCTTCTACCCTGGGAGACCAAGTAGGTAATAGTCGATGCTCTACTTCAGTCAAGGGATTGAGTTAATCTCTGCTAAGACTTTTGGTGCTTCCTCAAGCCTTTGAGCTTTATCTCAGTGCTCTCTGGATTAAGCTCTTGCCAGCCAGCAGCTGTATCATTTCTCTTTGGGTCACTTGATACTGATAGAGGAGGTAGACAAGAGTCAGGTACTGCCTCGGCATAGAGAATCCTGTGCTCCATCATAACCCCTTGGTGTCTTATATCACTCCTGTCAAGTATGAAGTGTGAGAAAAAAGAAATTGGGCACCACTGGAATGTGGAATCAGTTCTATCTCTCTGTTCACTCAGAAGTTCTCACTGAAAAAAAATACAAACTTGTGCCAAGTCAGTTATATTTACTTTTTTATTTATTTACTTTTTCTATGAACTGTAAATATATCCCAAGGAGTTTATAACTAGCCACTGAGGCATTTTACAGCTCAAAAAATGGTACAGACGTTTGGTCACATGGAAATCTTCAGTGGGATGCCACAGGTTTTCTACCAAATTCAATTCTGGATTCAGATTTATCTTCTGCTCAAATATTTATTTCATTCTGTCTGCTATCACCATTATGTATTTAATACCCTCATTAACTTTGATGTTTATTCCCATAGCATGAGGAGGAAATAATAGGAGCTGTTTCTAATATTAGTGAATACCATCAGAGGAAGGGAGGGTAGCGCCTTATGGTAGGGAACGTTCCGTGACTACTTAAAACCAAGGAAAAAGCACCTGAAATTTGGTCTTGACATGGGA
This sequence comes from Parus major, assembly GCF_001522545.3. Lineage (NCBI taxonomy): Eukaryota > Metazoa > Chordata > Aves > Passeriformes > Paridae > Parus > Parus major. Next base: position 17,395,960 of record NC_031769.1, on the reverse strand, counting down.
ATTTTAACTTCCTTTTTTTAGAGAACCTTATTCTTGTTAAATATTTATTGTGTTGAGTATGTGCTGATGCCTTTGCTAAGTGTGCTGAGGAGAGAGCCAACAAAAATGTGCCAGCAAAAGTGGAAGCAATGTGTCTGAGATGAAAGTGCAGCTTGTGAGGCAGCTTTACTTTCTGTTGGCCTGACCTGTGGGTTTTCTATCTCACTTATAACTTTGTCCTTGTTTCATTGGCATAAAAAATGCTTTCTATATGTTTTTGCAACATATTTCCTTTTCCTACCTTGACATTAAATATGAACAGAGATCCTGTTTCTTGGGAGTCAAGTCCAAAATGTATTTTAGAAATTTTCATTTGATAAAACATGATTTATGTGTTGTTTTCAGTTTTACAACCTTTATGGTGTAATTCAAGCACAGGGCTGTGAAAAGTATGTTTGTAAAGGAGTATTAATTTCACCTTTATAGGCTTTTAAAGTAAGTGTTTACAGCTGGGTTAACTTTGATAAATAGTAAAGGAATTCTGAATGGGAAATATGTGCATAGGATATTATAAAATATGACATTTCTTTTTCTTATGTGCTTTATTGTAAATTTCCAGGTTTAATTTCTTCAGGGGGAAAAATAATTGAGAATTGAGCTTATTTGGGCTTTTTGCTGCTGTGCTGCTGGGCAAGTTCATCCCAGCAAAACCCTGAACTTTGTCACCCTCTTGAAAGATCAGCCCTTGCCTCTAGTTATTGCAGATGAGGAATTAAATGCATAGTCTGTTTATATAGATTCTTGAAAGAAAACCTTTGAAAGGGAGAATGTAATAGCTCCAGCTGTATGGAAGGTCAATCATCACCTGTACCGTGTTTGAAATGCTGTTTTTGACTTGTCTTCCTTCGATGCTGCCCAGTGAGACGAAGAAAGAAAATTACTGTGCTAGTCCTTCAGGAAATGTTTGCTCTGCAGAGGACAGTGCTGTGCAGAGATGCCATTGAGCTTGGCAGGGGCAGCAGCATCACAGAATGGTCCTTATTAGGTAGAAAGAAAAAGCAGGTCTCTGAAGGAGGTGAGTAGGATCCTGAGTCCCAGAGTGGTTTTGCTCTCTCCCCAGTGCATGCACAGGGTCCTGGGCACTCTGACAAGGTTCATTGTCAACACTCAGGAGCATAGGTCGGTATTTTTAAGGATTTAACTCTATAGACTTGGTTTGAAGGCATTACTTGGTGCATAGCTGCCATGCAACAATCTTGCAATATCAAGCTGTAATAATTGTATGAGGAATGTGTAGTCCTGGGAGAGAGTTAAAGATATTATATTTCATATAAAACTTCCATATGTACCCCAAGTGCTTTTTAATAGGAAGACTACAAGCAGGAAAATGTTATAGCAGTTGTAAATAACATAAAGCACTTCTCAGCAGTTCTGATGGAGATGAGAGGGAATTACATAACAGATGCTTTCTAGCCCCAAGCCAATATGACTTGCCCACTTTGCCAGTTCTCGGGACTCAAAGATCTGAATTGTCACCTCCCACCTACACTACAGCTGCAGAGTGAAGAAGGGGGCTTTAAAATAATGGATGCTCCACAGTCATATTTCTGTGAAACATGCAAACTTGGTTCTGTTAGGGTTTTTTGGGTGTTTCCTCCCCACCCCCCGCAAAGGATTAGGAGGAATTGTAATCATGTGTAAACTTGAAAGGTCAAAATGCAGCCCCAATGCACATGCAAACAATGTTTTATTTGCTCTGGCTAATTAACAGATTTGTCTTTTGCTCCCCATTGTCCCAGACAGGGCTGTCACTGTCCGGCCAGTTTGTATTCCCACCTCCCTCTGCTGCATTACCTCTAACTTTGCTCTTAGTGCAGGTGCTTTTGGCTAGGATAGAGTTAATTTTCTTCAGAGTGACTCATATGGGGTTGTGTTTTAGGTTTGTACTGAAAACAAAGGTGATAATATAGAGATATTTGTTGTTGGAGAGCAGTGCTCCCACAGCTTCAAGGCCTTTTGTACTTCTTGTACTGCCACGTGAGGGAGGGAGCTGGGGGTGCTTGGGAAGCTGGGAGGAGATACAGCCAGGACAGGTGACCCCAGCTGACCAAAGAGACATCCCCTGCTGTAGCACATCATGCTCAGTATATAAAGTGGGGGGAAGAAGGATGAAGGGGTGAGTGTTTGGAGGGATGGTGTTTGTTTTCCCAAGTCACCATTACACGTGATAGGGCCCTGCTCTCCTGGAGGTGGCTGAACACCTGCCTGCCCATGGGAAGCAGTGAATTAATTCCCTGTTTTGCTTTGCTTGCATGTAGGGCTTCTGCTTTTCCTGTAAAACTGTCTTTGTATCAACCCACGAGTTTTCTCACTTTTACTCTTCCGATTCTCTCCCACATCCTGCTGGTGGGGGAGTGAGCGAATGGCTGCGTGGTACTCAGTTTCTGGCTGGTGTTAAACCACAACACCCTCTCAGCCCCTTCTCCCTGTCCTTCTGCTAACCTATCCTTGTGGTCTGATCCCAGAGCTCTGCCCTCTCCCTTGCAGCATGCATCACTCCCAGTGGTGATTACCACTTTTCACAGCATGTGTCCTACTAGTGTTGGATCAAAAGCCCCTGAGTCACATAGTGACAGCTGTTTTTCAAGAGGACATAGCAACACTTCTTATTAACAAGCCTTGTTTTTATTTGTGATATCCTAGTAGGAACTAGATTCATTGTTAATGATGGGGTGTAGCAGTCATTTGGAACAAAGTTGTCTTCCCATTGTTTTCATGAGCAGGTTTAACAAATTACGAGTTTGAGTGCAACCACAAACCCTCACAGCACTACAAATCTCAGTGCTGCTGGCAGAAAGGCTGTAGTGGAAGGCAGGGAGTAGGCAGAGCAGAGGAGCTGCTGTGGCAGGGCTGGTTCTGCACAGGCCTGACAGAGCCTAGGTCTGTTCTGATTCAGGGCCAAGGAGGCTTAGGCAGCAGCGGAAAGGTCTGATGACTTTTTTCTTATTTTAAGTCCTGCTTTTTCTAAAACCCTGCAGTTCTAAATTACTTCAGTTCATTGCATAGTCACTGGTAACTGCCAAAAGCTGTAACAAAGGTGATTTTAGCATCATGTTCTGCTTTGCTAGCATTGCCAAAGAGATCAGAGCTGTAGACACTGCAGACAAACCAGCCCACCAGATATCCTGATGGTGCAGAGCCTGCAGCTTGATCTGAAAGGAGGTGAGTGAGACACCTGAGTAAACTGAGCTGTTGGGGAGCTTACTTGTGTCTTAGTTATCATTCCCTGGAAACATGAGGCCTGACAGGATATGATGCCTGTCCACCCCTTGGAAATGTGGTATTTTGTGAGGTGTGTATTATTTTATGGTTTTGAAAACTGTGTTACGTGGAAAATTCTTCTTAATTTGAATATTTTTGTAGTCTACATGGCGCCGTATATAATTTTCATCCTGACTGGGAACTGTAGCTTATGATTCCTGTAGTATCACAGCTTTATCCACAACTTCATCAGTGGCTCATGGCTGTGATGGTCAGGCAACTGCTTTTGCTCAATTAATGCATATTAGAGAAGCAAGGAACAACTTTGTCACAGAATTAGCTTGACATGAGGTGAGAACCTCATGAAGTGCAAAGTCCTGCACCTGGGCTGGAACAATCCCAAGCATGAACACAGGTTGGAGAAAACTTCCCTGGGAAGGACTTGGGGGTGCTGGTGGATGAGAGGCTGGGAATGAGGCAGCAATGGGCACTCCCAGCCCAGAAAGCCAAACATGTCCTGGGCTGCATCCCAAGGACTGTGGCAGGCAGGTGAAGGGAAGTGATTCTGCCCCTCTACTCCACTCTCATGAGACCCCATCTCAGGTATTGCCTCCAGCTCTGGTGTCCCCGACATAAGAAGGATGTGGCCCTGCTGGAATGAATCTGGAAGAGGTTGACAAATGTTACCAGAGGGCTGGAATAGCTCCCATATGAGGACAGGCTGAGAGAGCTGGGGCTCTTCAGCCTGGAGAAGAGAAGGCTCCTGGGATGTTATGTAGCAGCCTCCCAGTACATAAACGGGGCCCACAAGAAAGATGAACTTTTTACAAGGGCATGTCGTGACAGGACAAGAGGCAATGGCTTGAAACTGAAAGAGAGTAGGTTTTGGTGAAATATTAGGAATAAATTCTTAAGAATGTGGTGAGACATTGGCACAGGTTTCCCAGAGAAGTTGTAGATGCCCCATCCCTGGGAGGCTAGACTGGATGGGTCTTCGAGAAACCTGATCTAGTGGAAAGTGTCCCAGCCCTGGGGGATGGGAGGTTTGCAGCTAGGTTATCTTTAAGGTTCCTTCCAACCCAAATCATTCTATGAGTCTATGATTTTATGATTCTATGAGTTACAACTAACAGGCTGTATAAACAGCAGAAAGTACAATAGAGTTGCTATGAGTCATGATAAATAGAATACATGCACTTTATTTTTCCTTATTTTTCTGTGCTTGTAAATTTCTAACTCATGATAGATGCAAATGAAACATTTGGCATTTCTAGTTTTTGATTCTGTTATGTTCCTTTTGCTGTTTTCCTTTAGGCTGTAACCCTTTTCTGTCAAACTTGCTTTGCATTTGTTTTTGAATAGATATTTATGCATTTGTCTATTTATATACCAAAATATAGCACTCATTTTCAAAATTTTAGTAAGAGAGAAATATAGCATTTCCACATGGATCTTTTCAGATTAGAGAGAAAACATACAGAATAGATCCAGTTACTAAATGGATGCTGAAAACACTTTATAAAAGCCAAAAGAAGTATATTATGTTCAAATATGTAACAAATAAAATGCCTTAATGAACATAATACCATAACAATGTCTTGCATTTTAACAGAATGGTGTCTTTAACTCAATTTATATTAAAACTAATTCATATAATTATCATTAAACCCACATTTGTTTCAGTGAAATTCTCAGCTTTAAAAGAGACAGACACTTGCCATCTATTTCTGGTAGGGCCAGTCATGGTGTTTGTACTTTGGTGAAGACAGAAAAATGTGCCAGCTCTTTGATTAATAATAATTTGCAAAATTAGTCCTCCTCTCAGGCTATTTCATATCACTAACTCCATTTACTTTGCTATATGAAATATTTTATCTCCCAAACATTATTAGAGATAGAAACAAGTTCACAAACCTTTGTGTCCCTAAAGCTATGTGTTGTTTATTGTAGCATCTCTTTTAATGCCTCTGAAAAACACAAGATTAATCCCCCTCAGTATGTTAGATTCCACTGACAGATGAGATTGAGTCTTTTTATGTCATGTAACTGGGTAAACAATTTTGTAGGAAAACAGCAGTATCATGATATGTTGTTCTCTCGAGCAGTAGGTGCATAATCTTCAACACAAATACCTTTAAAAATAGAAAGGAAAAAGTGAGCTGTACCATGTACCTTTGACTTTTAGTTCTACCAGTACTGATATATATTGAAATACTGTGCTGCTGTGCTATTTCAACCCTGTGGAAAAATTGGTCCCCTGTAAATAAGTGTCATGCACAGGGTTGCACATCATTGTAATAACAATTCTTCCTTATTTCTCCAATGATCAGAACTCCTGTTCCTTACAGTGCTGAACCTGTAAATAAATGAATCAGACACCTAAATAATGGGAACAAGAATAATAGTTATGTTGTTTGTGATGTGTCTTGTGTTTCATTACTCTTTGGAGCTCCTCACAGGTTTTTCAGTCAAGCAGAACTGCAGCTCAATCCTAACAGCCAGTGTGAGCTAAGTGTGCTTTTGGCTAAACCTTGTTACCTTCCATTTTCGTGGCCTTCAGTTAACATGCCACAAAAGTCCACAGAAAACAGACACCATCTTCATGTGTTACATATGTCACTACAAACAGATGCTTATGACAGAGGAATTCAGTAGCTTCTTAAAGTGATTAAGAGATTACATTACAGTTTGAGGGGAGCATTATTAAAGGATTAGAAGCCTCTCTTAACAACTGAAAACACAAGCAGTCTAAGGTGTTACATTGCTTGATTTGCAAAGATATAGGTGTGTGGGTTTGCATTTTCCAGCCTATGAGTAGATGTGGTTTTGGCTGATGTGGAAAGTATTATTGGTGCCAGAATTCCTAACACACCCAGAACATGTATTATAAACACCCTGAGAGCACCTACTGTTGCTGCTAGGGAGGAGGAGAATCAAGGTTTAGATTTACAAGATATTGAAAAAAAAACACTGGTGTGGTGAAATATTTTTAAGTACAATATTTATTTCAACAAAAATTGGAATTTACATGGAAAACATTTTTTGAGTCATTTTTGATTATGCATTAATTAAAAGAAGGCAATAGGATTTTACTGAGCAGTGTGCTTTTAATGTCATATGTATGGTATGGCTTCTAAAGGTCATGGATTTGCTGAAAGCTATATGAAAGTGTGCTTCTTGTAATGTTCATGTTGTAAAAATGACATTGTAATGTAAAACTTGTAATGTTTTTAAACTTCTCATTCATATAGTTAAGACTAAGCAACTCCATTCCTCTCATGATGGATAAATGTGTTTGGATAGTGGGAGTCAGTGTGGCAGTGCCTGCAAAGATAGTTGCTGCAACAACAGTCACTTCAAGGAAACCTAACAGGTTTGCAGCAAACAGTTGAGCCCTTGGACCCAAGTGAGTGACATCCGAGCTTAACCTTTTAAATATTCAGTTCTACAATGTAAAAAAGTTTTTTCACCAGTAAAAACACCACTTTGAAATGATTGTGTTTTTTAGAGCTATGAATTCAATACTGGGCCATACTCATAATAATTGTACATTCTTGGTAGCTTGGAACCTGTTCAGAAAGTAATTTAAGTTTTATAACCTATATCAGAAAAAAATCCATTCCAGGATTTTTCCCTGTCCTTCCAAGAATTGCCCTTTCATCTTCAAACACTCCTGTGTCATTTAACTTGCCATTAAGAAAAAAATATCTGCAGGGAAGGGATGCAGTTTTGCCTCAGCAGCAAAGAGAGCAGCACACAGCTGTGACAGTCAGGATGCTGTGCTCACATTCTGCAGGGGAACATAGGAGTAGTTTTATTGAATCAGAGCGGTCAGCAGCTCCTGTCCTCTCTTGTCTGTAGTGACTGTAAGTAGACACCTGGATGGAACACTAAGGACAGGCCAAGCATATGTGATATTTCCCCCTGAAGTTTTCCCCACAGGTGATTGCTCACAGCTAAGGGGATTGTCTGTTGGGTTGGTCTGTTCTGTAACCCTTTCTCTTGCAAGGTGTCCCAAGCAATGGACAGTCTCCCATGAATGCCCTTGCATCTACAGCTTCCTTTGCCTGTGCAGGGCACCCTTCCATGTCTTGCATCTCACCCCACACACCACAGTCCTCAGGGAATCTGCATAGATTAAACAGAATCACTCCTGCACTCAGGCAGGAATTCCTGGCTGCCTGCTACCAGAATTTCTCTGGTACCATCAGCTGCTGTCCTCTCGGGGCTCTCAGTCCTGAGCAAAAGAACCTGTTAAAAAGATGAGGCTGAACTGTCAGAAGAACCACAACTGTCAGTGTAAACAGAGAAAAAGGCTTTCCATCAAGTTCCACAAGCAGTAATGACCTGGAGCTCCTGTTTCCCTGTAGGAGATAAACATCTCACCTTCTGGTCTCATTAGCACTGTCCAGGAGACTCCAATTACCTCTTCTCTCAGTGATTAGCATACCAATCTAAAATCACAGGGATTTCTTCAACTTGTATTTAGCTTGGAATATCACTGCCATGTTTGAAGAAAGGGTTCACTGTCTGGAAGGCTTTTTTTCCCCTCTGTAACAATTGGTCTGTCAGAGATCTTCCCACAAACTCTCTTGTGCCGTTGAAAGTTCATGGTGGTCACAGCTAAGAAAACAGCTGTCGAAGGAATGGTGTTTTTTGAATTACTGCTCCCTGTGTTCCATTTTCAGTTTGTATTTAGTGTCAGTAACAAAGACTTAAGCTTTCCTAGCACTGAATCTTGAGGATAGCGGAAGTCAGGGCTGCAGGGTTAGGATAACTGGGTAAGTAGGCCAATAAGTAATTATGATAAGAAGGTTAGGATAATTAGTAGCAGCAATAAATGGCCAAAGTTATCCTGCTTGAGTTCTCTGTTCTATATTTTGTCAGTGATCATTTTCTTAGGACAAACTATGAGAAACAGCAGCACTCTGTTAAATATTGTTGCAGTCATATAAGTTAGAATTAAATTATAGCAATGGGGAGGGATCACTGCTTTTTGATGTAAAAAGGATGAAGTAAATGGCGTTAGTAAAGTGGAATAATATACAGTGAGTGATACTGAATGAGCACTGATAGCCCAAAACTGAAATTAATCAAATGGAAATAGATGAAAAGCTTAACCAGCAATACATTCAAGGTGAAACATCTTGTAGCTGACTTGACTAAAAAGGGATTTTAAAGAAAATGACATGGTTAGCAGTTTAGTGCATATATGATTTATATTTGCACACAGACTGTGCTCAGCACTGGAGAAATTACAGGTGAAATGTCGTTTTTGGCTTTCTTTCAATGTCTCTTCTTCTACTATTTTAGGATTTATGTCTCTTGTGCTTGGGCTCTTCACTCCATCTCCTTCTAGTACAGAAGTCTAGGTGACATTGTGTCTAGGCCAGCCTCTGTAGAATAGACTGTCTGGTTCCAAGTAGGATGCAGGTCAGGTTGTCCATAGGCTAATAATTCTCCTGAATCTTTCCTGCACTTTGCCTCAAAGTGGAAGATGTTCTTCTGTAAGTGTCACTTTTTCCTGGTGGAGCATGCAAATGCAAAGCACCACAGACACATGAGTAGAAAGCGTTCTGACAATTACAAAAATGGGTGCAGCTTTGCCATGAGGGAAACTTTCAAAGAACTCCATTCTGCTTTATTTCTATTCCTGGTATTTTCTTTTTCTGACCACATTATGCTAGAAATTAAAGCCAGAAGAGTCAGTAACAAAGGCTATGTCCTTGTCCCTGAGATTCTTTCCTGAAGAACTTACAACTTGAATATTAGTCTCAGAGTTGGCTGATGGATGCCAGCTTTTGTGTTATCTGTGTTATCCTGTATCAGCTTCTCTTCCTGAAGAAGAAGAATTAGGGCAGAAGTTCCTGCTGCCCTAATTGGATTGTGAGAGGGTCCTTTGATTTTAAACTATCGAGCTACGGAATGCTGCACAGCCTCTGAGGCTTCCTAGAACCACAGAAGGTGCTGGTCTTCAACCTGAAAGCCAAAACTGCATATGGTGGTTTGATTTCATTGGAAGGTTCTTCTTTTTTTTTTTTTTCTCCTTTTCATAAACCAGAAATTGTGGGGTTCATTCAGTTCTCAAAGGGATAGTATTTCCAAGTAAAAAAAAATATTCAAACCACTGGTCTTCTTTTTATTTTGCAAGTGTATCTTTCTCTTTAAGATAAACACAAACTCTGCAGGGTTGATCAGGACCTCTAGGGTGGATGTATGCCTAAACACAACCTCAAATAAATTGGTGGTTTACATGCTTTTACATACTTTGTAGGGTAGTAACAACAGGAGCCCTGACAAAGATTGTTTTAAGCATTCTATAAACAGATAAACAAGCCCATTTTGCTTGTCAGAAAGCTTGCAAAAATGCAAAAAAAGTTGTTGCAGATGAATAAGGTAAGCTAGATGATTTTCTATGTTCGGAGGAGATCAGAATAATGATGTGAGTAGTTTAGTCAGAGTACCAGCTTGCTGCTGGGGGTATACTTTAAAGTTAATGTTGTGGCATGCAACCTTTTGAAAACAAAGCATTTAAGTAATGTACACACACACACACACACACACACACACATACACACACATGCACAAATAGTTCATTATCATAGGTCAAAATATGTTTGTGACAGTTACTACAGGTTCAGAAATAACAATGTGAGTCTTTAACTTAGTAGAGCCATGAGCCAAATGAAATACAAGCTTTATATGATATTTCCTTCTGGCAGAGCTGACATTTTCTAAAATTTCATCTTAAAAATTCTCCATGTCTTCTACTTTGTCATGAATTGAAATGTATCCTGCATGACTAGTAAGGCATGTTTCACCTGAATTTTTCACACCCTATGGAGTATAAAGGATTCAGCAGTAAGAACTATTTTATCCAGCTAACCATTGCCTCTGAGGTTGTGCAGGAGGCTGGTGTGTTTCCAGCTAGGCTTGTAAGTTTGCACATGAACTCCAAATGTGCATTGAATTGGGGCAGGCTTGGGGTTTCCAACTCCTTTGTGCTGTCCTCCCTGCAAAGTTGGGGTTGGGGCCTTTTGCTTCTCTGCTGAAACTTCATTTATGCTTCCATTTAGAGCTTTTTGAGGAAAAAAATGTTTTAAAGGAAATTTTTTCTTCCTTTAAAAGAAAAACCATAAGGAAGTTATAGTTAAATGCTATCACTCCTTTATGTGAAAAATAAGCAGCATGTTGATAATTCTGAAAAGACAAGGTGAGGTTTCCAAGAGGATTTGAGACAGCCAGGAAGGAAAGGTAATTAATAAACCTAAGCATTGGTGGTGTTGCTTGGACAGACTCTGCTTCTTACTAGGTGGCTCTGCATTTCACTGTGGAAATGAAGTGTTATTGTGGAAAGCTTGTTTCCTCTTTGGGTGACTCCCAGTGACTCGTAATCTCTAAGCAGTGCAGTGCTTCACTCTAACAGAAGAGAAGCACACAGGGCAAAGCAGCGTGTGATTTTCTTCCATCACACAGTGAGGAAATCCAAACTCATTTAGACTGTCATACTTTTCTCTTGAAAAATAATTTTTTTAATCCTCAGCTCTCTGAATGTAGAAATGACACCTATCAGCTCTAATTCTTCCCTAATGCCAGTTTTATATTTTCCAAACAGGGGGTTGAACACAGTACAAGTTCCTGAAACAGCTGCAGAAGCACAACCTCAGGGGCTCTGGGCAGGGCAGTGAGAAGGAGAAATGGATTCTCCAGGTCCAGTGCCTATTGCAGTCATCCAAATCCTATTGAAAAACAACCTGGGTGACCGTGGACTGTGCAAAGTGTTTGGGAAGAGTAGCTGGGCATGGCATCCCCCTGTTTGGCTCCCCCTTGCATAGCAGGCACAGTCAATACAAGCACAGCAGCTGAGGTGAGGGAAAGGAAAGAAAGAAGAGCAGTAGCAAAGTCATAAAATGATACAGCCTCTTCTCTCCTTTTGCTGCTCTCTTCTGCCTCTGTGATTGACGTTGCCCCTGGGAAGCCCTTGACTGACTGAAGCCATATGTTGGACTGAGCAGATCAGCCACATCCAGCAGCTGGCCACTGGGCAAAGAGAGTGCAATAGTAACTGATTTATGAATTAAACTTGCTTCTTTTCAAGTTTTTTCTTGATGTTTCTAGAAGGCAATGAATCCTATTTATCATCCAAAAAGAGTTGGACATACCAAGCTAACGATAGAAAAATAATAATTTCACTATTTTCTTTATTGCATTTACATATGAAGGGAGGCTAATCCTGATGGAATAAGTGAGTTTGTGGCATGTCTGTTCAATTTAGAGGACTCTGAATTGAAGCCTGCACATATTTGCAGACTGAAAAAGGATGAAATGCTAATCTGGTAATAAAGCCTCTTATTCTAATGTGCACAAAAGAGTTGTAGTAAAGGTCTAATTACAGAAAGGAACAACACTGAGGTAATGTATGATTTAAAATAAAGAAGCATCTTGTATTTACTGGATTTTGAACAGGAAACAGAAAATACACAAAACATTTTATTTGACTCTTAATTTGGCAGAGAATGGTTTCAGGTTGTTCTCTTCAATGTGGTCAAGTGTATTTCAACATTTTGGCATCACTAAATACCAAAGTTATGATTTGAAGTTTAAAGTTGATAAGTATATGAGGAAATTGAAAAAGTGAATCATAAAAGATCATATATTTGGAAAATATTTAAATAATCAACTATATTGTGAGAGGAAATAATATGTATAACAGCTTAATGTGATTTTTGGTAACTAAATTACATTTTCAAAGTTTTCATAACGCTGTGAGAGCTCTGGAGTTGGTCTCTGCTCAAAAGGTTGCTTAACTCATTATCATAATTTTTTGAGTAAAAAGCAGTAAAACATTTGTCTTCTGCATACAAAGTGGTGGTGAAAATTGTTGCTACCAAGTGTATATGGAAACGGGATTAATTTGTTTTTATGTGGTTATGGGTATAAACAAAAATCTTGAACCATAAATGTCAGCATTAACCTTTAGCTTGAAGGTCTCTCCCAGCCTGGAGGCAGTGCTGGATAAAAGAGAAATAAAATTGAAATAGAATAGACATTCTTTATAAAATGTCATTTTGACTGCAATAACGTTATAGTTTAAAACAGTACCAAAACAACACAAATAAATTTATATTAACATTAAAGATCTCTCTAACTTAGCTGTTTGAACAAAAGGCCACAACAGACACATGGAAGTGCTGCATAATGAATTAGTATTAGGAAAACTAAGGTCAGTTTCAGATTCAGATACTTGCTTCCCCCTTTAAACAAAAACATGCATCAAGAACAAGAACCAGAATAAATCAGTAAATAGAGAGCTGTCCTGGGGTTCCTCAAATTGAGGAAGATATAAGAGGAACCTTTTTTCCACAAAGAAATAATTCCATCAGCAAAGAAAGTAAATTGTTACATTTCTATCCTTATCATCTGTTCATAACTGCATTTTAATTTTAAAGAACCCTGCTTCTAGAATTAGTCTGATACCACAGAAACTTTATTTACAGACATTCTTAAGCAGAATAAATCATTAAGCATTGTATATAACATTCACAGGACAAAAAAAGACTGAGTTAATTTTTTAATGGAACATTCAAGGTCTATTAAAGTTACAAGCTTTTAGAGTAATGTAAAGAAACTGCTACACATTGTGACTCCCGCTTTAATTTATAATACTTAATGGTCTTAGGTCTTACTACCATTAGGCTAAATTGAACAAATGATTGGAAATGTTTTTAATTGGGAGAGTAGAGAGAAATGTCAATCATGAATCATTAATCATTTTACTTTTCATATCTGCCTTTACAAAAGCATAGGCAGTGTACTGGGCATGAAGTATGCCTTAATTAGAACAGAGAGATAAAGCCATAGCTTCACATTGAGAGAGCTGTTTTAACCTGGTCTCTGGTGAACTTAGAGTAACAGGTCATTAAGACAATTTGTTTTAGAAGGACCCTTCTAAAGCTAATATTCTTAAGGTTTCCTGATGATCAGCTGATCAATTCTCCCCATTGGGTGGTACTTATTTGCCAGCTGGGATTAAATCTGGACAACATTTAAAGAAAACCTTCTTAAACAAAATAAGTTAACATTAAAAGCAAAAATACTACAAGGTTTAAAAAATGAAACCATTTGTCCTCCTTACAAAAGAAAGAAAAAAAAAAACCAACCAAAAAACAAACAGAGCAGCTGCTGCAATGTTTTTCCTCAACTGCTGAAGTACCTGAGGCTTCCCAAGCTAGTGCAGTGGCTTCAGCTCATTGCAGATGCTAGAAAACATGAAGGTTTTAACACAGAAAGATTCAGGACTGTGAGATTTTGCAACACAATCCCTGATACTTCAAGGACTGCTGTGTGTAGCATGGTACGCACACCAAAGTGTTATCAGGATTTGATTACAGGGATAAAAATCCCATCCTAGTCCTGTGCTTTCATGCCTGTCTTTTAATGCCTCTCCCAGCAGTGGAGCTGTGCTTTGCCAATTTATGTGCAGAGAATATCTGCTGTAGAAAGCAGAGCAAAGTTTTTGGTAGGAAATGAATGATGAGAAATAAATCTCTTCCTGTTCTTAATGATTATTTATTCTTTAAAGTGCCTTGATTTGGCAGCCTGCCTACTCATTAGCATTCCCCAAGAATGCAGTGGGCTCTACTCAGTGGGATGGTGCAGAGAGAGTTGGGATGGGATATGATGGTGTGAATGGACTTTCTCATCCTGGAATACTGGATGCTCTTAGCCCTGCTTTTCTGATGGCTGCTGCTTTCTACTGCCTGGCAATGTGAGAGGGCAGCTTGTGATGTCCAGTGGTATTTTGTCATGTTACTTGTTAGACCACTCTTTTTTTCCCCCCTTGTTTCATATTTCAGTAATGAGTCAATTCTAGAAAACTTGTTCTATAAGCTCTGTTTGAGTATTTAGGCAGTGGTTCGAATACCATTCCACTCTGGGAGATGGATCCGCAAATGGCAAATGTTAAAATACAAGTTTTTATTTGTGGCCATTTCCCTGAGAAATGTGCAGTTTGCATTTCTTTCTCAAGGAGCACTGAGCCTGAGAAATCAGTTTAATGTTGTTTTTAATAGAAAGGTCAGTGATGGCTGGCTGTATTTCAGAAATTCCTATGAGAAAGGACTCAGCTTGTCTCTTGACAGAGCTGCAGATGAGCAATGATCCCAGCACAAGAGAGGTCAGTTCAGCTGCCCAGGGGAACAAGATGGCTCAGATTGTAACTGGGATTTCTGAAAACTGAGCTGTGGCTTTCTACAAACCAGTCAGCCAGGCCTGCTGTCTGTGGAGAAGAGGAAAAAGCTTTATTCAGAGTCTGAGATTCAGCACAGGGTTTTCTCTAAAGATCATTGTTCTTCAGCTACTCCTGAGCACCAGCCTCTGCAGTGGCCCTTCATCCCCACCTCTGGCTCTGCAAACACTGCTTCAGTCCAGGTCTGCTTTACCCCTTGGCCACCAGCAAACTGAGTGCTCTCCACTTTGAGTTGGTTACAATTCACTCTGAGTTTGCTCTGATACTGTCAATAAATTTTCTCTTCCAACCAAAACCTTCTCATCTCGATCCTTATTTTCAACTTTTAGATACTATGTTTCACTGGGATGTGGAAATCTCTATGCAGTCATCTTTGGTACTAGAGCTCATGGTACCAGCCATAAAAACTGCTGCAGCCATCCTTGCTGACACTGACCTTTTCTCACCAACTGAAATCAGAATCTCACTTGAGAGGTATCTTTTTTTCAAGGAGTATTTTTATTCCACTTTTTGATTGCCTCCACTCATTAAAAGTCTTTTCTCATCATTTCCTAGTTTTTCATTTTGGGGAACAGGCATCATATTGCCTCACCCCAGAAGGCAGGTAACAGATAGGTGGGAATCTCCTCCTGGGAGAAAGTCTTTGATTTACTGTGTTCAAATTAATCCTACCAACCTCCTACCTTCCCTGCTGCTGCAATATCCTGTTTTGGATTCTAGGCAATAAAGGAACCACATTAGTTTCAAATGTTTTATTCCCAGAAAGGTTTAGATGAACACTAGGGTATGGAAGGTGATGACCTTTCATGTGGTCCTGACAGAAACTGCTAGTTAAAGATGCCAAACTTCTGTGAGGAGAGCAGAAACCCAGTGGGTGTTTAGAGGAAAATCTTTCCAGGGGAAAATTGGTTCTTGATGGGTAAGCAAGTGTTAATAAACCCATCTTTTTTGTTGATTACTTTCTTTCCTCCCTTTTCACTTCCCCACCTCTAAAGAGATTTTCTTTCTCTGATTCAATGGTCATGGAATGCTGTAGGGCAATGGAAGATAAATATATTGTGCATTGAAAAGTAGCTAATATTGTATGGCAGCCAAGGAGATGTTCTGTGGCTCAGTTTGTCCTATTTGATTTGACCCAGGGACACTTCAGTCAATCAAGCAGTGCATTATCATTTCAAGCTCGAGGAGAGATGCACTATTAATCTAAGTGAGCTGCAGTCAGGCTTCACAGGCAGGGGACAAATCCCTAATCAATCTTTTAATCACCCACCTGGGGTGGTTTGAATGAAGTCAATTAAGGGCTCGTTCATCAGCAGAAAAATCTGTGCTCAGCTAGTTGAAGAAACATGTAACATCTCCTTTGTGAAGGTATCTTTAGAATAAAACTTGTATCTTTTTCTTCCCTCTCATTTAGTGGGGAGTAAGCTGGATGAGAAAGAAAAGATTTATGTAGGAGAACTGTACAAAATTTCAATATAATATGATCACAGACATGTATTTGTAATAAATGTCCTTATTCTCCAGAAGTGCTGCAAGTATTCCAGAAAATGCCAAACTGGAATGAAACATAAATACTGAATAAATATTTTCATATACCAGCTCTATAGAACATCATGGTCAAATAGTTGGATGATTTGTTGAAGGACTGCTTTTCCTGTTGTAGAGACATTTATAAATCCCTTTTCTTTTGTTGACATTTCTGATAAAATTTATCACTAATATTTTGTATTCAAAACTCCTGCCAGACCTAGTGAAGAACAGGATAGCCACAGAAAGCAAAACATGGTTGTAATTTCTGAGCAGAGATATTTAACTCATTGGAGTATACCTGTAAGTTTTGAGTACAAGGTGGTTCTTTTCCACTGAAACTTGAATTGTGTGATTTGCTTACTGAGACTTAATATTTACAGATCTTTGAAAATATTACTGTTGTGCAATTTTGTTTTGTTCTGGGAAATGTATAGCCAAAGTGCTGTATCTGGTAGCATCTTTCAGTCCTGTAAGTCACATAGATTTGGTGTTCAAAAGCATCTTAATCTTAAAACCACCTGACAATCTACCTGCAGCATGATCGTGAAAATGTGATTAAAAGCTAAATGTATGTTCTCAGGGCATCTCTAATGGAGCTTCTTTTTGTGGGGGAATAAAATTACTGAAGGAATTTTCAGGATAAATATTATGTAATCTGTTGTGGTTGCTAGACTTCTTACTCAGCCTTGTTTTAAGAACTTTGTTGGGCTATTTTGTTTTCTGTCCTTGTTTGAAATGCATCCGAGTTTAAACTTCTGTTGCTTGTACATTGGGAGAGTTCATATTTTCAATGCTGTGAAAATTTTTTTCCCTTCCCTAATAGAGTAATTTTAGTGCTGTATTAAGGACTAAAGCATTAAATGTTGAGCTGACAAATAAATCTTATTTTCCTCTCTACTTAGATCTTAAACTGAGCAAAATCACCACCTCCTGGTAATGTCGTGTCCCATTCTTATCTCTGTAGAAGACTGAGATAAATATCAAAAGAAACAAAAAAGCCTACTTGAGAGAGACCTGAGGGATGTGCAGGAATGCAGTGACATTGTCTGGAATCCTCTTTGGCACACTTTTGGTACTGCCTCATGTGAGCAGCTGAAACCACTTTCTTTTTGAAAAGCAGGTGTCATTGCAAGCTGAAGCCCAGATTCATGGGGACTCTTGGGAACCTGACCATACACCCGAAAATCTGTTGTGTCACAGCTGATGGAAGTCACACACCTGGTTGTCATGAGCCACCTTCACACATCTGTGAAAAAAGAGGCAAACCTCTCCTATGCAGATGGACCTACATTCCTGCTCTTGAGGTGGTTGTTCTGGTTTCAATGTTGATTTTGAAACAGGAGATGAAGTTTGCTCATTGCTGCACATGGTCACTGGGACATTGGCTGTATTTCAGATTTTATTTTCCAAAAAAAACGCGGGAACCAGCGCACAGACCA
This sequence comes from Parus major, assembly GCF_001522545.3. Taxonomy (NCBI): domain Eukaryota; kingdom Metazoa; phylum Chordata; class Aves; order Passeriformes; family Paridae; genus Parus; species Parus major. The sequence goes on along the minus strand of NC_031769.1, from coordinate 17,378,503 downwards.
GATTTTACTCTGCTTCTGTTGAAACAATAGAAGACAGAGACCACCATGAAGAACAGCTCACAGAAAGGTGACAACCAACAACACACTACAAAGTGTGTGGGAACCATTAGCTGCATGGAGGAAAGATCATTAAGGCTTACAAAAGAAAAGTGACTTTCCAGTTCTTCTGGCTTATCTGTTTCAGACACTTCACTGGTTTCAGACAAATCACATCTAGTTACACCAATGTGGTAAGAAAATCAGGAGAGTGGGTTGTGCACTTGATTTATTGACCTGGAGGAGCCACAAAACCAGTGTCTCCTTACTCAGGACTGCTTTCAGCACAAACTGGCTGTGTGTCCTTGAGCTGCTGGGGTGATTCTGCTCTTCCTGCAGGGACAGGACCTCATGCCTGGGGACAGGATGGTGGATCAGGTTTGGGCTCCTTTTCCTGTGTGCTGGGTGGGTGATGTTACAGGCTGTGCTGTAGCAGTGATGTGAAGTAGAGCAGCTCCAGCCTATCTTTGATCCTGTGCTCAGGTTAGGTCCCAAACACACCACCTGTCTTGCAGAATCTGAGACTCTCTATATGTCTTAGTGTGTCTCAACACTCCACTGAATGAAGATGCAAGTCTGCACTTCCCCTCTCCAGGGTCTGGAATTCTGCAGGAAGGTGGTTGGAGCCTGTGGGCCAAAGGGAACCTGAGCTACCATTCATCCTCTTCCCACAGGAGACACCTGTGTAACTTTTCTCTAAAAAATTATTTTTCTCTTTCTCTGATTCTGCTGCATTTCTTCTGTAATTTTCTTTCTCTTCCTGGTTTTCTCAGTCTCTTTTGGGCTGGATTCTTTTGGGATTCTCCCTTGTGGGGAGCCCTGCTTATCTCAGTTCTTTAGGCTTGAAGAAAACTCCTGAGCTTGTTAGAATCTTATTTCCAGTGTTTATTAGAAGGTCATCACAAAACTTGGCAGGTCTCTCCAGACTAGCTGCACAAGCTTAATTCTTTGCAATCTGGTACATTTCTTTCTTCTGACGGTACAACAAGGCCTTGTGGCTCAATTTTTGTTTGAAAACACAAAATGGCCCTGAATTACGCAGTTCTTTTATCTTTATACCTATTCTTACCCAATTAACTATAGACACGTATATTATTTTCCTTAATGACCCAATGACCCATCACCTGTGTGCTGCACTGCGGCATTTTCTAACCAATCATTTACTATTACCCAAAAACCTCTAGAAGAAGAATATGATGAAGAAAGAAGGACAAGAGACAACACCCTAAATCCTCCATCTTGTCTTCTGCTTTCTAAACTAACTTTTTTACCCAGTGACTTAAGAAAACTCTCTAATCTATACACTTACACTTTTAGCTTTTCTATCTAACTTTAACAGTTGTTTTCATGTATCACCATGAAAACATGCTCATGAATTTCATGTTATATGAAATTCAGTGTTTTTCTGGATCTTAGAGTTAAGTATCAGAAACAAAGGCACACACTCTGTATCCCAGACTCCAACAACCTGAGACATGAGGGCACGGGAGTTCAGATACAGCCTCTGTCCTGTGCTCCCTCAGAAGATAGAAATTGCCTCTTATCTTTCACAGGCATGGTTCTGAAAGTCAGAATCCCAAGAGGCAAAACTGAACACATCAACAGTTCACATTCTGCTGTAGGATGCTGCTACCCTCTATTTGTACAGCAGCTCAAGTGGCCATTGCCTTCATGCATATTAGGAAGTGAGTCATGGGAGTAAAAGGCAGGCCTCATTAAACCTTTTTTCTCTTCCATTCCACAGCAACCTTTTGTATCCTGAGGAGATGACAATTAATGAGCTCTTTAAAGAGTTATTTGAATGCAGAAATTCAGATTGTGTGTAGTAGACACAACTTTCCGTAGTGTATGGAAAAGATTTCCTCTTTAGAAAGAGATTAAATTTCCTTCTTAATTACATGTCTTTCTTTTATATAACAATTTTAAAATTAAAATTCCTTAAGAATAAGTATTCCATAAGTTTGAAAAAAAGGCTGTACCTAATTTAAATTAAAATCATTAAGATCCTTATGTTGTGCAACTATCCAAAATCAAGTGGGGGGTAGGCAGACAATGAAGGCACAGAAGACAACATGAAAAAGTTGCAATTTTTTAGGGCAAAATAGGCCAAAGAGGTTTTAGAGAGGGAATGAGTATAAAGGTGTGAAAGCTGCTATAAAACCTGCTTTAAAAACATCAAAGAGGAAAGTTGCCCAGAAAGTCAACTGGACCAACAGATGATGAAGGGGTAGAAAAGGACCCTATGGAGACAGGACCTTGCAGCAGAGCTAAATTATGTGTTTCTATTAGTGGCGGTTACAGGACAGGTCAGTGATGCTCCCACTGGAGTCATTCTTTGCAGGGGTTGAGTATGAGAAACTGATTTGCATAAATCAGCAAAACTGAATCTAACCTCTCCCCAGGACCAGAACAAAGTCATGCAGGAGTCTTGGTAACTGAAATTGTCCTGTTTGAGATAGATTTTAAAGCACTTAAGGACAAAATAATGGAAGGCTGCAAAAGGGACACAGGTCTTCAAAAAAAGGTTGAGGAATTATCTGAAAGACTACTGATTAAGAAGTCTGACATCCATACCAAGAAAGTCAGTAGATTTGAAAAGACAGCAGGAGACAGGAGCAATTTTCTCACTCATAAGAAGGCTCTTTCCATGGATCCTTGGCCCAGGACAAAAACCCAAGAACCTGATACCAAAGGTATCCCTAAGGACAGAGTCATAGGGACAGTCAGAGTGAAGTGCTCCTCTGTCTTTCAAAGATGTTGTGCAACTGGCCTGGGCCAGCTTTGCCCCTGTCACCTCTTGTTGCTGTTTGGAAATGTCATGGGTGTAGTTTTGATGTGTGTTGATGAGGGCTCTGTGCCTCAGCTCACCCTGCTGTGTCCCCCAAGTTTGCAGCCCATGGCACCCAGGAGAAAGGAGAGTCACAGCCTGCAGGAGGGCACAGTGCAAAGGGCAGGGACACTGCACAGTGGGGAGGAGCACGTAGAGCATAGCCTTTTGAAGGACTCTGACCTCCTTCATATTCAGATGTTCCATGGCTGTACATTGGTAAAAACAGGAGGTTATTGGTGGCTTATCACCTGATTTGTGCTTGTGACTATGCCATTTAAGGCATAAGGGATATGGTAAGAAAATTTGAAAAATGAAATAAGTGACAGCAATGTGGATGTTAAACCAGAGCATTTTCTCAGAGTAGTCTGCCCTGAAGTTGTGCGAGCAGATTTTCAGAGACGACTGGCTAATGAAAAGGCACATGAAATTCAATGTCAATAGTTGTGAGGTAATGCATAATGCAGAAAAATTATGAGGTAATGCATAATGCAGAAAAAAAGTCCATCCCTCTAAGTATAAACATTGTCAGTAAGTACCACTCAGTACCTAGTCCCTACTACCACTCAGAAAGGCGGCATAAGAGTTAATGTGGACAGTTTTCTAGAGGCATCAGTTCAATGGTTGTTCAGAGTCAAAGAGAGATTGAAGCAGACAAGCTGTTAGGAAAGGAACTCACAAAAAACCAGAGCGTATGATTATGCTCCAGTGCAAAACTGCAATGAATTGCCACTGGAGTGCTGTGGATGAGGCCCAGGATTGGCAGCCCTGGTCTGCCAAACCTGGGTGAGATTAAAGCAAAAGCAGGAGGAGGGTGCCTGGCTGCCTGTAGGGAATGACTTGGTTTTAAATTTATACCTTTGCTCTCCTGTATCAACCTATGCATATGTAGCTGATTTCTGAAATTTTTTAAAATTGGTTCAGTGGATGCGTCTGTGGCTCTACCTTAGGAGAAGCACTGCATGCAAAGTCCTGTGACCAGTTTCACTGCAGGTGCTGTTACAGGCAGGAATACAGAGACAGTCCCCATTCTTGATGGGCAGCTCAGTTACAAACCCAAACTGCAGTCAAGCCTTTGACGTGCAATTGCTGCTGAGACCAAAGAAAGTGGCTTTTTGGTGAAACTTTCTCTCCTCTATATGTGGTCTTCTGATCTCATGATAGGATGAAACTTTTTTGATGTTTCTCTTGCCTTGGGGAGAGAAAGGAGGACAAAGCAACCTGTTCAATGTATACTGATTTCCTCCTCCCATCAGGATCACACTTCTGAGCTGTTTGACCTATGCCAAGAGGGATGAGCTGGGTTTCCAAATCCAAGTTAGCAATGACATTCAAGCACTTCTCTCACACACTTCCTGCAGGAAAAAAGGTTTGTTCAGTTTATTCTGCTGCCTAGTGCATATATCTTTCTATATTTTAACTTGTATAACTATAACAGGCTTTACAGGGAATGTTTCTTTGGTTGCTATTGCACAGAATTTGGTTGCAATTACAGTAAGTCTGTACTGTATACCCAATGTAACATCAAAGTTCTTTTTTTTTATTTAGAGATTAACTTATTGCATTATTTTTTTATTTTATATTATGAGAATATTAGATTTTTTTTTTATTATCTATTTATCTAGAGGGCTGTGAGTGTGTTTAATTTTGGCATTAGAATTACTAGTAACCTCTTTTAAAAGCATGATGAATCAAGAAATATTAGATTGCTAATAATCCAAATGGATGAACTGTGTGAGTGTAATGTAAAGTTATTACATTAGCTAATGTAAATCTTTATGGTATCTGATAAATTCTGGTAAATCTGGTAAAATCTGGCAAATTAAGGCAACACTGTATGGTATCTGATAATGTGCTATTTTACTATTACTGACTACTCTGTTGTCTAGTTCTGTGATTGCTATAGAAATAGAATACTAAGTTATGTTCTACTAGATAAACATGTACTTTCACAAAATGAAAAGCAAAAACTCTGTTACAAGTAAAGCCATGACCTGTTTTTCTCTTCTAATATTGAAACAGGCAGTTTCATCAGTTAGTTTGCCCTTTTTCAGTGCTTTAAAGTTGTTGCTCATATTACACTACAGCAGGTTTGAATTTTGCAAGCAAGGGAGTTTTGTTGAGCCCTTCACCTTCAAAAAGTGCCCTTGAGCTGAGCATTCAACTAATCTCTCTTGAAACTCAGCTCTGATTACATTTTGAGAGATTAGGAGCTGTTTGTGGTGTCTTTGGGAATGACAACACCAGGCTGTAGCAGGGGTGTAAGTGCTCCGTTCTTGAGTGTGCTGCCGTCTCTCCTTGCTGAGATAGCTGGGGGTTCTGAGCTTTGAATGTATGTAAAAGTGGGAGGGATGCAGACCTTTGCTATCCCACCAAAGGGAGCTGATCTGCTTGCAGGACTAAGGACTGCACAGCCTGTTTTAGCAACCTTGCACAAACAAGGTTCAGTGATGAGACACTTCCATACACTAGACCTTTATCAATATCACCTTGCTGCTAAATTATAAGCAAGAACATATTTATTCTTCATAAAAATGTTAATAAATTCCTCTTGCATTCATTTAAGCACCAGCCAAATAGCTTTATGTTCTACAATGATATTTAACATACCAAGGTAATTGTTTTACTGCAGTGTTTCTACACTCTGAACAATCGGGTTTGCTTCTTACTTGCTCAGCATTTTGCTGTACTGAATGAACAGGATGTCACTGCAAAAGTTTGGCACCTCTAGAGTGTTTTGAAAGACTTTAGATGGACGAGCTTAAACTCACCTTTGTATCCTTTGGTATCTGCTTGTTCTTGTTTTTTGCCTTGAAGCACCAACATTCATACTTTGTTTACAGATCTCAACAGGCTTTGCCTTGTCAAATATTTTGAATTCCATAATGAGGTGTGTAATGTCTCTTATATAAGCTCTCATTTTTGCTCTCCTGGGATGTCTTGCTTTTGTGCTTACATGGGTTTGCCTGTGTTTACTCTACTCATTTGACTTTTAACTGAGAAACTGAGGAAATAACTTTTGGCTTATGTTCTCCCACCATGTTGTTGTCATATTCCTCTCCTTGAAAAAAATCCCCAAATCAAATGAAACTCAAGCAATCACCCCACTTCAGATCATCAGTTTGGTTTAGAACTAATGTCAGTTCCAAGAAGCAAGTGGGCTGAGTTGAAGGTGGATGAATGTCTCCAGCAGGAAGTGGGTGTGCTCATTTTTGCTGGATGAGAACTTCTTTAATACAGTGAAGGACTGGATATACAATCTGAGCTACTTCTATTTATGGACTGACTCTCCGATTCATGTTTTATGAGTTTCCTCCCAGGCAAAGCTGCTCTGTTTGGCTCATTGGAGTCCTGTCAGGAGAACAATCAAAAGGATATTAATCTGAAGCTCAAATACCACATCAATTAACAGGCAGGGGTTTTGTACTGTGGAGTTCAAAATGTACTTGGCAGAATAAATGCAAATAAACCTTTTATCAATGAGAGAGCCTTAAAGCAGTAGAGACATTTCATTCCCTTTTCTAAATATGATCTTAAAATAGTTTACACCAGATGCCATCTATGAATGACACTTTGTTATTCTCATGTTTTAGATAAAAGTATTAGAACAGAACTTCACTTTCATAGCAAATATGTGGATATCTTGATGATGTAGATTGGAGACACAAACAATAATATGTTCTACTTTTTTCTTATGGTACAGAGAAGCAAAGTAAGAGAAAGGTCACTCCTCTGGAAGCTGATGAGAGTTAGATGCACTTTTTAGGAGCCCTATCCTGAGAGTGGAACATTGGTAGTAATATACTGTGGGAAAGTCCTTTTTATTGGCAGACAAAAAATCTTAGCTTTTTCATAAAATCATTAGTAGAATCCATGTGAAGTCATTTCCTTACAACTCAATGGAATAAAATATAGACTTGTGCTTGGGGAGCTGTGATGGGGACTGTCCAGGGATTGTGGACACGCATTTGAGGCTATATCCCCTGGTACATTGACCCTCACTGCTGGGAGGAAGCTACCGAGCCTCAGCAGCTCTTCTGGCAATATGTGCTGCATTTGGGGGAAGTGCTTTTTTTCTAGGTTCATTTCCTTACTTATTTAAATTAAAATAAGTACTTTAGTGTTTCAGTCCATTAGAAGAAGTCGGCTTTGATGCAGTTAGATTAAGGTTTGAAGTAACAGTGCCAGAAACCATTTTCAACCACTTATGCTGGGTAGTGTAGGCATAAAATGCTAGTAAATAAAAATCACAGTGTGTCACATTCATTTGCACATGAACACAGCTATGTTTGCTTCAAGGCAGGAGACAAATAAGGCATGAATTTACTAGCTAGAACAAACCCACATGCATGAGGTTTGAAGTCAGAGTCTCACTGTCCATGTGTGTACTGCTTTATCAGATTGCTCCAGGGGACAGACCCAGGAAAGCATCCCAGGCTGGGGTTCACATCTACAGTTTGTGTCTTTACCATACTTCCTACATGGCCCAGATGTGTCCACACAAAGTAGCACTGAGTGTCCTTGGAATCTCCTATCCTACAGTGCTTTAGGCATTGTCAGCAAGAGAGGTGCTATCTATGTGATCTACCATTTATCTCTGCCCAACTGGCCCCTCTTGCCTGTCTATGGTTGCCAGTGGCAAAGGCAGGTAAAGAGCCTTTTGAAATTTGCCTGGATGGATTCCCATCTGGTCCCACTGCTTCCCCAGACCTTGTCTAGAGCTGGAAGCAAGCAAAGCCCTGCTGGCTGAGCCTTCAGAGGGTTCTCTGATACCAGGACAGGCAGCAGGCCATGCCTTCCCTCTCGCTCTGCTCATCTCAGGCTCACTCTCTCCCTGGACCTTTGTTGCAGCAGTGGCCCCAGGCACTTGGCAGCATAGACCCTTGGGAGATGGAGAAGGTGAGACCCTTCCCCTGTGCATGCTGCAACTGGATTTTACAGCTTTCTCCTGGAACTGAGTTGTGAGCTAGAACGTGCGTTGCCAAGTGACCAACACTTTGGGCAGGACTCAGCCTAGGACACTAAAATTAGTCCTCTGATGTATTTGTAGATGAGATTTCTAAGCTCCCACTATTGAGGGTGAAGAACCAGCCTGCAAATCTCAGGGGAGGGATATTCAGCAGAGATGGTGGAGTCTGGAGGCTGAGTCTGCCCACACTGAGGCAGACACTGAGAACTTCCCTTTAGTTTCCCTCTTACTACCACAGTAAGTGGTAACTGAGGTGCCTGAGGCTACCTTAGGCATCAAGATGGGGCTTGCAGATGTGACACAGGACCTGCAGGAGACATTAGGTCCACTGGAGCAGCAGCTGGAGGCCAGCCAAAAAACTCCAGGGCATCTTAATGTCACTAGACTCCAGTGCTTTGCCAGCTGAATCATGGCTGATCTCTACTGACTCAGTAGGAGCTGAGATGACCAGCTCACAAATAAATCTTTGCAATTACGTGCTTAAATTTAGGTACCTCAGTCTCTGACTGGATCCCAGTTTTGTTTCTGGCAAGAACCAGGAGCCATTTTTGCACTCTGAATAAATTTACATCCATAATACACACAGGTATGAACACACACAAGATAAAATGAAGACAGTTCTCGCAGCCAGCTACCAAACCAGCATCCCCTTGACTTCTCTCTTCTCTGTCCTTAGGAATTCCCAAGGCATGGGGCTGCAGTCCATCTCAGCTGTCTTGGATAGCTCCTTCTACCTCCTTTTTCACAGGTGAGTGAACAACAGCTCCTTTCCACCCTTACCCTGGGTGCTTGGCTGGGGGAGTCTGACAGCCCTGGCCTCAGCCCCTTATGCCAGCACTGGACTGTGCTGAGAACATTTGTGTTGAGAGACAAATGAGAGAACATTTGTGCTGCCTCTGAGAGCCCAGGGTGTTGAAGAGTTGGTCCTTTCATCACAACAGGGAAGACAGAGGCTCTATAAATGGTCAGGACCAGGCACAAAACATTTCAGTGAGGGTCTGCAGTGAAGTGGGAACTTCTGCTTTCCTTATGTTGTGACCTCTTGATGGCCACGGGGTCCCTGTCAGCCATGGCCTTTGATGCAGACTGTGAACATACAACATCACCTTCAGTGCCTGGGGACAAACCCTGTGAAGTGCTGACACAAACATTTCTACTTAATGAACTTCATAAAATCCTGTTTTCCGAGGAGCTAACAACAGACCCCTTTGTCAGTATGTGGTGTGGAGAAGAGTGTGACACCAGTGTTATATCCTGGAAAGAACACAGTACTTAATATAGCTATTGACTAGATATCCCCATGTAAAAATGAGCTCCAATTACAAAAACTATTAAGAATGTATTTTCCATTCCTTGTAGATTCTATTTATGCATTTGTTAACAAAACAGTTGCTGTAGTTGCACTGAATGGTCTGGGTATAAAATATATTAATTCCGAGGAAAAGCATCCTCAGCAAAATGTTAAATTGTACATGACCTTGCCAGTGTATGTTTGCCATAATTTTTTGATAACTTCATTGTTTGATCCTCTGACAGAAGCACCTGCATTTGTTGCTGCTTATATTAATTCCTGTTATCACTGTAGACATTCATATCCATTGGTCTATATCTTACATACAGCATACACTGAACTTACTGCATTTTCTTGGGTAAAGCCCCACCTTCTTAGCAATACACTGGCTCCATGTACCACCCCCCCCACCCCCCATTCCTACTTACCCATCACCTTCTCAACAAAGAACTGATTGCTTTGATTGCTTTGTCAGTCCAGAAAATGTTTGGATGCAAGAGACTCATTTGCCACTGTTAAGAAATGTTTAGATATATTTCATATATCCTCGGGGATCTGAAGATTGTTATGTTTTAGCAATGCAAGCTACTGTTAAAGAGAAACACACAGAAATTCTTTTATTTGAGCCTTTACTAACAGAAATAATAGAATTTCAGAAAATGAAACAGTCTAGGTAAAATTAAGACCATAAGCAAAAAAAGGACTGAAGGTGGCACTGTAGGAACAGACATTAGCCTTTTTAGAAAAGAAAGGTGGTAAATTCCTGATTAGTCTTTCTCTTTAAAACAAGAAAAATTAAAAAAGACAAAGGAAAACAAAAAGAGAAAGAAAAAGAAAGGTACAGTTGTAAGCCACGAACCTTATTTTCCCATATATTTTCTCTCGTTTTGCTTTTCCTCCTCCTTCCTCAGAGTGGGAGGACTGAAGAGAGGGCATTCCCTGTCCTTTCCAGCAGAGCAGACACACATCTGCCTGCAGTGGGCAGACTGTCCACACCACAGGCATGGCAGTCAGCTGGATGTGAAAAGTCCAGCCACTTTGATGCCAGGCTGAGGAGTCATGAACTACAGCACTTTTTTTCGCAGATAGGTCTGGCCTGTGACAGGATATTTACTTTTCCCAGATCCACCCCCAGTGCTCACTAGAAGGACACAGAGAGAGACACATCTAAACCAACCAGTCTTTACACAAAATGCTGAGGGTTATTACCCAGCCCTTCAACTCGTAATTCCAGTCAAACCTTCCCAGTACCTTTGCCTAAACTAATCCTCGATCCTTTACTTTGCCCCTTTGTTCTCACTCTGCTGAAGGTGGTGGCCCTGCTGGCCTCCAGGCAGGAGGACTTTCCAAGAGCAACTGCTTCATCCTATGAGAAGTCATGGTTATGTTGCAGAGAGGTTTTTGGATTCAGAAACTATGGCCTAGAGCTCCAGAGGTATCCAGCACCTGCTTTAGGGACACACAGTGAGTACAATATCCTGGGTGTCTGCACAGCCTGCATACCAGTTCACTGCACAGTAAAGGCTTCATTTTGCAAATATTACTGGCCAGATGCACATATTTCAGAAGGAAACTTGTGGGTTACAGCCAGCATCTGCATTTATCATAGTGCTGTCTCACTGTATTCAAAAGCTTTCTAAGACAGGGATCTGCCTTTGCACTCAGCCACAAGAACCAGACTCATGTTGGGAAGCAGAAAAGTCACCTGGTCCAGGAACCAGCTCCAGCAGTGAGAGCACAGGGGTGGGTTTCAGATTTTGTTTGGATTTGGTGCAGTTAGTGTCTATTTCTACTTTGTTTTGGACCTTGTCTGAAGGTTCAGCCTTCTTTGGTCACAACTTTGCTTCTATAGCTCAGCAAATTAGCACAGGCTTTATTGTTTTGTTTTGTTTTCATGAGAAAACATTGTAGGCATAAGCAGGCATGGAGGCTTTGAAAATCAGGAAAGGCACCTTGAAGTGGGCTCTGCATCAGGAGCAGGGTGCTGAGCAGTGCCCCATTTTGTGGCACATCAAAATGAGACAGATCTTCAATCAACAGCAGCTCCAGCACTGGTGAGCTGGAGTACAACCAAAAAGTACAGCAGAGCTGAGTGTGTGCACACATGGGCATAGCACAATGGAAGTTCAAGAGAACAACAGCATACAAAACAAGACCAGCATATGTTATTCCTTATCAAGTTACTACTGATGACATGAGAGTTTTTAGATGTGTATGCTGGAAGCCAAAAAGTACGCTCATTATGTGGAGGATACCTGGTTTTCCTGTGTGCTGCTTTGGTGTGCAGCCCAGGACACCCCATGCCTGCCTCTATGGATCTGGGGACAGCCAGTGACATCCCCAGCAAGGACTGCTGGAGAGGTTTCACACACATGAAAGCTACAAAAGGCTTGTAAGAGCTAGTAAAAAACATCTAGGTATCATGGGGAACTTATTATTTCTTGTAGCAAATTTCTACTCCTTGTAGCTTATTACCTCTCGTAACAGGTTTGCACAAAGTCTGCACTTGCCTCCTATGACATTACTACAAGGTTTGTACCATGGAAGTTAAGCTCTTGCATTTTGCCAGTGCTAAATTTCATTCTGAAGGAAAAATGCCAAGGAAAGGCTTTGGCAGGGTGAATTGAGCAGTGTGGATTGGTCAGCATTCCTAAAGAAAGAGCCATCCCTACCTTCTTGCCTCTAACCTCTGCTGTGGAGCAGGGTGTGCTGTTCAGAGCCATGAGGGGTATCTTTGGGCAGGGTCTTTGTTCCAGGACCCAGAGTATGTGAACATGCTGTGCCTCTGAGCCTGGGGGTGAAGTTGGTGTGCTCTGCTGTGGACAACTAGTCCTGCTAGAAAGTGTGGTGCTGTCCCCAGAAGGCAACTTGCAAAGCACTTGTGGAGATTCTGAAGGTGTGTCTGATTTAACAGAGTGATGCCTCCAACTGAGGGGTCTGTTGTAAGGGAGGGGTGTTGTTCTGTGTGTTTCCTTCATGATGACATTGCTGCTCTCTGGATATCTTTCTCTGTAGGAGGGGAAAGACAAGATCCTTCCATTGTTTCAGTAGGACAGAGGGAGTTTTTATCCTTCCATGGCTGGAGGTGTTATGGTATGTGCTCTGGGGAGCTTCCCAGGGAAACATCCATTTGAAGATTAAAAACTGCATCCCTCAGCCTGATGCAGGTTTTAAGCCCCTCAGCTTCATCTCAGCTTCTGACTCAACAGTGCCCTAGATCTGAATGTGCCAGGTCAAATAGGAAAGATGAACAAAGCAAGCACATGTTGTATTTTTTCTAGAGATGCCAAGGAAGACTGTATAGGTGGGAATCTGATATCAGCCTGGATATTGCCCCCTTGGAGAGTTCTTTCTTTCAATACTTCTCAGTTATAGCCCTGATAATCACATATGGGTACCAAAATCTTCCCCAGTGAGCCACCACATGAAAGCACGTCTATTGTCCAAGAGCATTTTAACTGACCAGAGTACAACTTCTGTGAGAGTGATTTATTTGCACTGGAAATGTGTGGATGGTTGTGAGGAGATACTCATTGTGGCTCATACCCTGTCTTGCCTCATGTAAGAAATGGGAGATCTGCATGAAACACTAACTGTACTTGAGTTATGAGAAAATAAAATCCTTCCTATGTCCCTCTCTCACTCTGTCTGACACCCTCCTATTTAACAAGTCCCATTATCTTCAATAGGAGGCAATTCATATGTCAGTGGTAGGATAATGGCTGGCTGTAAGGTAGTAGATAACATAATCTGCCTCTTGAATCCTACAGAAACTGTCCTTTCTATTTATTTTACTTGACCTGGAAAGAGCAAAGTGCTGTTAAGCCAGCGGGTTTGATTGATTGCAGATATATATCTATACCCAGGAGTCTCGCCTATCAGTAAGTTACTTTCAAGTAAAGATGGGTTTGATTTGCAAGCTTTGCCCTTAATCTAAACCAATGTGTAATGGGTAGCTAAACCCCAAGTCATAAGCTGCTGTTATAAATAAAGGCAATCACTATGAAAAAAAAACCAAGTTACTTGTTCCAATGATTTGTTAAAATAAAAATATAGTAATGTGATAATGCATTTAAACAACTTCTATCACTCTCTGTCACTTGGTAACTTCATTCAATAGCAATTGATTTTAAGAAGGAGAAAAATGCAAATTATTCTTTTGGAAGTTGCTCTCCCACACATTCACAAGCAACATCTGTCTTTAAGAGCTATAACATGTCTGAGGCTGTGACAGCTCTGCTCTCTCAAGTGAGTATTTATCACTAACCTGAGGAACTTGACGATTTATAGAAATTTTTGAAGCATGACAATTATGAGACAGCTTGTAATAGTCTTTAAGCCATGTGTGTTCATTCTGGTCATGGATTGAGCAATGAGTGGTTTATTTTTTGCTTTCATTTTGAGCCACCTAGTGGTAATATAAATAAGATTTCTGTGCTGAAGAGCTGTAAACCTTCCTCAGCAACTATTTTTAATTTAATGGGACTAAGCTCAAAAGTCCTAAGCTTAAAGTGAATTGAAACCTCAATGTTTTGTCCCTTTTGCTAAAGAATTTTTTGTTAGAAATACAGTAAAACTTTCAATGCTGCCTAAAAACAAGGAGTTAAAATATTCCCTCAGATTTTTCCTGTTGATGGGGTGCTCCAAGACTCTGCTGAAGTTGTTTCAGGCCACGTTTAACTCTGGGAGCCTTCCTGGTGACTTTTCAACTCACCAGGTGTTCAAGTGGTGGTTGGCAGATGTGGCAGAAGGGTGGATTTAGTGCCTCCCTCACCTTAGCCCATCGCCTCTTTGTCAGGAGACACAAGCCTGGGCAACTTTGGGCCATGCCACTTTCTGACCCTTAGCCAGAGCTGGTTTGAGAGGATTCTCCAAAATATTCTTTTACTGGAGTCAGGATTATGAATGGAAACCCCTGGCTCTGATCCTGAGCTTTGCCTTGTGTCTTCAGCACTTGCTGATAGCTTTCACTCTCCAGAGCACTTTTATCCAGTGTATCCTAATATTAAAATCTGAAATTAAAAAGTGTTTCCCAAAACTGAGCCATTTGTCCAAATATTAACAACATATCTGAACTAGAATTATCAGGGAGCATTATATATTCATATATCCATGACGGAGCTGCATTTTCTAGGCCTGTTGTCTGAATGATAATCAATCACATGTCCTTTAGCACTCAAAGAACCAAAGTTAATTACAGATCTGCTCAGTGGTCTATGAGCTACACTCAGCACCTCAGATATACTGTAGCTAATTTTAGGGTTTCCTAAATGGGAACTGTAGATCAAAGTATCTTTCATTTTGTCGGTGTGCTCCTATAATGGTCTCAAGAGCATCCATATCACTAAATCCTTATTGCTAATCTTGCAGGTTAGAAACCACAGTCACCTTTCTTTTCTGTGCTAAATTCTTGAAGCCTTTCTAGTATTTGGCTGTTCTCTGATGCCATGTTGCCTACATTTTCCTTTACTTTCATATACCACTCAGTTCCCTAGATATAACTTCCAGAAGCTCATACTATGTAACATTCCAGAAAAAACCCTAAATATTACATCCTATATTCTCAGCTGTATTATTGAAAAGTGCCTTCAGAGCAATCTTAAAAGATAAATAAATAGTTCATCCTGTTTTTAACATATAATCTAGAAAAGCAGGGTTCTTCTCTAGAGAGAATAAAAAAAAATAAAAAAAAAATATTGTAACTTTAGTACTTCCTAAAGGCTAAGATGTTCAAATAATCCCCCAGTCATCAGCAAAGAGAATATAATTTGCCTTCCCCACAGGTAAGTTAGACTTTCCTACCCATTTAGCATTTTTAATTTCTGCGTGATACCTCAAGATTTTGGTATGTCTAAATTAAATAGAAATTTAATTTCCCCCAAAATTGGTGCTGGAAGCACCAGGCCTATTAAGCTGGAAGATAGTTACAGGAGACAGGTGCTCGTTAATTCTTGCTCATTCTGAAAAACATGTAGAAGGGATTATAAGAATTCCTTGTGAAGCAGGAGAGGAAGGAGATGTCAGCTGGGGCAGGGAAACCACAGGAACAGGCCAGATGGCAAGACAAATTCATCCAGATGTTTGTTACCATGTTGAAGGCAGTGAAGCCAGACAGCAGGTCGAGGATGAGCCTGGACAAGGAGAAGGATTTTCTCTCTTTTGCTGAAGGGCTGTGTCCAGAAGAAGATGCATAATTTCCAGATTACCTCCTGTGTGGTCTAGAAAGAAGCTCGGTGCTGGCAGTGCTGCCTGTTCCCGGGGTCAGAGCGAGACAGCTGCGCTCCAGCTGCCGGCTCCGCCAGCCGGGAGCGACCGAGGCGGGCTGGGGACCGCGGCTGGCAGCGCCAGGGGCTCTGCTCTGCTCGGACACCGCTCTGAGCGCTGCAGAGAGAGAAGCCAGGCAGCTGCCACCGCCCAGAAGAGCAGCGCTGTGCCTGGGGGCTGTGGGGCTATAGCCCACCCCTCTGGGCGCTGCGTTCATCCAGCGCTCCTGGGCGCTTCCTGGCTTTGCAGGGAGGATGGGGGAGAGGGGGAGGCCTGGCCATGAGAATTGACACCCTACTGTTCCCCTAAAGGACTTGTGGAGACCGCACCCTGTTCCAGTCCATGTGGAAATACTGTCTGTGAAACAGCAAATCCCGAATTGCTGGCAGTTAGGCCCAGAGAGGCATTTAGGAATGTCGTGAAGACAAAAATCAAAAGAATACACAGGCTGTCTAAATGAGTGAGGACAAGTTTCATTGATTTTCAGTGCTTGTAAGACAAGGCAGTAGTTCTTTAAAATGGGACTTTATCTCCTGCCAGGGTTGGTTTGCTCACAAGAGATGGGAATTCCTCAATAAGCCTCAGGGTCAAGCAATGGGATGGAAACACACTACCTCCCTGGAAAGGAGGTTCTGGAATCTGCAGCCATCACAGGTCTCAAGGCAGAGCAATGTCAGTGGTGGTTCCATCTGGCACAACTTCGGGGTAAACTCTGCCTTTTTCTGCCCAGAGAATGTGAGGGTGTCTGCATGGAGGTGTGAGCAATGAACTTGGGCAGGCAGTCACCACTGCAGAGGAAAATGATTTGGGAGGAAAGATAATCTGTCCCCTGGCCTCTTCACACACCACAGATGTCCACACAGGGGACTTTGTGCAAGAACATTTATTGGGGACCTCCTGATTTCTTTCAAGGCACTTCCCCAGGGAAGGACTGGCAGTGGTTTTAGATAAGCCCTGCCAATGGACAAGTACCAAAATGACTGGAGCTTTACACCTCTTCTCCAGTCACCTCCTCCCTGCTGCCCAGCTGTCAGCTGCTCTGCACTGGAGGCAGCAGTGGGCTCTGGGGCACAGGCTGGCACAGGTGCTGGGAGAGCCCTGGCATCACAGGGACATGAGGAGATCCATGTAGGGACACATGCTGTCACTGCCAGCAGCTCCTGGAAAACTTTCCAGGCTGTCTTCCCTGATCTCCATGGACACAGGGAGAGCTGTATCCACAGTTTTGGTGGCTCCTCACTGCACGTTTTGGGCTCCTATTAAGCAGCTGAGAGGCATAAAAAAATAAGGTTAGAAAAGAGCAATAGCTTGAATATCAGAACAGCAAGTGCTAGACAGAGTCTACCTGCTCAAGAAAACAGTGTGCTAACAGAAACAGTGTAGCAAAGGACGGACTGTTTGAGATAAAGACATTTAATTGACACATCTGCTGATTCACAGAGACCTGCATGTTCTTTAGCTGTGCTATTCCACCACAAAGCCTGTCTTGTGGTAGAGTTGTTGCTGCTGTGCCACTCTGATGCAAGGAACATTATCTGGACTTGTGCTGGTAACTGCAGGGCACAACCCCTGGCTTTGTCATCTTCACCATTTCAGCGGTCCTTCAGACCCACATACATGTGCAGGGCACAGAAAAGTAATTTCCACCTTGGGGGCCCATGAAATTTGTCATGCAGCGTGCAGGTAGGCTCAAAACTTTCAGGTGCAACATAACTGCTGGACTGTAGGCACTGAACAACTTCCATTTGGTCATGGATAGGGCTGCAAAAACCCTCCAAATGTGTCTAGACAAGGAATAAGCTTGAAGTAATTCCCACCAAGACTTCTACAGACTCATAGGTATGTATGTATTTATCCCTCCAAAAACAACTTTGGATGACAGTACAATGCTCAGAGCTCATGTTCAATCAGTTATACACAATGTTGCCTGCAGAGCAATTATTTTCCTGAGAATATTAATGCATAATACAAGCCACCATTCTTATTTTTAGGTGTATAATTTTGCTTTGGCCATTTTCAGGATGTGTGTTGCCTGGTACCATCTGCTTTATAAATTGATCCACCTCTCTCACTCTGCATTACTGACATATCCCCATTCTTTACTACTCACTGATTTCTCTCAGCTTCAGGATAAACTTTACATTTTCTTCCCAGTCACTGATGATAGTGTATAGCAGTTTGTTGACAAGAGGGAAGGAGCTGTCATGCCAGTCTGTCAGGTGCCTGTTTATTAACTGCAGCAGCCAAAATCTCATGTTGCTGCAGAGAGAGTGCCTGGCCTTCCCAGCTCTGTTGCAGCAGCAATACCCACTGTAACGCTCTTCTTCTCACCCATTTTAATTTCCCTGCAAAACATTGATAATGATGTCTTCAATTCCCAGTCACGTTCTCAGCAAAGTGATTAAGCTTAAAAAAACGGAATTGCAAATGTTTAAGAGGAATTGATTTCCTGAAAAAGAGTCCACTCTTTTCTGAACTGCATCTGAAGAACAAAGAAAAAGAAACAAAATTATGTGCAGCTAGTTAGGAAAGAACTTTCAAACTTAAATTTCTTGAGAAATGTTTTAATGTTACTAGTCATGGTTAGACAATAGGGGCATGACCTGAACATCCCAGAAAAATACCAGCTGCTCTGCAAGAAAAAAATTACAAACATATGGTGAAACCAGTATCACTTAAGCATTTAACTTGACAAATTTCAGTAAGTTAATTCCGGTGGTAATGTAGTTTCTTCCAGGAACATTTATTTATTTGCACACTGCTTTTCTAAGTGAGTTCCACACAGGCTTTTTCACTAAGGTTCAATGTCTCTAGGGAACGTCAATCAATTTAATGTTGCTCAGAGTGGTCTTCAAATGTACTGCTCCAACTGTTTTTTGAGCAGCACAGTCGCGTCTCTCTCCAACCCAGCCCTCGCTCTGCAATTCACTGTCTCACTTTCCAGTCTACACCACAATCTCACTTTCAGAAAGAACTTCCTCCACCCTTAAACATTTTTGTTTGTTTGTTTGACTGTTTTCTTCTCTGGGATATACTTATTTCCCTTAAATCAGCCTCCTACTGCATTCTCCAGGCAGAAATCTTGAGTTGACTTTGACGTTGCCTGCCTTTCTCTCAACTCTGCCTGATGGGCTGTGAGCTGCTCTGCCTGTGCCAGCTGTTGCTCTCTTGAAATCTTTAACTGTGTCCAAATCACCACATGACTTGACTATTGCAATTTCCATTTCTGATTCTCCTAAATCTTGGCTGTCTTAGCTCTGATATTTCTTGGATGCTGCAGCCAGGCTCTTGGTCCTTTAACAATGCTATTTCAGGATTTTCCATGACTGTTGGCCTATTGATTTGCCCAATATATAAAATTTGATACATGTTTGGGGTTTTCCTATTTTCTGCTGCAGATTTGTGGCTATGTCTGTTGATGCAACCTGTACAAAATTAGTGACCAAGTACTTACTGGATTGGGACTAAAACCTGGATTTATGCTGCACCTTTAGAGGTGATATTGTTCCCTCCAGGTCTGGAGGACTTTATATAGCTCTGATTCTTGGGATCTGTCCTAGCTGAAGTTACTTTTATCCAACCTGCTCCATCACCACAGCTCCCTTCTTCTGGGAACAAAGCCTGCCTCACAAACCAATCTTCTGTCCCTGCTTATAGATATCTCATGGTCACCGGCATGAGAAACTGCTTTTTAAGTTTGATACATAGCTCTCCATGTATCTGCCCAGCAGAGGGGTACATTTGCCCTCCTCTGTACATGTTGTTTTTCTGAAGTCACGAATTGAGATACTGAGTCCATCTATAACTCAGATTTTGTTTTGGCTTATCTCCTTTCAAAATTTCACTTTCAATATGAAAGGATATTTTATATTTTTTTACTGCCAAACACATTATTAAGTTACATAAAAACGAGACAGAAATTGGAGGACTGTGGGTAAGAAAGACAGCATAGATCCATAACGGTGCGCACACATTAAAAATGTGCCATTGTAAGAGAAAGAGCAGAAATATTAGAGGAGAAGTTTCTTCATGGATGTTTTTTATATTGGGTAGTATAAAACTGGGGCATGAGGAGAAAACACAAGAAATACTTGAGGTGAATGTGAGAAACAGTGGTCCAGAGAAGGCTGGATGATGACTTCAAATCTCTTGGGGCCTGCACAATGCCTGTGCAGGTCTACATGTGATGGTGAGGAGAGGTGGCAGCCAGCCCCTGAGCTGGGGTCGATGCTGGCACTGGGCTGTTTCAGGCCTCTGGGGTTTCCAGATGAAAACAAGTTTAGCCAGCGTCTACCATAAGCCTCCCTTAATCTCAAACTATTTCTTTCAGCATATGGAGTGCATTAAAAGAGTATAAAACCTCTCAGTGGAGGTTTACTGTGCATTATACAAAAATTGAATTGTTGTAATAGCAACTGCAGTTGACTACCACCTCTAAAGATGTGGCATAAATCTGAGTTTTAGTGCCCCATGTAGTAAACACTTAGAGGGTAACGTTGCACAAACAATGTTATGGAGTAGAGTCTCTCTCCTAAAACAAACCCATTGCCACCAATCTACATTAGAAAATAGAAAGGCCACACCAATTTAGCAGAAATATGTATTAAACAAAGCAGACCATTATTATACTTATATATTTAAGCTGTTGTGAGATGTTGTCTCAGTTACAGCAGCATCATAAAATGATCCTAATAGCCTATACAGCCATTTAACTTGATTTAAAAATACACATTCCTTTGACATATGAGAGTGGTATACTGGTACTGTAATTATCTTAATCTGGCAATTGCCATAAATAATTCTCCTTTTCAAGGATTTGAAGATGCTCTGAATAGTTCCTCTACTTGTTCTTACTAAGGCATTATCCCAGTTGTTCAAGGCAATTATTTAGAATTTAAATGTGCCCAGTGAATCTGTTATGTAAATAAATTTATTGTATATAAATTATTAACTACGTCTAGAAAGAGAAGAAGTAGGAAAATAAAGTTCCAGCATATGATTGTGGTCATATCTTATGTAGCATCTAAGTATATATTTTTTTGTTTTTCCAAATTTTATGTTGTTTTTCCACATAAAAAGAAGTACAAGGTATCCTGATTCTTACTGTATTCAGTCATATGCTTGTGATTTCTGCTAGAATAATATGAACAAAATCAGCTTATTTGAATAGACAAAAGATGTATAAAGGAAAATATTTTTCTTAAAATTCTGATGAATGAAAAGACAAAAGATCACCGAGTGGTAGAAAAACTGTTGACACATCTAACATTTTTTTTAATCCAGCAACAACTAAAAATTTCACTAATGGAATAATAAGATAAAATAAATAAAAAATGCCACAGGATATACCTGCTTTAATATAATGAAGAATCTTCCCATTCCATGTCTGCAACATTAGAAACACTACATATTGCATATATATGTGGTGATTCTGCCAGCTATCAAAACAGTGATTCCTCTGTCATTTATAATCCATAAACAGTAAAAAACAAGTCTTTCTCATTTCACAGTTGAGAAGGAATATTCACTAGTTCAGTATTTCAATACCTGAAGTTGTGACCCACTGAAGAAAAATGGTGGAAGATTATGAGGGATGAGTTTGTGATGTGCCTGAATGAATGAATGAATGAATGAATTCAGAGCTCCCACGAACAAAGGAATCTTCCAAGTATAGACCTGAGTCATGGGTAGGAGGATCCAATCTACAAAGATAAAAGTGAACATCATAATTCTTTGCAATTATGACAATGATTTGAGCAAATATTGCAAACAATTGAAGGAATTACTACTGGAATGTTGACACCATTCTGGAGCTGTATCATACAGCACTACAAACTAGGTTCTTACAATCTAACAGCTGTAAGAAACTTCTGAGGATTCTCAATCTGAGCCAACTTCTAGGAGCTTAATTAGAGCTAGGTAAATCTGAGAAAAATTATCTGTTGGAATTTTTTCTCTTCTAAGACATAATATATGTTAAAAACACATGATAATAATAAAATCCCTACCAAGCAAGAGGAATGATGAATCGGAAGTTGACTGCAATGTCGTATAAAGGCTGTGTCTGAACTTGTCAACTGAGTGTGCCCAGGATGGTGCCTGGACCCAGAGAGCAGCTGACCCACCTCTACTGAATTCCCTCAGGCCTTGGGGTAAGGTGTCACATCTGATGGGAAGGAGCCCAAGCTGTGCTAACTCCCAATATGTGTCTAGGAGTGGTTTGAGAAAGCAGGAGGTGGCACAGGCCAGCCTTGTGTTGAAGGCAACTCTGACAGCTCCAGTGCCTGGGGATGCTTCTTTGAACTGTTAGATTTGCTAGTATTGGCACAATGAGAGAGACAGTCCTAAAATAATAGCTGAGTATGTGTGTGTATGAGAACTGTACCACAGTTAATGTCTTACATTTGTATTTTCTTTCTAAGTGTGTATGTTTAAATCCTGCAATCGTTCCCTTGAACCACAGACCCCAAGAACCCAGTCCCATGGATGGAGGGAGCGAATCTCTGGAGAGAATTAAGTGAATAAGTACTTGTGGTGAACAAAAAGCAAGTGTCAGCAGGATTAATATCCAGATGAATCCCTCTGCTCCTGCCCTCGGCCTGCCTGCCTGGCACTGCTCCTGTGTACCTGCCTCAGCTTACCTTGCTGCTGCTGCTGCTGCTCCCACCTTCCCCACAGCCCCAGGGCCTCTCTGAGTAGGAGTTCCATCTCCCAAGCTCTACCTCTCTACTTGGCTCCTGCTCTCCTGAGCTCCCAGTTATTCCTCCTTCACCAGCTGGTCACGTCCTCTTTTTTGCTGCAGACTGCTTTTCCCTCTGGCTCAGCCCACTCCATTTGGGCAGCCAGTGTCTTTTTCTCCTCCATCATCAACCCTCAGCTTTCCTGGGGAACTGGTTATCTTTTTCCTTTCTGTAGCCTTTGAGTAATCTCTGCTTCAGCACCAGGCCCAGAACACCCATGAAAGACAAATCTGCCTTGGCTGGGTATCCTGGAGGCTGTGAGTCACACTGAGAGGACAGTGCCCTCCCAGTCATTGGAGCAGTTTGAGCAAGATCAGAGAAAAGTGGATTCTTGGAAACTGTGTTGAGAGGATAGTAGTCTCCACCCAACAAGAACAAACTGCATTCTTCTTCCCAGAAATTAAAAAAATAAAAAAAAGCAAGAAGTGGTGAGGTTTATCACAGGGCAGAAAAAACGCAGCTCAGAAGCAGAAACCAGCCATTGTGTCAAAACATGGCAGCACCAGATTTGTCTTGTCTGCCATCAGAAATTTTAACGCTGGTAAAACAACAGATTTCTTCAAGTCTTGCATCCTGAAATAATAGAAACATTTAGGCAGCAGCACTCAAACCAGACAGTCCCAGTAACAAATACTGCCTGAGGCAAAAACATAGAAATATCTTAACTGTATAGACATGCACTAGAAGAAACCAAAAAATATGATATATTGAACTGCCAACCCCACTTTTTATGCCAAATAGTAATGTAGGTAATGTGGATTGCCAGAGCCAGCCCAGTTTGAAACCTCATGGCTCAACACTACATTTGAAATGTTTATGCAAATGATGGGTACTCACATGATAAAGGTATCTTGGCTTTTTTTTTAGCTGATCCTCCCATATCAATACTGTCACATAGCCTAAAGCAATTGAAATGATTGACTAGAAAAATGTGCTAATAACGTTGATTATCTTCATTTATTTGCATATAATTCTTTGCTAATTTCTCTGCAGTAATTAGGACTGTGGCACATTGCTGACATGGCTTTTTAAAACTAGAATATGTTAAGTAATATTCAAACCTGTTTTGTGATTTCCAACTTAAGTTTTCAATAATGACAAATTACTTTCAGGAAAGGTATTTCTGAAATGAATATGTATTTTTAGATTTTAAGCAATCATTAGAGGGAGATTTTGCTATCAATGTAGATGTTCAAAATCCAGAAGACATTTCTCTTGAGGCTATAGCTCAGTCAAGATAGATCACTGTTGCCAGTCAGGTAGGAGTTGTTGCCTGGGAAATATGGAAATGACCCAATGTTCTGCACTAAAACCCCCAAACTGGTTGGAAGAAAATACTGGCAGAAAGAAATGCACTTCTATATTATCCCAAAAATTATATTTCAGTTTGCCATTCCACCTGTGACATTTAAGTAAATATACTGAGGTTGGCAAATGACTTACTAATTATGCATATTGCATATTGGTCAGCAATTCTTCCTTCCAAATCTTTGATCCTTTTTTGGGGCTACTTATGAAAGTATTTAAATACCTTTTTTCTTCCCATCACCACTTTAAATTGCATCTATACTGTGCATTACTGGGTACTAGGCTCTGAAATATTTTACAGAGATAACCTGGATGTTAGAGGCTATTCTTATCTCTTATTAATGTCAGGTTAGCATACAATTCACACCCTGATTTTGTGCCTGTGTCCCTGCAAGACAGAAGAATAAAAAATCAAGGACAAAAATCCGTGTCCTGAAAATCATGACTGGACAAATGTAAGCTTTCCTGAGTGCTTTGCCAGCCACATGACAAATTTAAATAGAAGAATGTGAACAGGTGAAGAAAGGCATCAAAGTCAGCATTAATGCTGCTGCCTAAACAGTTTAGCTGTCTTTGCTCCATTTCTTCCACAGCTATTGCTGACTGTGACTACAGATAAGTTGAACAAGGATGGAGGTCACCAAAACAAGAAGTGCCTTAATAATTAAGGGCTCAATAGATTTAACAAATGCACCTTCTTCTGTGTCTGCTGACAAACAGCTGTGGATCTGTGATACCTTGTAAAAATAAATTAAGAAGCCTGAAAGGCTCTGTTCATAATCTAAATGTGGAACTGAGGTTGCAGAATGAGGATGAAACTGCTAATTACTCTCTCCAGACTCATACTTGCAATATAATCAAATCTGTCTACCGGGGCGATCAGCACTTAATCAATTGAAGTGTGATATAACCTTGCACTTCGTGCTAACATGAAGCTAGAACTAAAAAAAGCCCTGTCATTGTTACAAGCATATTTTCAAGGCAGAGAATTAGCAGGCCTTGCTCTCCAAAATAAGACTTCCAACATTTAATTACCTATGGCAGGCTGCACATGTTTGTTAAGGTCTGTGAAGAGCTAACACCTGAGCCTGCTGATGCCAGCAAGCTCTTCCTCTTCTGCCCTAAGAATGATTTGCTATATGAATACCTTGTTCCAGCACACTTCTCTGTTGGTAAAATGTTATGTGCTTGCCTTGTTTTAATGTAAGAGGACTTATTAAGTAAAGAGGAAAAACATTTTATATTTTATTTATTCATATTCATATTTATATTTATATTGTCATATCATAGAGCCTGAAGAAAATGTTGATAATGGAAAAGTTGCAGTGTTTTTTTAAAATTTGTTTTGGTTTTTAATTTTTTAAATTTTTTTTGGTTTTGTTTTTGTTTTGTTTTTGCTTTACTTTGTTTTGTTATTTTTTCCCCTTTTTAAACTGAGACTATTTTTACAGCTGAAAACCTCTGTACAATATCGGCATTCACTTAAATGCTGTGTTTGGACAGTTAGCAAAATTTTGTGGGTATGTATTTAAATCTCAGGGGAGCTTCTCTGTCTGTCACATCAGTAGCTGGCAGCTCGAGAGGCAGGTTTTCCACTAAGATTCACTTGTCCTTTGATTGAGGGGAAGTGAAATAACACCTGTCTGGTTTTTTTTTCATGACTTCTACTTCCGAATTAAACAGGGAAATACAAGGACATGACAAAGAGAAAGATCTCAGCTTTCTGAATCTGTAACACTTCGGTTAGGCAATAGAGTGAAGATTCTGTGTCAGCTCTTGTTTATTCAGATATGCTGTTGCTGCCCTCACAACTGATTTTCCTAGTCAATGTCTATTTCTGGGCATGGAGCAACACTGTGGAAAAGGACCTGGGGGTCCTGCTCCATGGCAAGTTGCACATGAGCCAGCAGTGCCCTGGCAACCAGGAGGGCCAGCCCTGTCCTGGGGGGGTACCAGGCACAGCCGGGCAAGGGAGGCAAGGGAGGGGATTGTCCTGCTCTGCTCTGAGCTGGGATGGCCTCACCTCGAGTGCTGGGGGTGGTTCTGGGTGCCACAATGTAAGAAATATGTTAAACCATAAAAAACTGTCCAAAGGAGGGCCATGAGTATAGTGAAGGATCTGGAGGGGAAGCTGTATGGGGAGAGGCTGAGGTCAATTGGTTTTTTCAGCCTGGAGATGAGGAGACTGAGGGAAGCTCTCATTGTGGCCTTCAACACCCTCACAAGGAGAAGAGGAGGGCCAGACACCCATCTCTTCACTCTTGTGACCAGTGACAGAACGTGAAGAAGTGGCCTGAAGCTGAGTCAGGGGAGGTTTAGATTGAATATCAGGAAAAAGTTTTCGACCCAGAGGGTGGTTGAGCCCTGGAACAGATCCCTAGGGAGGTGGTCACAGCACCAAATCTGATGGAGCTCAGAAAGGGTTAAGACACTCTCAGGCACACTATGTGATTCTTGGGATTGTCCTGCACAAGGCCAGGACTTGATGATCCTGATGGGTCCCTTCCAACTCAGCATATTCTATGATTCTGTGATTCTATGATTCTGTGTTCCTTTCCAATCAGCACTTCAGATAGTTGAAATATTGACTAAAAATATTTTGGTTTTGTCTGTTGTTTCATTTTTTAAAACTTTTTAACTTACATACATTGATTGGAAATGCTAAAACAAAGAAAAATATTGTCCATAGCAAAGCTCTGTTTTGAAATTTCTAAAACAAAGCTTAAAGATCATGCTCTCCCTAAAGAGGATGATAGCATGGATGTTTTGCTCAAAGACTGAAAGAGAAATCAGTCTGGGATTCCAGGAGTTTTCCCAGTATATGAAGGGCCTCTTGCCCAGATGCTCACCAGTCCCCATTGCTCAAGACAGCCATGGTGTCAGCAACTTGTTTCCCTCTCCAGGTGCCTGACTTTTCTACATTTTGTCTCTGGACGCCATCCACCCTGGACATGACTCTTGTCTCGACAAGCTCTGGATAATAACTGACTTGCATGTTATTTGCATTTTATCACTCTTAATGTTTGTTTAACACTCATTTGTGTTGATTGTGTAATATTACATCTTTGGTTATACACCTTGGGTTTTAGAGAGAGGAGCTAATCTGGCTCTGTCATGGTGGGGAAATGAAGGCTCTGGCAGGAGGAGTAGCTCAGATTGAGTTTGCTGTACCACATGGAAGGCAAACACACTGGATGGGTTCTCATCTGCTGCCCAGGGTGGGTTATCCCTTGTAGCTGTGCAAAGGCAGAGCACAAGCCCCTGTTCTTAGGCTGTACCTTGCTCTGCTCTGCAGGAGTGTGCATTACTGAATATAATGCAAGTGGGAGCATTTGGCCTAATCACTGTTTCTGCTGAAAACAAAATCTCTCAAGTGGTAAAGACAAAATACTGCACTGAAAAACCCTCACATTTTCTGCTTCTGTTTATTGTGAAGTCTGCCTTATAAAGAAAGGAATCACAGAATAATCAGGTTGGAAAATACCTTTGAGATCATCAAGTCCAACCTGTGACCTAACATTACCTTATCAGCTAAACCAGGGCACTGAGTGTCTCATTAAGCCTTTTTTTAAACACCTCCAGGGATGGTGACTCAACCACCTCCCTAGCAGCGCATTCCAATGCTGAACCACTCCTGTGAGGAATTTTTGTCTAATATCTAGCCTAAACTTCCTGGTGCAGCTTGAGGCTGTGTCATCCTGTCCTGCCACTGGTCACCTGGGAGAAGAGGCTGACCCCCTCCTGGCTACAACCAGGCAGTTGTAGAGAGAGATAAGGAAGGCCAGCTTTATGTCACTACAGAAATGACCAAACTACATTTCTCCTTTCTAAGTTTAACAGTCTGTGCTCTCAGAAAAATATCCTACCAGTAGGCAAATATGAGCACAAAGACATGTTAACTTTGCTCATTTCTGTTTTGTCCTATCACCCTCTGTCAATATCCAGACAAGTGAAACAGCCTTTGTAATTAAAAAAAAACAGCAAACCAAACCCCAAAACAATTTCCTGTGTACTTCCTGCTATGGAACAGGAGGACATTAGAGGAGATCAGCTGTATCCTTGGGATTTTTTTTGTCAGCAAAATAAGAACATCAGAATTATGAAAATGTCCAAACTCAATCAAGTGTTCATTAGCATTCTGGGGAATCACTTCAATTAAAGAAAACTCTTATTTTGTCTGCATCACTAGGGAGATGCAGACTAAAATTGGAATGTAAATGTGCTTGTATTTTAGAATGATTTAATGTGACAATCTTTCTATTTGCAAATGTCCCAGCAAAGGGTCACAGTTTAACATTAAATTCACAGAATAAAATGCAAGTTCAAAAACATGCCAGAACAATTTAAAGGATGTTTTTCAATTTTCTGGTAGAGAACACATGAAGATTTTTTACAACATTTCATTTTTCTTTGAGACTTTACATGCTGCCAGTTCTGAGCCATGAGTTGTTTGTGTTCTTAAATTCCAGTTTGGGAAGTTTACTAAGGTACTGGCAAGAAGCTCGAGCAAAGTTTCCTTTCATTTCCAAACCACTTCAGTGTCTTTTCCCGCTGATGGGATAAATGGGCTGAGCATTTTCAGCTGCATCTCAGGTAAAACCAATGAAAATCAAGCCCTCAAGGCTCTTATTTTCAGAGTGCTTAACTTTAACTGTAGCTGCAGGTAATTGGAGCTGCTGGGGCACTGCAACCCTGAAAACTTGAAACAATGCTCTCTTTCTGAGGAGGATGGTCTTTGGATTATCAAACCTGCCTGGCGATGTGAGGTAGGATGACTTTGCACATACTGCCTAAAGTAGGACTATGTTTTAAATTCTGTCTGCAATCTGGTTGATCACAATTTTGTGAGCTGTTCCTCTCCCCTGTGGAATTAAGGTTAAGAAAGTACTTCAGATACTCTGCAAGTAGG
Organism: Parus major; assembly: GCF_001522545.3. Taxonomy (NCBI): domain Eukaryota; kingdom Metazoa; phylum Chordata; class Aves; order Passeriformes; family Paridae; genus Parus; species Parus major. The sequence goes on along the minus strand of NC_031769.1, from coordinate 17,350,159 downwards.
TACAGTAAATACCCAGTAAATAGGTACAGAGCTTCTGCCCAGCCTGATGAGTTTCCCATTGGGGGTTGGGTGGTGGGGAAGAGCCCTCTGCCTTGGAGGGGCAGCAGCCAGTTCCCTCTTTGCTGGGGATGTGTGCACACATGTGGGTGTACCAGACCCTTGTGTGCACTGGGGTCCCGATCTTGTGGCACTGAACACTTCCCAGCCAGTCCTCACTTTTACACTGGCATGAAGAGCGGTGTCTGCTCCATCACACCCTGTGCAGCACAGTAAAGCAAAGCCAGGCACATTTTGTAGCTCTTAATTTCTTTGGTGGGGAAGACATTAAGAAATGATATTCCCATGTGTGTTCATATGAAAATGTTACAAAATCTGTGACCTGTCCTCAGGCTCTCCACCTTTGCCATTGGTGTGCCCATTTACACAACCCTTGGCTGCTCCTCCCAGCTGGGACTCCAGAAAAGGGCCAGGACTTGCTGGCATCAATGCCATGAAATAGTGCCAGTCAGTATCACTGAATTCAGCAGAAGAAGAACAAGGTTTGAACCCTGAGCTCTGTAATCGTCAGTCTGTGGTTATTACAAAGCGATAAACCAAAACTTAAGCTACGCTCTTGATATCTGATGTAGTTAAAATTGAGGAGTATTGTAGAATAACAGAATTGTTAAGGTTGGAAAAGACATTTAGGATCATCAAGTCCCACTGTTAACTCAGCACCACCACCATACTCACCACTGAACTATGCCTTCAATGAATGAAACAAACTCCACTTGCACCAAAATCAGTATGCCAGGGTGAGCATAAATGGCCATCTCCAGCAACCATGAAGACATGCTACATTATGACCTCCTATTGAAGCAGTCCTCCTGTGTCAATTTGTTCACTTATGTCTTTAACTAGTGATCTTTCAGTTTTCAAGTGTGAAAATATAAAGTACCACTAAAAAATACCATTATTGTCATGGTCCAGTGGGGTTCTATGCTCACTCTCCGTCAGTGTGGCCCATACCAGATAGGTTTACTGTACTAGACTAAAAATTAAAAGTATTTTACTAAGTGTGAATCTTAAAAGCTGGAGTGTTATTGACTGAGCACATGAGAGTTTAAATCTGTACAACCAAAATATTGGTTTAATCCATTATCTTATTTTTGATAGTAGCCATGTGTTGGTGCATTGAGAGGAGTACAAAGCCAGGGAAACCATAAATCCTTCCCCAGCACTATATCTCAACTTCTGATGAACCATGGCTCCTGGGCTACACATTTTGTCTCCATATTCAATAGACCTGGATTGATTTTTTTTTTTTTTACTTTTCCTGTTTTGACTCATCACTCTCTGAAGCCTGGGAAACTGGTGAAAGCCATTGGAAACATTTTTTGCAGCTGACAGTGTGTTTTACTTCTTGTTGTTGTTTCGAATTTGCTGTCTTTTGTCTTTCTTTGAAACTTTCTCATTCTTGCTCTAGAAAAGACAATGAACACAAAATCCATGTTTATGTTAGCTTAGACTTATGATTACATAGACCTTTTTTACAGTCTTGTTTAGCCACCTCTTTTCAGACTGAAAAAGCCTGATCTATTTAATCACTTCAGATGCAGAAACCACTTGGTAACTTTGTTATCCTAATACTCCAGTTCTGAACCCTTTTTAGACCTGCTGTACACTATGGGTGAGATGGGTGGATCAGAACTGCCCACAGTATTCAGAGTGTGGTAGCCCCATATCTATGCAGTGTGTGATGATGGTTTCTCTCTCCCTTCTCTTTTTCTTTCTTAATAATTCCTCACATTCAATTTGCTTTTATTTTTTTATTACTCCTGAGCATTGAGTTCTGACACTTTCATAGACTGTCTATTATATTTCCAAGACCTTATTCCTGAATGCTAATTTAAAGACTGTCACTGTGTATATAAAGTTAGGATTGTTTTTCTTGTACATGCTACTTTACATTTATCTATTTTGAATTTCATCTGACACTTAATCATCCAGTCAGTTTGTTTCCTGCAGTTCTCTCTCTCTCTTTTTTTTTTTTTTTCATGAGCTAAATTCTTATCAACAGAAAACATAGCCATGTTACTATTCACCTCCTTTTCCAGGTAATTTAGAAGTGTGCTGAACAGGGCAAACTTATCACATACCCCAGTAAGACTCTACTTGTACCTTCTCTGCATTGAGAAAATTGGTTGTTTATTCTTATTCCTCATTTTCTAAACCTTATCTCTTTACCTATCCCTCAAAGGCATTACTTTCCTATACTGTGGTGGGAAGAGTTTTTGGTGAAGGACAATGTCAAATATTTTCAGGAATTCCAGAGACTGAATCTCCATCAGTGTGTGCAGGATAGGGTGGGAATTGCTTGTTCACTGGCTCTGCTTGTACCTAAAGTAGGGGACATTGAAGGATGTTTCTAGAAGGCATATTTGGAAAATAAAATAAAAAAAAAGATTCTTCATGTCTTCATGCACTGTGTAGTTAGCTTTCAAAGTTCATTGCCACACTTAATGTGTTACTTGTGGATTCAAGGGATAGACTTGTCTAGTTCACAGATCACAAATTTGTTGAATGTTTCTTAATGTAGAGAAATAAAGGTTGCCTAAAGCACTCATGGAAGTTTAAGTGATTGGAAGCCCTAGGAGTATTCATCAGGAGCATCTTGTACATCTGTCCTGGTTGCCTTCTCTTTCCTAGGCATTCACTTTTGGAGATGGCATTCTTAGCAAACCCATTCTGGCCACTCCTCTGCTTTTTTGTGCTATGTTCTTAACTGGGTCTATTATCAGATGCCTCCAGAGAATTCTGTCTGGTTTGTAAGACATGACTCCCCTCTTTGAAAGCTCCTTCCCCAGGGTACTGCACTTTCCCAATATCCTCTTATTTAAGTCCCACCCTTGTTCCTGATACAGTTGTCAAACTAGGAGATGCTACAGCTCTACAGATACACCTTTAACTCATAAAAAATTGTCATCACTTTTGCCATCCTCCATTCCTGCAGGGCAATGACAGCTCTAATGCCTTGCAGCTTCCTTTAGTAGGTCAGACTTTAAATCATCTGGACCTGACAATTTTTTACCTTAATTTTGACAATTTCTTCTATAGATTCTTCTAATGAACTCACTCTGAAGCAGTTCTTTTGACATATCTCCTCTGATGCATGAAGAAAGGTTCCAGCCCAGATATTTCCCCAAACTCCTTCAAGGCTGTAAAAAATCATTTAATTTTCCTCCTCTGCTTCATCTTCTCTGAAAGTTCCTTTTGTACTTTGATCAATTAATGGGCCTACAAACTCTATAGCTTCCTGCTCCTGATGTGTTTGAAGAAATGATTAATTATGAGGTTTTTACGCCCTCTGAAAACTGTTATTCAAACTCTTTTTTACTGGCCTGGAACAAGGGAACTTCGCTGAAGGCATTCATTTTGATCCTCTTTTTAATTTTTTTTTTTAATTTGTACTTCAGTGAAAAGGGAAAATTCTTATTGATTTTCATAATTCTTAAGATATATGGCTCTTCTACACCAAATTTCTTACTCTTTTGGTCCTACATACATATCTATAAGAACAGTTATACAGCATATTCTGATTTTTTTGTGTAAAAACATTTTTTCATTTCCTCTGACACATTTTTGTATGCTAAATAACTAGATGCCTTTTTCTTTATAAGAGTACCAAGTTGCTTCAGTAAAATTCACAGAAGTAATATTTTAGTCTTCTCTTTCTTTAGCTAGATGAAACTACTTGGATGCCTTTTCTCTCACCTGCTTACATCTGACTTGTAGCTCACTTTCTGCTTATGCCAGTTGGTTTCTCTGTTGTTCTTCCACAGACCCCTTTGCACTCCCATGTTGGCTTCTGGCTGATATCTGCTGTTTAACTTTATGTACTTCTGGTTTGGTACTTGCCCAGTCCCCAGTCTGGGGACTTGACTGTTCCTGGTCATTAGTATCTCCTTTGTTTAAGCATTTCTGTGTTGGCAGCTTGACTACTCTGCTCAGCTTCTGAGCTTTAATTCTGTTGTGAATTAAAATAATCTCCTGGCTCTTGTTCTGTGCTAGGGTGTACTGTGATTTGGGATGATTCTATTCTGCCTGCTGATGGCAACAATCCTCTCTTGTGTAGCTTCATCTTTGTACATGTTGAGAGAAAGCTTCTATGTTTCTCTCTACCCTTCCTGAAATGTTCATATTCCCAGAAATCTTCCCTATTCACACCTTTATTTCTGCTCCTTTCTGCTCCTTTTCTTACAATTTAAGTAAAGTCCCAGAATTTCCTATTTGCTTTTGGATATTCACAATCATTCAAATTTTGCTGAACTTGGTCTTATTGAAACATGCTATCTATGCTGTTATTCTTGTCTTTGGAGGTTTTTCTGCACATGTACAGAAACTGGGAGGAGGGTTAAGTCAGTAGCAAAATACAGCTCTTCATGTTTCAGGGAAGGAACTACACATTTCAGTCCCAGGAACTTCACAGTGTCTCTGTCCCATGTCTGTCTCATGGGTCTGTTCATAGGCAGCCTGAAAAGCTGAGAAATCAGCAAACAAAACTGTCACTTTTTAGTTCTGTTGTGCTCCTTTTTTCACTCATGATTTTCCTGATTGACAACATCTGCTTTGATACTAGAAGATTATTTCTCTTGGCTAATTTGCTACTCTAACTACCTTTTTTGGTCACTGTATTCCATGAAATTTTAAATTAATATTATTAGAGGTGTTGTGCACACCTAAACTGTTTAATTGCATAATTTCTTGTTAAGTATAAGATTTTTCTTCTCTGCTTCTTCTTAGCTACTTGCCTGTGTCTGATTTAATTTGTGACAATATCACTCGTTAACATTTTCTGACACTGACACTAATAATACTCTATTTCTCATCTTTCAGATTGCCATTCTTTGTCAGTTTGACAGTAAAATAATCTTTGACATTAGCAGAAGCAAGGCATCTCCCCTTTTGGGCACTTCTAAAATTTTCTGTAGTTTTTGTTGCCTAAATGTACCTAAGATTTGGCCCCACCTTTCTAGAATTAGTCAATTCCATCTCCTCCTCTCCTGTTTTGTTTACGTCATTAGGAGAAAAAAATAGATTTTTTTTCCCAAAAAAGCAAGTTATGTGGTATGATTTAAATACTTAACCTTCTTGGAAATTAAGCTGTTGTGTATTTGCAATTAAAAAAACCCAAACCCAAAGTGTATTGGAACCTAATCTTGGATCTGAGTGTCAGAATGAGATTTGTAACGCCTTCATAGCCATTGGGATTCTGCTGAACTTCAAGATTCTTGAATTAAAATGTTCCTAAAAATAAATTTGGAGAAGTTTAGAAGTCTGCTTTGAAAGGTGGGACAACAGAACACACTGAAGAAGGACTAAATTTACTGCCTTTACCCTTTCCCTTCTACTGCCCTTGGATGTGCTAAGCAGAGCTAGGCAGACCTGTGCTTCTGTGAAATTGCAGGGGGAGACTCTGCCTGTACAATGTTTCAGATGTGGCTCTGTATGGTCTGAGAATCTCTGCTGATGGCCTCTTAAGGGTGAGCATGTTTGCTCCTTGGCTTTTGTGGCTCTGGCTATGGGGGCATTTTTTTGCTTACCTCAGCTGGTAAACCTAGCAATGCCTATGCCTAGAAGTAAAACAAAACCCGCAACAAACAAAGTTTCTGTCTGAAGGAACTAGTTTTAGTACTTATTCATTGAGTGTTGATTCAACACCAAACCAAACTTCTGTAAAACACAGACACCACCTCTGCGAGACAGACACTTGTTTCAAGATTGGCTGCTTATTTAAAGCATAAGATGCACCACTGATCTCTGTCCCTCAGAGAGACACAGTCTGCTTTCACCCTGCCTTGTTGTCCAGCCCCTCTTTTAGTGCCCCCTTCCCCTTTGGAAATACTTGGCTGGCTCCTGGAGCATCAACTGCTGGGGAGGCTGGGTCTTGGCTGGGAGACATCTCCTCCCTCTGAGCCCTGCTCACCATAATGTTTTCTGACAGGGTGAAGCTGGTTGTGGCTCCCTCTACACCTGCCCACCCTGCTCAGCTCAGCTGCACAGAGCATCCTGGGCAGTCATTTTCAGATGATAAAAGTAAGCTAATTCCTGCAGCAGGATGATTCTTGCACTGCGGATGGGTTTTCTTTTATTGCTTTGTTCTTCAGCATGTGTGAGGTGGTCCTGGAAGGATTGGGGTCCCATTAATCTGGTATCTGTACAAATCTTTAATGAGATGCTGTTCCCCGCTACACAGCTTGCAATGTACAAATGTCTTATGACATATGATGAAACCCAATCTACAGAATAGAAGCAAAGGGATTTAATTGAATGTCATATCCGCAAAAGCCAAAGGGCAAAATCCTGGCCCCATGGAGGTCACTGGCCAAGCTCCCATTGCCTTTAGCAGTGCTAGGCTTTCAAGAAGAGCCTTTGCACCACAAGTATTTGTATTCTGCTCACGTTGACCTATTTCAGGTCAAAATTCCCTTTAGCAGTGCTCACTAAGCCATAGGGCTTGCTGGTAAACCTTGCCGTGTTTAGCCAATGCAAGCTGACAAGGGCATGACATCATTAGCCAAGTTTCACATCTGACTGACCTTGCCATCATGACTTAATCTGCTGGGGTCTGTCATCCCTAATGGTTTGGTTTGACACTGCTTGTTGTGTATTCACCTACTATAGTCTGTTAAGAAAACATGGATATACAGAAGCTGCTGTATGTCTCTGATGGCATGTGAATTATAGCAAAGTTTAACACCACGTCGTTTGTTGGACTAGCATATTGACAGCTCTGTCTTGCCTTCTGATATCTGAGTTATGGATTTCTCGAGTCTGATATTATGTGAATTGTGTCACACAGAAATTACCACATTTTGAGAAAACTTGATATTTCTACTGAGAAGGTGATTTATTATGATTTCACATCTATCATGTTTGTCTTTCAACATTTCACACCATTTTACAGGCATCACTACCCTGATTTATGTTAGAGAGCAAGAACCAAAGTTGCACGCTGACAGGTCTGACCAGAAACCATTTTTTCACTGATTAGGTCTCTCTGTGCTAGCAGAAGGAAGAGTGAGTGCCACATCTCCAGTTAAGAGCTGAAGTATTGCAGGACTGTTCTGCAGACCAAGCACACAAGCAGCTCACCTTCTACTAGGAAAACCAGAAGCAAGTACCATAAATTCCAGAGCACCATGTGTACTCTTCTCTACACCCCAAGAAAAAATCAAAACAACAAAACAAACCAAAACCAAACAACACAACCCCTCCCAACAAAGAACTAGAAAAAAGAAGAATCAACACCACCTAAGATAAATTATTTGGGCAGCTGGGGGAAAAGAGGGAGCATATGGACCTGTACCTCAGGCACTTCTATTTGAAACATCATTCCACATTCCAAGTAATCTCTAGTCCTGCCTAAAAAGCTGCATCACGGGCAGCAGAGTGGGAATTTACCGTATAAAAGATAAACTAAGTTTTGCAGCTATTTTTCTGAACTCCTTACATTATTTTCATTAGAAATTTGCCTGTGTGGGGGAGTTGTTGTAGAATAAATGCAGGGGGTGAATTCAAAGTGCAACAATCAGTCTGTTCTCATTCCCAGTGTGGGTTAAGCTAAACACACAGGGACAATTTCACTATGGATTAAGAATGTCCTCCTGAAGAGTTAGTATGCAATAACTATTCCAGGCTATTTCCCCAGGTAGACAAGCCTAAACATCTGATAAATAGGCCTATTCCTTTTCCTCTTAACCAATTAAGTACTTATTTTAGAAGGATAAAATGAATTATCACATAACTATTTCACTGCAATAAGTCTTACTTAGTGCTTTAATGTCAGAAAAAGTGAACTACTGTCCATAGATTTGGAAAAAAAGGGTATTAGTGTTTTGCATGTACAAGCAAAGGGATATCTCTTGACCTTATTTTATTTTGGGTAAAGATTATGATGTATTGTTGTTTTTGCAACACTTCACATTTATTTCACAAAATAAATCACATAATGGACTGTCATAATAGCCCCAGTAGCATGACAGGAAAAAAGAATCGGTAGAGCTACACTTCAGTGCACAGTGAAATAGCTAACAATTTGTTAAATATCCCATGAGTGGATTAAATAGGCATATGATCAGTTATGTGGCTGCCAAACCACAGCAGGAGCCAATTAGAATTCACCAAAAATAATTTAGATGAAAACTGATGAATCTATCAAAACCTAATTAAATTTATGGAAAAAAGCAAACATCTCGTTGACAGATTATATAACCAACAAGTTTCTCTGTAAATAGTCCACAAAGGATATCTACTGAAAGTAGAGCTGCATTATTTGATCTTGTTTGAAGAGCATCGAGTTTTTTAACAGGTAATATTCTTCCTATTTAATTTTCAGGTAAATCGGTCACATAAAAGTGAGTCAGTTGGCTTTACATGAAGAAGCACAAAGTCATTCAGCAAATTGTAACTGTTGTTAATTATTTCATGGCTTGTCTTATGTGGAACATGTCAGAGTCTGTGGAGGGGGAGGGATTTGAATGGAGAAGAAAGATGCTGTAGACAGGGAGCTCTTTCAAGGATCTGATTTTATATCACGAACTAGAAAATACACTAGAAAATAAACACAACTGTTAGAGCTCAAGCTCTTTAATATTGAGATATTTTCTGTGGTATAATGTTGGGGTAGAGGACTGTTTTTATGTAAATTGGTATTAGGCCACCACATGATGTGAAGCAAGACTGTGTGAGGATGAGCACTGAGGTACCAGCAACAAAATCCAGAAGGCAGAAAGGCAAGATACCTCTAAATCAGAGCTTTTAGCTGCAGTAAATCAATAAGTTGCCTTTAGAACCAAAAAGACAGGACTTCCATAGTTATTCTCATTGAAATCCTGCAAAGAATCAGCCAGAAACAAGGCTGCTAGCAGATCATCTTACTCCAGCAATGTCAGGATAGGTATTTCTAAAATGTACCTTACACTGCAGTTGTTTCTCAGATATCTGCACTGTTCATTCTCCCATGAAACTGTTGAACACCATGAACTATAACCTGAGCTTTCTTTTCACAGAAATTCAGTTTTCCCAGTGCACCCATGCTTTTGTGCTGTATGTGTTTTGTATGACTAATCAACACAACAAAGACATAGCTGAGTATTACTAAAGATAGAGATTTTTCTCCCTGTGTGGTTCAGGAATGAAGCTTTCAGCTGCCAACAGAAGAAAGGTGATATGTGTTTCTCCTCTGTGCCCATGCTTGTTTGGTGTCCACATGGGAAAGTGCTGGGACAATGTCTGATTCATCTCTCTTGAAACTGGGAAGTTAGCAGTGACTTTCCTTTTCCCTTTCTTCCAAATTGAAGGCAAGTGAAAGATCCAATCCTTAAATACAGGTAATAGCATCCTTCCATCTTGAAGAGTCTGAATATTTACAGAGCAGGTATCTATGAAAATCAAAATGCAGAAGAGTATATGTTCTGTCATCACGGCTTGAATGTTAATGTTAGCCAGACTCATTACATAAAGATATCTGAATTACCCTGTATAAAATATTCTTACAGTCTAAGGAGACATTTTAAAATGAACATGTCTTAGTGCATGGATCCATAACAAGAAGACATACTTGCTTTCTCTGGGAAAAAGAGCAGTCACACATGCCTCATGTTCTGATTTTTCTCACTTCTAGAATAAAACTATCATTTGAAATGAGGCAAAAAATAGACTAATTTAAATTCCTGAATTAACTTAAACTAAAGATAACCTAAAATGGAGGGAAACGGGGAAATAAAAAGGAAAAAAGAAAACTGCAAATGAGGAGGATGATGATTATTCAATCAACTGTTCTACTCCCTCTAAGAGATGCCTTCCTAAAAGTTTGGAGCTTTTTTGTGGTGAGTGGGGTGAAGTTTTTTGAGGGTTGGGTGATTTTGCTTTTGGAGGCTTTTGGGGGTGGAATTAGATTTTTTTTGGGGGGAGGTGGAAGTTTTAGGCTCATTTTGAGAGAGGAGGAGGGACAAAAGGCAGGAGAAGAATATCACAGGGCCCTGAAAAGGGACAAAAAGATGCTGTGTTTTGCTTGTTCTTGGTGTTTTTTGTGGTAGTCTGTGGGGAGGGGGAGACTTTTTGCATGTCTATCCCAGGCAGCATAACATGTATCAGCACAGGGGCTGCAGAAATGATGTACAGGGTCGTACAAATAGAGGACACACTATGCAACTTCACACCATGCCTAAATAGCCATGGGTGAGCTTCCTGTGGAAAACACCCAACAGACAAGCTGTGAATGTGTAACATTTTCCCAGCATTTACCAAGGCATCACCTTGAGCTAAAGAGGATTGCTACCCTTTTCCTCCTTGTTCAAACCAATCCCAAGCCATTAATAAGTCCCTTACACTGCTGCAATGAGCACCTCAAGGACCAGGAAAAATAACCTTTTGCTTACATGACAAAATGCAGGAGCACAATTTTTCACTAGGAATTTCCCACTGGTATGTGGATTATATTTTATATATATTTTATATATATTTTATATATATTTTATATATATTTTATATATATTTTATATAT
>NC_031769.1:17326407-17338711 GCF_001522545.3 Parus major | reverse complement strand
TATTTTTTTTAATATTTTATATTTTATCTGTTGGATAACGAAGTCTAACAGAAGCTTAAGAGATCCTCTAAAAATGTGTCTGTTTGGTGCTGAACCTGAGACTCCAAATTCCTCTTGAATAAGCATAGTGTCTGCCCTGCTCTGCTCAGGTGTAAAGGACAGCTTACTTCTCTTGTAAGAAGGAATCAGATAAAGATTTGTTGTGATTATTTTATGCTCCAAACTAATGGTGCTAGAACTTGTATTCCTTGATGTATTTTGAATTACTGAATATATCAGACAGAAATTCCAGACATTTGCATTATCACAACTTGACTTTAACATGTTTTTTCACATAAAGGTCACATGACAGGTTGGCCATTAGGAAGAATTTCTTCACAGAAAGGCTGATTAAATGCTGGAATGGATTGACCAGAGAGGTTGCAGAATCATTGTCCCTGGAGCTGTTTAAGGAAAGACAGGACATTGCATGGTCCAGCTGACATGGTGGTGGTTGGTCAGAGGTCAGACCTGATGATTTCGGAGGTCTTTTCTAACCCATGGATTGATTCTGTGTCTCTGTAAATATGAAGTTTCTATGACACTACTAGAAATACACCCTTTCCATATGCAGGGGTTAAATTTCACTCTTTGCTCCTGAAGAATGTGGCTCAGGAGGAACACAAGAAAACTCCTTTAGATTCCTTTAAAACATATATCACTTTTTCCTGCTGGGGCTGGTGCAGGCAGGTGAATAAGGGCTAAGCAGCAACTTAAATACATGCATGTCTTGTGGCAGATTTCATATAAGACGGTGCCAATGTGTCTTACATCTGTCACCAAAATTTTTGACAGTTCTTGAAGACCTTTTTAGTGTATCCCTCCTATTTTTTGTAAGCAGAATAGGTCTCAAAACACCACCACTGGATGCTAATAATATACAGCAGTTTCTTATTAAAAAAAGCTTTGTTATCTGTTTGGAGAGGTAAACAGAAACAGCTTGGTCTAATGCACTGGCCTTCATGCAGAAAATTTCAAAAAGTCTCCTTGATAGAGGCACTACATGGTAAGGTACAGGAATGTGCTACAGAGCATCTTTAAATGAGATGAAAAGGTCATTTTTAAAAATGACTGGATATACTCCTGATAGGGAGCTTGATTTATACCAAATAACATCAATAAAACCATAGTCATTGACTTCATTAGAAGGATGCTCAAACTAATTATTTGTCACTGGTTTTACATCTACAATTAATTTTGAACTTAATTTTCAGAGGTACAAAATGCACTCCCATAACCCATTGATTTCAAATAATGTTTTGGGTGCTGGGCACTTCAAAAAATGAGGCTGCCTTATCAACAAATTCAGTCAAATTGTTAATCCACGTTGGAATTAATGGACTAAGCTACCAGAATCTGCAAATAAATTGGAAGCACTGAACAAGTGTGTCTCCTGATGGTTCTGGAGAGCAGCCTTTTTCTAACCAGCCCTATCCATTTTTTCACCTGTCTGACAACAGGCTGCCAGGCGTGGGCTGCTCTGCATGGCAGCAACCTTCTGCTAGGGCACTTTATGTCACAAAAAAATATATTCAGTGCTTAAAATGAGCCTATTATTAATAAACACCAACACATCTCAGGGGTGCAATTCATCTTAGCACCATCCTCGTAAAATCCTTTTTATTGTTTGTGTGATACATTCTCAAGATATTAACATTTTTATGTGGCTGGAAAGAGAAGAAAACCCCTGAATTTCACTCTGTGAACTCAAATCCAAAAGTGGCCAGTGCAGAAACTGTATAAAATTGGATAATCTGTTTACAGAAAGAGCTGGATGGGTAACGGAGCTGGCAAAGACATTCAGCTTTTACATAATTGGCTCAGATACTTTCCAAGTCAGAAGGGTCAGTGAGGCTTTACTGCCTGAGAGTTGCTTTGCAAAACCTGTGAAATAAACTGTACATTTATCATGAAAGGGATATTGCCCCTTGTAGGAAAAATACCAACATGAATAACATTGCCCGGCATCATGGAAAAATGGTCAGGAATTAAACCAGAGGCAGCCAAACAACAAATGGGGTTTCAGGTACTCACAGGATCCTGGAAGATCTGGAGTCAAATGACTGGCCTCCCCACCCTAACTGAACAACCAACATTCAGACACCTGGATAAACAGCAATAATTAGCTGTTTTGTTGATGTATTAGAAAAAAAAAAAATAATTCAGCATTTTCATTAACTTTGGGTTGGAATAAATAATCTTTATTTTTAAAGTGATAACCTCAACTTCATTTCCAGCATCTCCAAATATTGCTGAATATTATCTTCAAATGAATTTTGTCAAAACAATTTCTTAAAAGCTTTAAATTCCACATTTTAAAATATGCACAAACCTATTTTACAATAAATGGGAAAACTACATGCATGCTTATCAAATAAAAAGCTGAAAAGACATGAAGTTTATAGAGTAATACCATATTTATTTTTCCTGGTTGTTTTAGTATTTCAAGCCATAGATGAGAAAAAAGATAAACTATGCTATATTAACAGATGTTAAATAAACTGCAAAGTAAGGATAGCGAACAGGTGAACAAAAGAAACAAGAAATCCACAAAATATAGCAGTTTGTCTATTTGAATTAAAATGAAAGCAAAGCATTCACATGTGTATAATTTCCCAAAATCTTCTGCAAGAGTAAAGAATTTCTTTTCCGTGCTTTTCTGTTCTTGATTTTCAGAGCTAAGTGCAGTAAAGATGTACATATTTTTGAGTTCTTATTGTTGTTTTGCTCCTACTAAACAGAGAAAGAAGTTTAACCCTTTGAATATTGAATGTTCAGTTATAGGTCTTCCTGCAGGCTATTTGGAGTCCTTGCAGCTGTGAGGGAATTGCATGGCAGATCCAGGTAAGCCTGGCTGAAATAGAATGTTCAGCAGGGAAGGCTCAGATATTGGGAACCCTTCCTGTTGGAGTGCTCGTAAGCTACAGGATCATTTTCCTCTTGGTTGTGTTGTTTTCTGTTTCCTATACAGGCTGGATATCACTTAGCTGCACATCCCATAGAGGAATGGGACCTTCCTGGACCCCCTGCCCCCAGTGACACAAGGATGTCCAGGACTTTAATTTCTACCAAAATGTGTGATGACAATAATGAAAAACTGAAGCTGTCCTAACACTGTAGCAATCAGGTATTGAAGCTTTGACACCAGCGTTAACTGTTAGGCACAGACCATTTTGATAGCAGTTATCACATGGGTAAAACCATTGCCTCCCTCCCTCTCACCTGCTTCATCCCTTTAACAAAAGGTGTCTATATGTATCAAAGTTTGTGCTGAGAAAGTCCTGCTTAGTCATGATGTGAGTAATGACTTCCAGATCTGAGAGTGGAGGGACTCTTATGCTTGGAACAAGGGCTTGCCTTACTGGCATTTCTCTTCAGAATATGTAGCAGATCTTTGATAGATAGATCTGTGATAGAATGTAATTAAATTTATCAGGTTCCAAAATTCAGAGAAAATCTAATACTTCCACGATTTTCCGTAGCTCCACAAGAATGTTTGACAGAATTTGCAATGCTTATTATAGCAGTGGATATCAGTCTGTGGAGAGCATTTTGAAGAGCAGAGTGCTACCATAGGTAACAGCAAGGTGAGCTTGCTACCAGAGCACTGGGACAGTGCAGAGAGTGTTACTCTTTCTAAAACACTCCACAGGCCAACAGAACACAGCCAAGCAGACAAATAGTTGTGTTTCTCTCCTTTGTATTAAGCTGTGTAGTATCCCTCAGAAGGCCCTGCAGCAAAGAAGGATTGATGCATGTAACAGTGAATTTCATCCTGCTCCTCGAGGACGGGAGGCAATTTCTGTGCCTTTCCTCTTCATTTTATGTGGTTCACCATGCCCTTTGCTTCATGCTTTTCAAGTCCTTGAGCATAATCAAAATAGTACATGCTGTCTGTAACCTCAAAGTAAGGCAGATAATTTAGAAAATGTTTCCACATATCCTTTCTTCCCTGATTTTTCATTTGACCTCAGATTATTTTGGTTTCTTTTTGGCATCTAATATCAAAGACTACAGCTGAAGTCAGCCCTACAAAAGATATGTGAAGAGCAACATCACATTTTCAGACTGAGAAGGGTTCTTGTCTGGATGGTATAATTTTGAAGAAGTCTCATTTGCCTGCAATAAAATATTAATTCAATGCTTTCCATTTGCTGTTCTTAGTTCCTTGTGTGCAGCATTCTTTCATACAATTCTGGTATGTTCTAAAACTGCAACCAACCTAAGAGGAAAATCATGCCTCTAAAAACTTTCTGCTAATGGAATATTAAAATTACAAGTCAGTAGTGTTAAAACCACTGAGCAACAGCACTTTCCTGTTTACTAGAGAACCTACTATTTTCAAATGGCTTTATCTTCCTCTTAGATCTTCCATCTTAGACTACTGGCCTGTGAAAAAAAGGAATAAATAAATAGAATTATGCGGTATGGCCAAAATGAGAATCACATTAGTTGCCCCTGGGAAGACTGAACAACATTTCAAAAGTACAGTGCTCAGTACCTCATTGTGATTTTCAGCTGAGACCACTGGTGCTTAAAGGATACCTATCTAGGTCACAGTATTTTTTTTATCCATAGCAATTTTTTTATGCCCAAACAAATAAGGTGAGGCTTAAAAGGCAGAAAAAAAAGAGCAGCTTCTGGGTTATCGGAGTTTGCCTTGAGAAACTCAATCACCTATATGGCTCCATAAGAGCATGTCATATACACAGCATATCCACAAAACCATGTGTGTGAAGGCAGCCTATCCAGAAGACAAAAGCTTTTCCAGTCTTGGCAAAATGATTTGGTTTGACAGTTGATATGGGAGCCTTTTCAAGGTCACTGGGCACAGGAAACTGCTGGAATTTCTGGTAGTGGGGAAAAGTTTCTTCCCATGGTGCTGCTGTAGCTTTCAGCTGAAGAAAATGTTTCATCTGAGTCTTAACAAAATTGTTATAATGTAGTGAGTTTTAGAATGATAGAAAATACAGCTTTTGTTAAAAAGTTTACAGCTGACTTGGTGGCTGCCTTATGATGTCAGTGTGCTGCTGAGCAGGGATGGTAACCAAATGGAGGTAACCAAATACCCCTGTGCAGTTCTTTGGGCATCACTGAATCTAGCATTTACTGATTTCTGCGGATTAAAAACTCTAGGAACCAGTATAAACTGCAGAACAATATAATACAGTATAGATATTAAAGTGCAAAACCTGTCTCTGCAATGTTTCTCCTTTAGCTCCAGGCACAAATGCAATTTGAGAAATATTTTCTTCTCAAGAACTTTCAACATCTTACTATTTGTTATGGATGTTGAATATATAATTTTTAGCTTTGAATTATGTCATCACTGTCACCATTCAAAAGACAGCATGTCATCTTGGCTTAGTGTATGAATTATGTAGAAACAGTTTCAGTACTTTATTTTCTGTAGTAATCACATATGCAGTCTTGACATACTTCATGTTCTCTTTAGCCTTTTGGAAATAACATTCCCTATGAAGCAAACAGGTATTGTCAGTACTTATAAACTATTCTGAGATGTTGATCAGTAGTTAATCATTGAGTATATAAAATGAAGCTCATGCCATTAGTTGCTTTTACAAGGGCTGCTTTTTTGGGAGCTGGAGCTCCAAGTGTTGATATAATGATTTCCTGTTTTCATGATGGTGCTCCATCTTCAAACATTCTCTACTCAGAGCACTATCTCAGTTACTCAAAATATAAAACAGAATACTCTATAAATCTAGAAATAAATGTACAAGGATATCATTTTATGCTTGATGTATTTGTCATAGGTTTCCATAAGTCAAAAAAGACTTTTATCATGAGTGCTTCTCTTTTGATGGGAACTGCTTAATCATGAGCTATGAGTAATGAAATTGAATGAGAGGAAAGGCCCACCTCAATACACTTTCTCTAATGCTCACCAGTAGCAGTTCACTATGGCAAAGTAAGTATAAGCAAAAATAAGTAGAAGCAACTCATTTATGTCAGTGTGTTGTTATGTCAGGACTTCTGTGTAAATACTGCATACACCTCACTTTATTCAACAGCTCTCCTTGGATGTTGGTTGTAAAAAAACTAAATGGTTTTGAAAACATTTGTATTTCAGGCTGAGTCTGATATTGTCCTACTCAGACCTATTTCTTTAAATTTGAAGTTGGATAATTTCAACTGGTGGGTTATAGATCTTGAATTATGAGGGAGAACATATAATGATTTCTTATAGTTCATCTCTATATCAGCCATGATTTTAATACCTTGATTGTGTCCTCCCAGTTATGTCTTTTCAAAACCATCTTCAGTTGTCTTAGTTTCTCCTTGGAAGAAGATTGTTCTATCCCCAGTCAGAAGATTTTCTAACAGAGGCATCATTCTCTGTGGGATCACTGTAGGGGCATTATTACAACATAATTAGGCTCTAATAGGCCTCAAACTGTGCTGAGAACTATCTACATATTTTTTTCAGCACCTCTAAAAGCAAATAAAAACAAATAATGTAAATGAAAAAATGTTTTCTGTGAGGAAATCTGACAGTGTAAATATAGATTCATGTTGGTGTTTCAGGAACTTTTCTTAGTCCTTATTGTACAGGTGGAGAGAGAGTGAGCTTCCTTTTTTTGTATTTCTTTTCATAACTTGGTTTTATATTGAGAATTTAGCTGCCTGCCCTTCCTTGACAACAGGCATATAAATGAGAGTCATGTAAACCAAACATGTACACACACACACACAACCCTTTCACTCTGGCATCTTTCTTACACTGCAGAGCAGCTCCTGGTCAATTCCTGCTGCAAAACCATGACTGGCAGTGCTTCAGCAGTATCTATACATCTTTATGCCCACAGTTGTTAGTGAAGACAAGGATAGGCATTTGTCCCCATCCTCTGACTTTCCCCAGGAAGACTGACAACTGGGAGAGCTCAATATCCTACCAGAAAAATAAATGTTTATTTTCCAACATATTCCTTTTATTACTCTTCTCTCATCTACAAATGAACTTCTACTGAAGGGAGGAGGGGAACACCTGACTTAGCTGGGAAGAGAACTGGGAATATTTGCATTGCCTTCCTGACATTACTAATGTCATTGTTCATTTTCAATTTCTTGAAATGTTGTAATTTTCAGCATTTTAATGTAATTTTGGAGGACATAATCTAGCAGAGAGTTCAAACCTAAAAATTAATTTATCTATGGGCTTTTATTTTCTAATATTTTCTTCTAAGTATTTTATTCAAAACTAGATGATTCCAAGGTCATGTAGCATCAGAATCCCAGTGTTCTTTAGCAGTGTACAGAAAATACACAATTAAACTGTAAAGTGAGTGAAACTGAATTGCTGGGAGGGGCAGAATATCACCCGATTTTACTTCAGTGCCAAAATGAGGAGTCAGTCCTCTTTTGGCTAAAAAAAGGGAGTACGTGGGGTCAGGAAAGGGAAAAAAGGAGTTTCAGTTCTTTGAGGGATCCAAGAAGGCCATTTGGCCTTGAAACGAAATACTTAGTTAGGGTTGCTTTCTGATATAAGTAGAGAAAAATGCAGGTTTGGAATTAGGTCCAGGAGGGAGAACCAGAAGTGTGGCAAGCACCCACATCAGAGATACTGATGGTAATGATGCCAGAGCTGGAGATGATCCTCTGACCCTCTCAGCCTGGACTCTCCCGGTGTCCACACAGCTTACATGTAGGACAAGTCTGGCCATCTGCCATGGGCTTGACCTTGTGTTTTCCAGTGGTTCCTGGAAAATGCCAGCTTTCCAGAACAACTCGTAGCTCAGGGAAAAGCCACTATGGGGGAAAAGCTGTGGCACTGGAGAGGACATAGCTGGATCCCGTCTTGTCCTGGGTGTGGACACTGAAGCAGTTGTTTTTCAGAGGAATTTAATTATTTTTGATACCTTTCTCTTGCTTTAGAACATTATTGAAATTGGCTGAGTGCTCTGCTACATACTGTTGCAAAACCCTGTGATGATCTTTGGAAAACATAAATGGTTTTGGTGTATTTTCATAAGTTTTCTGAAAACCTCTTTTTCCCCTGTTGACTGAAGTTCAAAAGGAGTATTGTGTGCTCCAAAACAGGGGAGAATGTTGCCATGATGAGATCCTGTCTTGCAGTATTCTTTTTTTTTTCAAATGCAGAAAGTTCTGAAGGACATTTGTTTTTCTGCAGGGGTCCCTGCTTGGAGAGCTGAATTAAATCTACAAAAATATTAATAAAGTTTAAAGATTGTTCCATAAGAAAGCAGTGAAAACAAGTGCATGCTCTAGCCACAGAAAATGTAAAAGGCTAAATGAATTCCCCATTGAGGTGGTTGCCAGGTTGTGCTGCAAAGGGGATGAATTTGGCTCAGAACTGAACTGCAAGTTCCCAGCCTCCCCAGAGGTTTGGTTCTGTTGCAGTGTCTCTGCTGCTGTGAACAGCGACTTCTGGGAACTGCGCCTTCCCTCTGTAACTCTGCAGCAGTGCAATCCTATATTTAATCAATTCAAGTTCTAGAAATACATCATTGCCCAGTGTGAAAGTCACTGCACAGACCCAGAGATCAAGAGAATGTGCTTAGCCCCCACCCAGAACTGTTAGACATTCCTTTGTAGAAAACCAGATGCAATGCAAGTGAAAAAAAGAATGAAAATACTGTGTCAGACTTCTCTGCCCTTTCAATGGGTGATAAAACTTTGGGGAAGTTTGGGTTGGTTTGTTCAGTGGTGTTTTTTTCTTCTCTTTTTTTTTAGGGGGTGGTGTTTTTGTTGTTTGTTTCATTTTGTTTTGTTTGAATACTCCTCATCCCTACTTGACCCTAGGAAAACAAAAGGGATTATTTAGGCATGTTGTACTTAGGCTAATAATTTTTAGATGTAGCAGGAACTTAAAGCAACCTCATGACTGTCTCAGGAAAACAAATGAGCAATAAAATCAGTGAATGCAGAAGTTTTATGGGTATCACATCTACAAAAAATCCCTTTGTTTCTCATGGTGCAATCAAAAATTAAAACTTTCTTGTAAATGGGCTGGGGAATCACAATACACCTGCTCAAGAACTCTATAATGAATACCAAAGTAAATCTTCATCCTCGAATAGAATATTTCCATTTGACTCAACATTTTGCATACTGCTTTCTCATGAATGGCTGCATGTGGGTATCTTCCTGTTTGTGCATTACAGGAACTGTATAGAACAGCTAACAGATATCAAATAACTAACTTTACATGAGGACAATGTTGAAAATGGATTCCTTTTGAAAAATCCCACTGAATGGAGAAAATGGTACTTTTTAGCATCTCTAAGGCCTTTATTCTGCCTGCAGGAAAAACTTGTTTACTTTAATAGGAATACACAAAAACATAAGTACTTGTCTGCAGAAAAAAATGCAGAATTTAATGTAAGATTTTAATCCAAAAAATTTAAAAAAATAAATTCACAAGAATAGACTGGCATATGCTTTCTTAAGGTCATCTTAAGTTTATTGTTAATGGGTTTTAATCAACTCCAGACAAGGATTTCTTCAGTGCAATCTCCACTGATATAAATTATTTGCTGCAATTACATGTTTAAAAGGCTTCGGGCTCTAACCTACTTGTTAGGCCAACAGACAAGGATCTTGGTCCTGTACTAAATCTGAAGAACATCACTAGGATTTTTCTACAAGAGGATGAAATTTTCCATGTCCAGGTCACTGTGGGATGTTCAGTCATTTGGCAAAGCTCAGAGAACATCCTGTGAGATTGCAAGAGCCCTTGACTGCTGGTGTTGGTGAGAGCAGAAATCTGCAGCAGGACCTCTTTGTGCAGCACATGACACTGTTCAGATGGGTTCTTGCAAGGCAGCATCTTCCTTCCAGCCCCTCACAGCTTCCTTCTTATGTTTCTGGAAAGAAATGATACAGATTTAGTCTCAGCTGGACTGAATCGCTTCCTTTGAAAATGCTGAGGTAGATAATTTCAGACATTTGGGAAAGAAATAATCTGAAGCATTGCTAAATGCAAAGGCTTTTTTTTTTTTTTCTCCTTTGAGTATATTGTAATGATACTGTTACTGTTACAATTGTATAAATTTTAGGAGTTTCCTTTGCAGTTATCCAGTTAGGATTAATCACAGTCTCTACTGTATGAATTTATGCCCAAGAGGCATTATGAGTGATGATAATAAACAAGTTCTTAGCATTACTTTAAGTGAAAAATTCAAACCTGGAAAAATGTATTTAATATTATGATAAGACAGTGAGCCACCACTATTGTATTTTACATAAGGGCATACAGGGCATAAAGGTACTTATTTTTATTTCTGGTGTGTAAAATCAAATCTCATTCAAAAACTATTCTGTTCATAAGTATCTTCAGTGCAGTGGCAATAATTTGCACAAACTCTTGGAAAACCCAATCTGAATTCATTAGTTTTGTAATTCAGCAAGAAATGGGCATATTTAGCAAGAAAGAGGAGAACTCAACTGAAATAGCCTGGTTTCAGGACACCAGCATGAAATTGTATTGAATACCTTTTGCTGCTAGTGCTTAGAGCTGCTGAGAAAAAGAAGAAAGCCTCAATGAATTAATGCACTGTAACACCAGTCTTACTAAAACACACAGTTTGTACATTTGATTTTCAGGACTGTGCTCAGTCCATTGCATCATTTAAAGCAATGCTTGGCATCACTGGGACTGTTGTATGGGCTGCTGGACCAGAGACACCTCCTGCATGGTCTTGGGCAAGTTCTTTCACCTTCCTATGCTTCTGTTTCCCCTGCCATCGCCTGCCTGTCTTATCTGCTTAGTCTGGACTGGAAGGGTCCAAGACAGGCATTTTCTCTCCCTGTTTGGTCAGTGAAAAGCCCAGCCGAGGCTCTGCTCAGCTGCAGCTTTTGTGCATTGCTGTATTACAAATACTGCCTCTTAACTTAGATATAAATGCAGTGCATCACACATGGCAAAACCAATGTCCTGGTAATAAGACCTCTCTCTAAAGCGTCTCATATTCTCAAATTCCAGAGAGGAGAAACCACCTTATTTATAGGAGTAAGTGTGAAGTTTGGAAGGACATACACTATCAAAGTTTTGATGCTGCACTATCACTTGTTTAAATGGATTATTCAGCTTCATAGCTGCTGGGTTTTGCTCAGCACACTATGCAGGCAAAGCTTCATGCCTTTTGATAGAAAGGCCAAGTTCAGGCTGTCTACCTTCCAGACAGAAGTGTCAGCTAGTTGGGAACAGGAGATGCAGAAAAGCAGAAACCAAAATTGCATTACAAACTGATTCAATTTTAAACATACCTCCATCAAAATAAACTAAAGCAAGCTTGTGACTTTATAGAGGGATTTTTAAAATGCCGCCTGTCTTGATATTTCTTGCTCTTGTCACTTAAAATTCCCAAATAAACAAAATTTACAAGCACAGTAGTTGTTGCAGGAGGTATTGCAAGATTGTGATACCGTTGTGGTTCCGTGCAGCATCAAGAATCATTTGGTTGGGGGGGAGCTATAACAAGGAAAAAGTGATTAATTTAGTATTTTTTCTTCATATAAATTTCTTTCTGTCTTGAGACCCTGTTTATTTTGTTTGATATTCTTTTAAACATGCATGAAATTGTTGAAAATTTCTATAATTTCTCATCTTCATTTTCCATCAGATTACATAGATAACTGCATCCAAGTTTAGATTCTTGCTTCTGGGATCCTTACGCATTTAGATTCCTGCTTAAGATATTTTTCACAGCCCAATTAGTGTGAAAGCCCCAGTTTGTCCGATCAGAACTCCTGATGTTCCCATAGAAGACTGTCGCCTCCGTGTTCTGGTGGAAACCACTCAAGGCAGCACTCTCCTTAAAAAGGAGAGAGGAAGGTTTCAGGGGCTGGGGCATGGGCTGGTGCCCCTCTGGCACATCTCTCCACCCGGCTGGGGCAGGAGATCCTTCCCCGCTGTGGAGCCGGCCGGGCCTTTGCGTGCAAAAGTTCAAGATATGCCCGTGTAGGACTGGTTTGGGAGGTTCGAAGCACAGGAGCGACACCACTAAAATGCTCCGCTTAGCTAGATGCGGCTATTAGGATGCCTAATAAATATTTATAGCCCCTCACCGAGGAGGTGACTGACAGCACGGGGGCAATCCCTACCCTGCAGCTGCAGGCGAGCAGTCGCCTCGGGGAAAGCATCCCGGGGCGGGGGTCGCCTATGGTATGTAGGGTGGCGTTGCTTCCGCACTGGCGGAGGGGCTTGGGCCGGCCCTCGGAGCTCCACAGTTGGTGCGTTCCCCCTGAGGCGCTGCGGGCAGGGCAGGGCAGGGCTCGCCCC
>NC_031769.1:17076930-17325700 GCF_001522545.3 Parus major | reverse complement strand
AGAAAATGACTGTGCTTTTGGGAGGAAAAGAACCCCAGCCTAAATCCTTTAGGAATGTGCAGTTTGAGTCAGAAGATTTTCCTTGGAGCCCTGAGGACGAAAGCAAGCACTCCAAGTGCGGGGTCCGCAACCCTAGACCTGCTGCTATGATCGCAGGGATCGTGTGAAGGTCTGGACGATGCTTATAGTGGGGTATTTTGCGTGTCTTTGCCCATTCGTGTGCCCTGAGGTATGATCTACTCTCAGACGAGAGTCAACTTTTTTCTGCTGCTTCTGGAGTTCAAGCAAAACTATTGTTAGAGTCAAGAATAGCAGGATTTGGCTTGTTCGCGTTTGGCAAAGTTCAGCCCCTGCATGCAGTACTGGGCAGTGCGGTGATGTCAGCTCCTCAGAATATTTAAATGTCGTGTTTAGTGCTGCGTATCTGTGCTGCTGTTTCAAATCAGTTTTTCTTAATATGCTTTGATTTCTTGTTCTTTCTCTGTCCTGATGCCTTCAAAATCCTTGTTTGGAGATCTGCAGATGGGCATTGCATAGTTCCCAGGGAAATCACCAGCTGCTCGTTTGCACGTCTCTGGTTGCTCAGGAAGGCTGCCTGCACAGTAGCTTTTGCTTACTGGGAAAGCACAGATAGACCATTAGGCAAAGTATTGCATAATATCAAGCATTAAGATGCAATCTTGTAGACTTCTGGTAAACTGACTTTCTGCATGTTAGAGAGGATATCAGACCCATATTATTTATTTTTTCCTTCTGACCTTGTGAACTGTGTGAAGTGCAGCGAGTTTGCATAGAAATCAGTATCCTTGAGCTCTCTAAGAATAACATTTTCATATAGTGACCAAGCTGGATCTCTCACTAACTATACCAACTATTTTTTTTCGTTAACTCTGTGCTCACCAAGCCAAACCTAATCTAAATTCTTTTGATAACACCCAAACTAATGCATGCAGGAATTTCTTTGTACACAGCTGGTCATGTTGTATGTACAGTGGTCAGGGTGCAGCACTGATAGTGCACAACTCTTTCTGCAGCCAGAACCTCCTCTGATTTTATTCTGTGTGTACCTGGAGCTCTGACTGATGTGCAAAGGCCCAAAGACTTTACATAATGCCATAGTTCAGGCTCTGAGAGAAGCAGAGAACCTATTAGAGAGCCTTTATCCTCAGATCATTGCGCAATTAGAGGAGGAAGTTTAGTACTGAGTATTTTTAATGCTCCCATGTCTGGGACTGTATATATGTATTTTTCTGTATGGCAAAAAAATTATTCCATAACTATTTTGACAATTTGTTGTAATTCAGATTAGCTATCTTTTCTAAAGCATTCAATGTGCAACAATAAAATTGCCATTTAATAAAATTCCTGTATTTGATTACTTTTTTTCTTCCTCCATAAAATCATTGCCTTTGTAGTCTTACTCATCATTGATTTTGTCAGGGTTTCTTCTTTATTTGTTTTTGTTTTGTGCCTTTTTTTTTTTTCTTAACAGATAGATATTCTGATTAGTTGATTTGCTGACTACCTACTGTTCAGTACTTGACATAGGAACCTCCTGTTTATTGTTCTGTGATCAATTACTGTACTGGTATTCCATGTCTAGTTTTTGATTTAGGCTATAGCAAGAGGTGGGTTATCTTGCCTTTTTTGTTTTGTTTTGGGTTTTTTGTGGTTTTTTTTTGGTTTTTTTTGTTGTTGTTTTTTGTTTTTTGTTTTTTTGTTTTTTTGTTTTTCTCCCCTTACATATGCCTAAGGAAGCCAGTGCTGTGGTAGGGCAGTTTTGTTTCTTGAATGAATAAATTAATTTCTCTTCATTGGAGGTTAATCCTTGGCAGCTCTTTAGTGTGAAGCCTTGTGTAATAGGGGCTGTCTGGACAGTGGTTTTGTTGGGGCAAAGATGACGTCTAGGCTGCTGTTGGTAACAGTTTTGTAAGGTTGCCCTTAATTGAACAGCTCTCTTGTGTTTGACATTTGCTGTGACCTCCTGCTGTAAGCAAAAGGAGACAGTTAATGATTTTGAAGCTTGTCTTTCACTCAGAGTTGAAAATGAGGATGTTTATTTCTAGTTCCTGTCCTAACTCTCCGCCATGGTTCATTTTTCACTTTTTTGTTGTTGTTTTTTTTTTTTTTTTTGTGTTCTACTGCATCCCTATTGCACTTGAAGTTTTTACAAACATGTAGAAAAAACTATGCATGTACTGACAACCTAGGTGTCTAAAGTTTGCTTTAAAGATACATAAAGTCTTGAGGTAAACCTAGCCCATTGTTGCAATAGCTACGTTGGTTAGTCAGAGTTTGCAGATTCTTGGAAGTTAAGTTAGAAGTAGTGAAGAAAGCAATGAGGAGAACGTAGACTGTGGTGGTAAATATGGGGTGAAGAAAAAGGGCCATGCTCTGGAGCAAGAAACAGAGGGTGTGAAGCAGGCTGTGAGGGAGGAAAACTAAAGAAATAACTGGGAAAATGGGGTGGAACTAATGTTAGCTGGCAGGGAAAGAAAAAAAAATATGGACTTTCTTCTCTATTTGACTCATCACTTATATCAAGCTGTAATGAGTTTAAATCTCATGGAGGATGACATTATTTTTATTTACCATTCCTTATGCCAATTCTGTATTTGACACTGCTGTGGTAGGCAGGACCTCAAGCCTATAGAGAGGAATTTTATTGCAGACCAGCTTTGTTGGCTTGTGGTAACCAACTAAATAATTTGTGCACTACCTCAGTCCTGGGCTCTTCTACTGAAACAGTGCATTGACTGGTTTGTGACGGTGTCTGTGTGTGCTTACACCTCGGCAACGGTACCAAAATTGACAACTTGAGCATTCAAAGGGTGGTTGGTGGTAACTGCTTTGTCTCATAAATAGCCCAGCTGGAATGTAAATTGCTGACCTGGGGGTGAAGGCCTTTCCAGTCCATTGCAATTACTTGAGCTTTTGGGCCTCTTCCAAAGCAGTGCGTTTCAGCTAGGCATCACTGATTCTTTAATTCTGTAAAAAATAAATTGCCTTCCCTTGAATGTGTCGTGCTGTGGTGCAAAGGGACATTTCTCTGTGATACCAAACATCTCAATCCCTCTGGCTGGAGAAGGTGTGGTCCTTCATCTTGATTTAGTGAAGACTTGCATAAAACACTTGACATTATATTTGTCTTTAAGTCCTTCTAGATTTGTATGCGTATATTTGGATTCACTAAAGATGTCTCTATACATAGTTTATATACATACAAGACTGCTTCTCTTTTTTTTTTCTCCTTCAGCATAGTTGAATAATAGTGTTTCTTCCATTTTTTATCCAGTATAAGCTGGAATTGGCTATTTTCCTGTATGCCTTGGAAATCATTAAATAATGGAATGGTAGTTTTCCAAGCCAGCAATTGAAATAACTCTAAACATGTATACACAAGAAGAAAATGCTGAGATATTTGTTGTTAACATTAAAGTTTACTGTTAGATCTTGGGACAACAACATTGTCTGTCCCAAGGCATTCAGTAATGCCAGGAGAAAAACTGATTTTGTGTCTAGGACAAAATGAGTTGGGACAGTGCAGTGGTTATTCCAAGATCATCCCCTGATAGTAAATATTGGTGACGGTTTGGGGTGTTTTTTTGTTTTGCTTTTGGGTATTTTTTCCTCTATTTTTGATTTTTATAAATAAATAAGGGTGCTATTAAAATGATTAATTGTTATCTCTTTTGTTCCAATTTCTTTGGAAATTTCTTCTGTAGTTCCCCACTGAAAATCTCTCAGGAAATCCTGGGAGGCTGGAGTATCTCCAAATCACTTGATACAGTGTTTGGATTTGAGCAATTTAATGGTAAATCTGTACAATCTTGTGGACTTTGTGTTTCTTTAACTAGAGTAGCTTTAGGTTCTTTTCCTGTATCTCTTCTTTCCTCCTGTAGCATTATGCAACCTTTTACTTTAGGTCCCAAATAGCCTAAAATGTGTGTTTGTGAGTTTCCTTTTCCCTCTCCTCCTAAAATTAGTTTTCAGATCTTATGAGATGAAGTGTAGAAAAATGTTACTTTTCTACATCCCTTCT
This sequence comes from Parus major, assembly GCF_001522545.3. Classification (NCBI taxonomy): domain Eukaryota; kingdom Metazoa; phylum Chordata; class Aves; order Passeriformes; family Paridae; genus Parus; species Parus major. The sequence goes on along the minus strand of NC_031769.1, from coordinate 17,321,658 downwards.
TTGGATGCAGTGAGATGTGAAATTGTGTTTTTGTAGAATTTGGTAGGAGTTGAGAGGGATCTCTGGAGGTTATGTTGTCCAACCTCCCTGTTCAAGCAGGCCCACCTAGAGCTGGTTGTCCAGGTGACTTCTGAGCATCTCCAAGGATGGAGATTCCAGAGCCTCTCTGGGTGCCCTGTGCTCAGTCAGTGGTGCTAAAAAAAAAAAAAAAAAAGTGGATTCCTTTGAGATGGAATTTTTGAGTGTTTAAAATCTTTGTGATTGATGATGAATATTTGATGAAAGATGAAATTTAAACCAAGTTAAACCCACCACAATGGAAAACTTCTGGGGTTTGCTTATACAGCTTTATGCTGCTCACACTCACAAAACCCTGCATTTTATTCTTCAGCTGGCCTACCTGGTGCTTTCCTTTCATTTAGTTTTTTTTTTTTTGGTGATCTATTTCCCAAAAGATTATGAATACAAGAAACCTTGAAATCCTTATTTCCTTTACCAGGATGGAGAAGGAAGCACTGCTTGCACTACTGAATAAAGGACCCCTTAACTCTGGAAGAACATAACTTAATCATGTCAGATTTAGGAGTTCTGGACCACAAACGTCCCCATGTCCTCCTCCTCCTCTCCTGGTGCAGCTGATGCTGGTGGATGCTGCACTTCTGTCCCTGAGTCTGGATATGCAGTTCAAACAGACCTTTCTCTAGCTGGAGTCCCCAGTCTCAGAGAAGATTTTCCGGGAAACTAACAAAATACTCATTTATCAGTTAATTTTCAGTTTGTGGTGTTCACTGCATGGCTAACATTACTATTCTGTACTTTGCTTAGAATACATCGAAACTATATTGCACAAATTCAGTATAATGTACAGCAGAGTATGCAAGACTATTTATAGTTAAGCATTTACTAATTCTTTTAGAAATGAATGGTGTAGAGCTTTTTGATCGAGGAAGGTTTTTGTAAGTAAAACATAGCAATAGCTTTCTTTCCTCATAATCAACTCACTATATTCTGTTTAAATCAACTTTTTTCTTGCCGTATTCCATAAAACAGAGTAATGGAAGGCTCTCTACAGGAATGCCAGAGCTCAGGATTGTGTTTTTGGCTATTAGGGACCTGATGGAGAAAAGCAACAAGGTTCTCTTGGGATCATGTAGAAGAGAACATGGACTGTCAAGATAGTTAGGACTGAATATTGCTTTAGTAATGACAAGTCCTGCCTTGGAAACAGCATTCTGTCTGTCAAGAGTTTAATTCTGTGATTAGGAAATATATTCTATCCTTTATTGCTCTGACTTCGTACAGAGATTATTTGGAAAGGTTTGCTGGAAGAAGTTTCTTGAAGTTATTTGTCTTTGTGTTGAAATCCATAAGGATGTATATGTAATCATATGCATTATACATATGTATATATAACCATACGTATTTGTTACTCATGGAGATGTAATTAGTACTTTGGCTGAACATGTATTATGCTTTCAGTGAGCAAATGCTTTCCATTGTAACATTTGTTTGAATAAACCACATTTTAGTATGGATAATCCTCTTTTAACGTAATTGGAACACGGAGGTAATGCTGGAACATTTTCAGTTTGAAGACCGATGGGATAGTTGTACTATGCTACTGTAAAATCACCAAAGAAATATTGAAGGAGTCACGTGCTATAAGCATGACTACAAGATTTCTGTGTATCATCCAGTCCCATTTCTATCATTCTAATGTGGTGGTATAGTAATTAATAAGACTTTAATTGCCTAAGAGCTTGCCAGCTTGCATTTGCCAGCTATGCTGAAATCCTGGCCAAAATCTTCAAAATCATGGAGTAAGCTGCAGTTGGCTCAGAACAGTGGATATAAATAGATGATATGGTGCTGAATTACAATTCATTATTGAAATTCAGCTAGTGTCTAATAAATAGCCATAAAAAGGCAACATCTTTTCCTAATAAGGGATTTAAAGAATGCAGTATTTAATTTTATTTTTTATTTAGCAAAGTTAATGTTTATCACAAAATCTTAAGATCTAGTTCATAGTTTAGTGACTCTTTCCAAACAAAAATCTTTTTCTGTTTTTGAAAAGAGTTGTGGTCTACTGTCTGGTTGGTTTCCAGTAGGAACAGCTCATTATTTTATATTGGGGTGAGGTAAACTTTGGATGAAGACAGTGCATTTTATACATAAATTGTTTTTCAAATTGCTTCAAAAATTATATTGAAGAACTGAAGTATCTAGTTGATAGTATTCTCAAAATTATTTGTGTTGCCTCTTCCCAATAATAAGGAAAATTTTTGCCAGATTGCAACATTGAAAATGGGAAGATACAAAGGCTTATTCATGGAATCAGTTTAAACTTATCTGTGTGTGACCCCATAGCAGTATCTTCCAGAGGCTAGAATAACATCAGAGTACAATGGCATGACATGTTGTGGCATGTGTGGAAAGAACCCATGGAAAAATCAGGCTGGAAGGGACCTCATAAAGTCTCTAGAGTGGCCTCCAGCAGACAGCTGTGGTGTCAGAACAGGTTGCCTAGGGCTTGGTTCAATCATGTCTGTGCAGGCTCCATCCGTTTTCAAATGTCTCAGGACAACCTGTGCTGCTGCTCCTCCCAGTGAAAATGGCTTTATGGGTTATGGGATTCTCCTGGATCCTCAGTGCCTGCATCTCTGTTAGATCTTGGCTCTGCTCTTTGTGTTGCCTTTCAGGTGGATTTGAGGCTTGCTTTTTAGAAGGGGATCAATTCCCTGATTTAAGTGTTTCACCTAGGTGCTTGGGCTGTTCCTTTTGTACACTGAGAAGTTGGGTGCCTTAGAATCCAAGCTGAAATGCATTTCTTGGTGCAGGAGGTGCAGAGAGCAAGGAAATGCTGTGTGTGTTATATTTGATATCCTGTCTCCATGGAGCTTAGGCACATGAGGCAATGCCAAGTATTGGCCATGTGAGAAGTCCAAAGTCCAGCAAGCATGATATGGGGCCGAGATCAGCACCTAGCTCCTGAAGCTTTGCCTGTTTGTGTTGTGCAGCTAGAAAAGCTGTTTAATTGACTCAATTAATTAATTCTTTAAGTCTGCTCCTCTGAAACATGAGACCTGAATATGAATACTTTGGTGGTTTTTAGGTAATAGACAAAGAGGCTATTTTGAAGCACTTCCAGCAGTGTTTCAAGTTACCTTGTACATTGCTGCCTTCAAACTAGCAGTTCTTCTGTAGTAGGTTCTTCTGAGATGTACTAGGTAATTTTGTGAGTGGTAATTTGAGGAATTCAAATTACTTCAGCCCCTGGTTAGCACTTTCAGCATCACTTGGCAGGAAAATGAGAAAAACATTCAGCAAATCCTCAGCCTAAGTAAGTTTAAACCCACTTCTGTACCCTTGCATTGTAACTTGCTGAGGTCTGTTTATGTGTCTCCTATTAAAACTGCAGCTGGATGAACAAACCGACATCCTTGAGGGCAAGAAAGCATAAAGCTATTTCCTTTCTTTTCAAGTGATGGCAATGCTGAGAAAAATGGACCTATGAGTGCTGTGCCACTGAACTAGACTTTACTGTCTGCAGATGCAGTTTTTTCAGGTTTTCTTCTGTGTTGCAGTGAAGGGTGTAGCTGCTGGTGTATTCACTAAAGGTATTAATGATGGAAACATCAGCTGTCAGCATGCTAATAAGCATCATTAATGATCATCAAAGCAGCTAAATCACACAGCTGTTGAAAAGGCAGGAGTTGCACTCTAGCCTCCTGTCTGAGCTCCTCTTTAGGCCCTAATGGATGGAGCTCACTAAGGGAAAACCTGAGGCCAAGAGCTTGGAGGCAGGTGAATCTGTGAGAGAGTCTTCCTTTTGATGTTTGCTTTAATGTTAACAGAGCACCAGCATGCACTGGAATTGTTTGACTAGAGTTATTGTTTTGCTGTCTAATGACCCATGACCCATTAGTTTCTGTTTATGACTGTAGTTGCAGTAACATCTAAAGTTTCTAAATGATGCAGTGAGGCCACTCTGCCTTCCTTGGTTACTCAAAAGTGCAGATTTACTGATAGGTTAACCTTTTCATTTTTTACTCTTTTCAAGGTGTTGTCTTGTTTATGTTAAGTGTTGCAATTTTTTTCTTTTGTAAGCCAAGTGTCTCCATGTTTAGCTATTAATATCCTACTACTGTACTTCTGCTATTTCATAAGCCAAGTCTTGTAACCAATTCTTTTATGGGATTCTCTTTATGGCCTCTGGCACAGAGCTTGGTCTCTGGTCTTTATTGAGCAACCCAGACCTCTGAATGCTTTTATATCATTCATAAAAAATTAGCCCATTTGCTAGCATCCAGCCTAACAATTAATGGGTTTTAATTTTTTTTATTTTTTTTTTATTTTTTTTTTTTTTTTGCCTATGAAGAAGAAAATCCCCCTCGCGTTTGCGGGCGGACCGATAAGAGAAACAGAGCAGTGTGCGGTTAAACGGAAGGAGATTTGTGACACAGCGAGGAGGGGTTCAGCATCCTCGGGATGGGGCGGGAGGCGGCGCTGCCGCAGCCCCGCGGCCGCCGGAGGGAGCGCTCCGGGGGCCGGCGCTGTCCTTGGCGGGGCACCCGCGCCTCTGCCCTTCTGTTCGCAGGGGCTGCAGCATCGATGCTATTCTGTGTGTCCAGCGGAGTTCTAAAGGTTACGTGGGACGTTGTGTGCAGGGCGAGAACAAGAGTCTCTTTCTTCTGCAGGCTGCCGGTTTCGAGAGCTGCTGGCAACTTCTAGTTGGGATAAAGTTGTACTTTTCCCTACTCGTTCTATTTCTATGGCTGACGTATTGAAAATTTTTAACAAATATCTCCAAAGGGCACCAAATAAGCTGAAAATTATTAAGATTCAAAGATAGGAAGTACAGCGATGTCAATATTAAAACCACAATTTTGTTTATTCTTTCTTTGGTGGCTTAAGCTAGTTAGTGAAGATCAGTCTCAAGTTCTGTTGCCCACTCCCTCAAAGAGAGCATAATTTTGCCATGCAGCACTGCTGGACACGGTTATTATGACAATGGCATTTCTTTATTTGTGATTCTGTACTAAGCTGAATTTTAAGGATATTAAGTTTTCTCCCCATCTTCACATTCTGTCACTACAAGGATTTCATTTCCCTAGTGCTCAAAGAAACACACAGTATGACTGAAGAATATCAATAACAGTCCTTTATCAACTCTTTTAAAACATAACTATTGTTTTAAAATCAAAGTTCACCAGAAACACAGAGCAAATCAGGCACTCCAGCCAGTCATGCTAGTTCCTTAGGTGCAATGCACCCTTTGAATTCAGACACACAGAAGTCCTCCTGACCCTCAGTTTACTGATGTTCAGAACAATGTTTTTCAGCTTTTCAGGATTTGCACAATTTTTCCCCTGATGGGCTTATTTTTTGCATGTCTTACATTTACTCTGGAAGATGAAATGCAATGGTAGTGATAAAAAATATAGATGCTTTTTCCTTTTGAGGCTATGCAATGGTATTTGACAAACAGAATTAAAGCCTAAATGTCACTATATTGTAGCCACCTCACAGATTCAGTATTTTATTATAGACCTCTCTGTAAAGACTATGTTTGTGAGATTTGACATGTCCAGTAACTTCTAACGTGATGTGTAGCAACTTGAGCCCAAACCCCATCTCCACACCTTCGTCCCCTTACTCACTTTAGAAAGATACAGACATTAAACATACTTTCCTTTTTGAAGTAACCAGCCTAAATGTACAAATTACTAATGTAGGACAAAAAATCACTGAGGCATAAAACCTAAAACCTTGTGGCTAGTTATTCTGTGATTGAATATCACATGAAACATTCAAATATAGCAAAGTTAGCTATTCACTGTACCCAGGCAGAGCTGAATTGCTTTGACTATAGCAGTTCACCAAATATCAGATATTAAATCTGAACTGATTAAATGTGTAATTAGTTTAGTTGATGCATTGATTTTAAAGAATTTCAAACTACTATGTGTATACTAATAAAGTGCATTTTTGCATTGCAAACATGAGGAGAACTTTTTATTCACCATCCCAGCCCCCAATTTTGTTTTACATAGCTGAGTAACTGTAAAACTGAGACTTTCTGTCATGTGGAAGCATCAAGAAAAATGCTTGTAGTACTCTAAATAGCTTTTTTTTTGTGCTAAAGATGTCATATTGTCAAACCACAATTTTCCTGCATGGTTAAGTATTAAATGACAGCAATTTGCTTGTTGATTGTTGAGAATTGTCAATACAGTATTTGGGGTTTGGTGATTTACTTATTTATTGATTTATTCTCCAAAAGAACTTTTTTGTTGCCATGGTCCAAAGATTAACTCTAGCAAGACAGTAACTGATGGAACTGGTTCTTTATAGGTGCTTTTATTTGTAACTTTGGGGATAATGCTGCAAGTTCTCAGGAGCAGAATTAACACTTAGCTTCTTTCTGTAGTAATACTGGCCTGCCTTCTGTAGCTCGTAGGAGGTGCCATGCCGGACAAGCAATGCTGAGTGAGGGATGTACTGCACACATCTGCCTCTTGTAGCTCTTCCAGTAGAACAATCAGAAGTTTTGATAGTAGCACTGCAGAATGACTGGAAAACAGGAGGCTGCAGAATTCAGTAGCTTCTGTTAACTGTGAGCATTTGCTTTTCTTGTGCATAGGGTAACATGACCTACTGATGTGACCATTAACTGAAAGGGTTGTGCAAGTTGCTTTGTGAAGTGGGGCAGGAAGGTGGAAGTGACAAGTCTGTAGCTAATTGTCAGAAATTGGAGGATGTCACAATTGAAATACTCTTCTGAACTTTATTATTCCTTTTCCTATAGTTTGCTACTATCAGAGAAAATAAGAAAGCAAATAAATAGTAAAGTTTGAACTTTGCAGCCTGCCTTGAATTTTATACAAAGTGGTAGTTCCAGAGTAGTTACACCCCTGACTTCTATTGCCATCTTCCTCCAATTATGTTGGGGTTTTAGCTCTGTAGTATGGAAAATAATCTTTCATTCATGTTTTGTCATCAGCTTAAGTTCCTCCTTGTCTCCTGAGACCCACATATGAGCGTATTTACAGAAGAACTTGATAGTTTCATAACCTATTTTTTACAAACAACCTGTACCTTTATTTCCTTGAGGAATTCCTTTCAGGTGCAGTGTTAGGGTTGCCTGTGGCAGGGTATACACATCCTCAGTTGCACCAATCTTTTCCTGCACTGTAAGGGAGGCTTGGAGTGCATTGGCAGTGCTGCTTCTAGAAGGAACAAAGGGCCCATAGATGCAGAGCCTGAGATAGAATTGTATCACCTTGTGCTTGATGAAAGCTTCATTTGAACAAATGCTGTCCATAAGATATGCTTCTGCTGTATCATTCAGCCTCTTACTATAAAGGGATGTTTTTTATAATCTTCTTCTTCATTTTCCTCTTTTTAGTTTTTTCCCTGCAGTTTCCATCATGAGTATGTTCAAAATAGTTGTTGGTGGTGCTGAATATGACAGAAAGCCAAGCAGGAAGTCTGGGACTCATATGCCATGCTTTGAGCTCCCTTCTGACTGTATGAAAAGAGTGAAGCATCCAGACTGTCTCTCATTGCTTTATCTGGGTTTTTTTTTAAACATTGATACAGTTTTATCTCCTAATCTGGAATCTTGTGATATTCTCAGAGAGAGAAGCTGGTGTGATACAGGAGTCTTGAGCTGTGTTCTTTCATGCAACACATCTTGCTTCACGTACTTGATCACTTAAGTTTATTAGCAGTGGTGTTACAGGTGCCAGGCTTTCAGCGTAGATTTCTTTTACCTGTGTCATGAAGTACTGTTTAACAAACATTCAAAAATTATGTTTATTATCAAACATAATAGTTGAATTGCAAGTAGAAACCAAAATGGTTGCATGAAGCATAAATATTTTTTACCTTTGGGGACGATGAAAGAAAATACCTTTGAATAACAGTGTTTTACTAAAAGGAGTAAAGGTGAAATGTGAAGAGTTGTGGACTCAAGATGCTAAACATCATGCTAGGAACTAATAGGACACATCAAATGTTATAAACATAGCCTCTACATCCAGGTTCATAATGAAATATTGAACCTGAGAGATGGCTGCAATGTAGGGCAAATCTGTCTGAATACCTCTATGCTTTAATTCTTCATGTCAAATACTGTGGTGTAGCCTCAAAAGGAAAAATTGCCTATATTCATACATTGCTGCTGTTGCCTTTCTGTACTACAGCAAGTGTAAGAGATGACAAAAATAAACTGAGGGTCAGGTGGACTTGTGTGCATCTGAATTTGAATGGTGCACTGCATTCCATTAAGGAACCAGCATGACTGGCTGAAGCACCTGATCACCTCTCTGTTTCTGGTGAACTTTGACTTTGATACCATAACAGTTGATAAAACAGTTGATAAATAGCTGCTGTTGATATACTTTGGTCATACTGTGTTTGTGTTTCTTTGAGCATTTGAGAAATGAAATCCTTGTAGTGACAGAATGTGATGGGGAGAAAACCAAGAATCCTTAGAATTCAGTTTAGTATAGAATCATGAATAAAGAAATGCCATTGTTATAACAACTGTATCCAAGAGTGTTGTATGGTGAAATGAAGCTGTTTGAATTTCTTAATTGAATTTTCACACACAGCATATTTGGATTCTTTCCATACATAAGCTTAGTTCATTTTCCTGCATGCTGTAAGATTAAAGCATATCAACATTATGGACTTTTTAAAACTTTTAATTCTTAAGATGTTGTGCACAGATTGATTTCCACACCACCACCACTTCGTGTTTTTTATGAGAGAAGTATGCATCTTTAAATTCTATTCCTTACATGTGCTAAAACCTTTAAAATACGTTGCTGAAATGTTTAACTGTTTTGCAGAGTGGTACCCAATTATATTCACATATATGCAGGTCTGTCATCCCTTAGTTGCTCTGCCTTGTCCACTGTGGTATTTTAGTAGTCTCTTTTGAGTTATTGGGTTTTTGTCTGGAGTTTACAACTCTACAGGATGGATTTTCAGTCATTCCTGGTATGTTTCTTGAAGTGACAATAACTAAGTAATGTTTTCTCTTTCTGAGATGTATAGATCTGGATGCAAACAGGACACAGGTTTTATACTGTCTGTCTACATTTATTAAAGTACTCTTTAGCTGTGAATGGGGATGACTGAAGCACAGCCAGGAAAACTTTATTTGATATTTGGATGATTGCCATAAATAGAATTCAGCTAACACATGCCTTTGTCTGTTGTTGAAATTCTACTTTAAAAGGATTAATTTCTCAACTCTACCCTGCAGTGCAGAATCCTGAATATTAACAGCTTTTCTGAAGGTTAGTGGATCACTACATTAACTGGTTTTTGTTCAGCTATGAATTGCTCCTTAATAGTAGTATTTTTGGTACCAAGTGTTGTGTTTTTAAAAAATGCAAGAAACAACTTTGAGTTCTCATTTTTATTTTTAAGTACAAGGGTATTACAGTTGTGATAAAATTTTAATTACTTTGGTGGTTAATAACGTATTACTGATCATCTTTAAAATAGAAGTATCTATCTTTCAGCAAATTCTATCTTCACTAACATAGTGCAGTGTGCATTTCAGTGTTGGAGTAGCTGCATTTTCACATAGGATTTGGATTTTACATAGTTCAGTGCTGCATCATCAGCAGAGTACTCAGTTCCTCTGCTGGTTCTTCAGTGGAGCTGTGCTAACATGAACTTTTTAACCATGAAGCTTTCTAGTGCAGGTAGAAACAGTGCATCTGTCTTTCCCTGTGTGCTCATGAAATTTATTGATTTAGAGTTTGCTTCTTTAGTCTGAAGCCAGAGGAAATGGGAAGGAAGATTTTCTGTTTGGCTGTGTAAGGCATTTCTGTACGTGCTGCAGCCTCTTTGAAAACTTGTCTCTGCTGCTGTAGCATCAGTGCAGATCTGCTGCTGATAATTAGAGGAGCACTGGAAGACTTGCTTTTAGTCTTTTACTGCTTTACCAAATACAGATACTCTGAATTCAGTGTGGCAGATAGAGGGAGGGTACTCTGCACTTTGTTTCCACTGTCCTGTCCTTAGTGGTGCTACTCAAATGAAAACACGCCATGAATGTTAGGAAGGATTAGCAAGACTTATTTTCATTTGAGAGCTGTGTGAAAATTAGTGGTCAAGAAAGTGCTGGGAAACTTATTCTGAATAAGTTAACAGGAACAGAGAAAAGCAGTCTTTGTGTATTTGTCAAATAATCACATTCTCCTGAGATGTATACTTGAAGATATTAAATAAAAACATTGTTTTAGTAAGTCTTTATGAGCAGATTGAACACAAGGTAAAACAGATTAAATTGTGCCTTGCTGACAGCTGGCTGAGGAGTCTAGACATTCTTACTATGACTCAGTTTCTGCATTTTCTAGGGGTAGTCAACTTTCTACAAAGTTTTAAGGTGTGTCCATCAAGACTCTTATACAGTGTATGGTGCCCTTTTACTCACTTTCACTGAGGGTAGGCTTTTCTTGCTCTTTGGTTTTTGCCATGCAGTAATGGTTAGATTTCTATGGTTAAGTGTGACTTGGCAGAGTTAGGTTTATGGTTGGACTCAATGACTACAAAGGTCTTTTCCAACCTAAATGTTTCTATCCTGAAGAATTTTAAGGAGTAACAGAGATGCAAACCATATGAATTAATAATAGCTTTATGATTTATCTGATTGCTGAAAATAGTTCTTTCCTTGGCTGCATTACTGATTTCAAGGTACCATAGCTAAGTGCAGATGTTCCTGTTCACTATAGCTAATGTACCACTTGTGTTTGTATGTGACTTTCTCATCTCTCTGGGGTGCATCTGAAACAATGTCAGTGGTGCAGAGGTGTGTGAGAAACACCATTTGGATGCTTTCATATATCCAAAATGGAAGCTGTTCAGCTCAAAATTGAAATGAATTCCATTAGGAGGAATTAATTTCAAGCAGAAAGTATGTTAAGAGCTACTTCTGCTTACAAAAGCGCACATCATTGCTGAAGGGGCTTGGAAGGATTTCAGATCTGCTTGTGCTTTTGCATTAAATGAATGATTTTTGGTGTTTCTATTCCTCTGCCCTTGCTCCATTGCTACTGTGTCTTTTTTTGCATTTTCCCATCATATTGCCTGTTTGTCCTAGGAAGAGTCCTTGAGCCATTGCCTTCCTGCATGGGTGGCTTCAGGTGTGCTCTGTGTTCTGTTCTGTGTCTGCAGGGATCGTCTCTGCTTGGTCCATGGCTGGGAAGTGGAAGCAGGCTTTTCCCAGTTTGACTGAACTATGCATTCAATTAGCTACATGTTATATTGCTCACTGAGGCATAACTTCCAGTTCAACAGAGCCCCCTTCTCACAGGGCAGCTCTCTGACTTGCCTTTTGTATGCATGTTGACAGATTTTTGTGTCATTTGTGCCCTGTTTGAATTCTTGTTCTTCATGGAAGGGGAAGCAAAGAGGGAAAAACACATTTTTACAAATTTTTGGGTTTTATTACCCAAGTGTGGTGGTGGAGAGGAATCTTCTCCAGGTCCCAGATATTATTTGGGCAACAGGCCCGAATGAAAAACCTGTTCAGGTGCCAGGAAGAGCATGGCTGAGAGATGCTGAGGTTTGGTGAGTGCCCTGGCCCTGCACCTTTGTCTGACCTGTGTCTGACCACCATGGTCAAACTCCTGTACCTTCCAGGGTTTTCTGAGAAGGATGGTGTGTTTCCTTCTTGAAGACTTAATCTGAGTCTTAAGATGCAAGTGGACTAGTGGGGCAAGAGAGTGTAAAGCAAAACGTGAGCCTTGTAAGACCAGGGCAGCTCAGTTTTCTGAGATGTATAGAAAAGTTTTAGCATTTCTAATTTATTTTTGATTGTTAATCTCTTTATTTGCCATTAAATTTATATTCAGCTATTATATGTTATTAATTTCCTTTCTTTTCATATCTGTTTCCTTTGGATTAACAGTATTATTCATTCAAAGGGTATAGCTATCAAATATAATGAACAAATAATTTGATGGTCCAGAACCCTTTTATAAAATTATAAAATTATATTTAGGAAATAGGTTAAACAGTTAATAGGTTATAGTGAGACAGTAATAAAGAATGGAACAACCCATCTCTCCCTGGTTTGGTCTACATTAACTCCATCAGGTTGCTTGCTCTAACTCTCACCTCCGCCTGCAGCACCTTCCCATCCCACAGTTAACTGCCTCTTTCTTGTTGTGAGCAGGAGAAATCTTGGTGAGGCCATCTGGGGAGCAAGTCAAGATCTCTAAAGTCAGTTTGTGGAAGGTTGCTTAAACTTCTGCCACTGGAGATTGAAGGTTACTGTGTCAGTCCCATGCTGGAGAGTGAATAGGTGATGAAGTTCTTGTAATGCATAACTTCTCTGCCTGAAAGTTGAGTCCATGTTTATACATTTGAATGTTTCATATTTAAAAATAAGAGCAATTATCTGTAATGGCACACTAAATAAACTGTATTTTTCCCTCTTCAGAAACACTTTTCCTCTGGAGAATTGAGCAGCAGCAGTATAAGGCAGTTGCTCTTTTCAGAATATGTGATTTCTTTCCTGGCCCTGAACTTTTATCTTGCTGAAACAAATATTTTACGATTAAGAACACTTGGTCACATCTGGTACATCTTAAAAAAGGTTACTTTTCCAAGAATAGCATGCAAACATGAAATCAGAATCACAAGCAGATGTTTGCTAATATGGCCATAGATAACCTTTCGGTTTCATGTTTAATTTTTATAAATAACCATCTGTAAGGAATGCAGATTAATAAAGAACAGAGATAATTTCTTTCAGCGTTAATATGTTAACTTTACTGTGTTGCTGACATTGTACTTATTACTATAAAATAGCATTATTTATTGTATAAAATTGTCTGCTGCTGGTTACACAAAAAAGATACATTATAATCATTGTTCTTTTACAACCTGGAAATGTTTTCTTTTCTTTAAAGAACACAGGATGATTATCTGTGTCAAAAAGACTGGTAATTTTGGCATAATTATTTAATTCATTGATAAATTACTTTTACAGCTGCCAGAATGCTGTGGAATAGAGGGAATTTCTGGCTTTTTGTTTGCCTTTGCATTTTTAGTGAGCTTGGCATGGCTCTTGTAGTTGGGCTGGTAAAAGTGAGGTATTTTCTCCCTTGACTGCTGGCCTCAAAGAAGCATATTTTAGTTTATTAAAAAATAAATCTGTTTCATAAGGCAGACCAGTAGCTTTTTGTTCTCCTCTTATAATATTCTCCTTTTAACTTACTTAAATTAGTTTAAGCTAGTTCAGTGTAGGGATGCAGCTGTCAATACTTTTCCTTCACTGAAAAGCTTGTTTGTCACTGCTGCAGCAGGAAACAAAGGCGTAAGCCATGCTGCCACTGCCTCTGCCCTTCCAGAAGGGTCCTTGTCACAGCAGGACCTTAATTGGTGGCAAAATGTATTCAGATGCCATCATAGGGAAGGCATGACATGGGACAATGTCAGAAGTGTCCCTGAGCAGTAAGAGCTGTGGTGTCTGGATGCTCCAAGCATGAGGCACTGCCACCTGCATCTGCTGAGGTATCCAGTGCGTCATGTCTTTAGGGCAGCTCTCAGTGGTTTGGGGGCTCAGGATGGCAGCGACTACTCATGAATCTGAAAAATGATTGTTGGCAGAGGCAAGTTTGGGGAGGAATGCAAGCTACCAAATCTGCTTACTCAGAGGATGAGCCTTGTAAGGGAGAGGGGTGAAGTTGTTGGTGTGGTGCTGCCCAGGCTGTGCCTCTCGCAGGACCCCGCAAACCCCCTCCCCTGGCTCCAGAGACCTGTGCAGGACCAGTCAGCAACTGGCAGGTGGGGAAGGGTGAGAAGGGTTAAATGTCAAAACAGGTTAGTGTGAGTAAGCAGTTAATCCGTAGAAGATGTATGTTTGGGGCTTTTTTTGGTGTGTTAATTTTTTTTTTTTTTTTTTAATTTAGAAACTTTGAAACTTCTCACTTGATGATAATATTGACATTCCTCAGAAACAGAGAGGCACATGAGTAAAGCAAGTACATCTCAGCATCCAAATTTGTAGATGACGTAAAAGAACTGTTTGGGAAAGATAGCACAGCACTGAGAATTCATTAGAGCATTGCTTGCATTATAGTTAAAATACCTTCAAAGAGAAACTAACAATTGAACTAAGTTCAGAAGCAGAAGAGCCTTGCAGGCATTAGGGAAGGGGTGGGTAGAAGCTTATGTGTTAGCAAAATCTCTCCAGCTAGAATATTATTTTACATCCCTGTTCTGTAGTTTTCTCCCTTGGTAATTTACAAATGGAAAATAAAATTTAGAATTATAGCTGATTAGATATTGTGAGTTCTCAACAAAGCATGTTCGCATTCTGTATGCAATTATTACAGAGTTGCTGGGTACAACTTGGTAGATGAATTTGAGTTATCTTTTGTGTTCAAGCAATTTAGTCTCTTCTGTTTTGTATGAAGAATGAACTATGTCCTCTTCCAACTACAGCACTCTTTAGATAAAGGATATTTTATGCTGTTTTTTTAGCCAGTAATTATTTTTCAGTTTTATAGTGAAAATTAACCTAATTTAATTAAGTATAGACTGTACAAAATATTTTGAATTTGCCAGTTGTGATTGTGTAGCCTGAATTCTGGTTTAAATAAGCAGTGTTGCTATTCTCAGTTCTGAAGACATAAACCCAGCTACTTTCTCTGGCTCCTTTAACCTTCTCCTGGCTGACTTATTTGGATATGTTCAAGTACTTTGGCCCTTTCAATTCTAGATGTGAATCTGTGGTTCTTGCCAACAGATTGTCTGGGCTTGTTCTGAAAAATGATGTAGAGGCAATACTGGAGCATTTTGCCGGCACCCTGCTCTTTTTTCATGGGAAACTGGGGCAAGGAAGGGCAGAGGAACTGGGATTCTGCCTTTTGCTTTCTCTTAGGGTAGTCAGAAGCTCACTAATGCAGCCAACCTCTTGCAGGTGTGACCAATGACTCCCTACTGTCAAGCAGTGTTCTTAAAAGTACTTTTGTTTTGAAATTTTGAGATCATAGGCTGTGTTTATCAGCCTACAAGGCTTGGTGAATATGAAATGTTGTCTTTAAGTTTGGGAAATATCCATTAAACAACTTATACACAAGTTAAAGGGAAAATTGCATAATTATATCTCAGCCTTTCAGTAGATCCACATTAGTTACTTGGTGTACTTTTAATAATGGTCATTATTTCAAGACATTGTCACTTTGAACTTAAATTACATAAATGGCATTGATAATCTTTAAAATCACACTGTTCTTGAGTGATGGAAATAATGTTTTTTTTAATTTTCTTGCTTCTAGATACAATGTTTTATTTATTGAAATGACTAGAACTAACAAACAGATGAAGCTTGGAAATGGATATTGGTGAAATAAAGCTGAAATAAAATTTTAGAAATGCTGAGAGCTCAGAATTTCTTTGGGCGTGTGTCAGTTCTGCCTTGTGATGAAAGGGTAGCTGATGCTTTAAGAAGTTGGATCATTTGCTTGCTAACTTGTGGCAGAGTCATAGAGAGAAGACCCAGGTGTGAGAAGTATGACACCAATTATGTGGATGGTTGTGGTTGGATCTGTTCCTAACACAGTATCTAAATACTGCCACTGCAATGTATAATATAATCAGGTCTAAAGGGTTATACCATAAGCAGATTCAAGTAGAAATGTACAGATTTGCAGTCTTTGGCCTGCAGAATGAACAATTACAAGGCTACAAAGCACCTCAGTGGCTACTTTTGGATTTTATTTCTGCACATGACCGGATCTTAGTGCTGGATTCACCTGTCCAAAAATATGTGTTCCCTGTCTTCAGACTGGATGTGCCCTGCAGGCATCTCTGCCTGGGGAAGGGGTGAGGCTGTGATCCGACTGGAGGGGACCAGTTGGCCCAGACCTCCAGCATTTTATACTCTTGTGGGCAGATCTGTACCAAAGTCAGTCACAGTCATCCCAGCTTCCCCATCTCTGGTATGCATTCATTATGTGGACATAGGGACAGTTCCTCCTGCAATTCCCACCTGGCATTCTAATCTTAGGAAAAATCACACTGCCAATCAGAGACAATTGCAAGGGAGTGGGTGCGCGTGTGTGGGGAACAGGACTCAAAAACCTGACTGTCCTTCCTTGCTGTCACCCAGCTGCTGCAGGGCATTTCTGCTGGGTTAAAAATATTTGGTTTTGAGATCATTGCAACATTTTTCTGAAGTGAATAGCTGTTAAATTGCTCATACTTCCAGCTTTAATTGCATTTTAACAAACAATGTTTTGGTTAGTCAGCCTCAGTGAAGTGCTGTTTGCAGGGTTTTCAGCTGTGGCTGTCTGTGGGAGGCCAGCAGTGGTGGTTTCCAAAGGGCCTTCAGCACACTCACTCTTGACTCACTTCTTTCCTGTTTTAGGTTTCCTGACGTTCCTGTGCTGTGATGCCCCGGAATGCCTCATGGCAGAGCCGCCCGGCCGCCCCGCTGGAGCGTGGCGCTGCCCTGTAGGGAGCTGGGTAGGTGAAATCTCATCCTCGCTGTGGAAAATGCTGCCTGCCTGCATCACCTGTCTTCACAAACACAGTGACATGGGCTGGTCTCCTCAGCCCCTTCCTGTGTGTCTTATCTCCCTCTCCTGGCTCTGTGTGCATTGGGGGATGCCTTGTTGGGAAGTGGTGGGTGCATGTGTTTCTTATTTCTGACATGCTTTGGGACAGCTGCCTCTGGAGAGATGATTATGTGTTAGATGGATAGGGAGGATATAAAGGCAGAACTTAGAGGAGTTGGAGAGGCTCACTAAGTTGTGAATTATGCCTTCATTGTCTATTATATATATATAAATATAATATAAGCATTGGGGTGAGGAAGGTGGATTAGAGATGTGCATCTGAAATGCCCTCTTGCTCTCCTATTTAAAAAAAATTAATTTCTGGATTTTTTTTTTTTTTGTTATTATTTCCTTCATGTGCTGTGAGCCCCATCACTTCCTCTATGTAATGCTAAAATTTGTTAGATGTGGCTACCTTTTATGAAATAATTACTCTCTATATGGTACTCCAGTAGTATCATTTTCCTCTTGCAAAACTAAGGTGTGGTGGATGGCTGGGACCTCCTGTTTGACCCTCTAAGGCAGGCATTTGGCTTTTTTCAGTGCCTGAATTGGACTTGGGCCTTTATTTATGATTTTGTCCCTGATCACTATGTCTGCTGGGGAGTCTTGCTGAGACACAGAAACTCTGCTTACAATTCTGATACTTGGAAATAAATCTAAATATTTACATGTTCATGTTTTTGGTTTTATAGATGTTAGAAATTAGACTATTTTATCTATTGATTAGACAGCTATTAGACAGAACTGTGGACTTCTTGACCTAGATCCTTCTAATAGTCCTGGCAAGAAGTCCTGTGGGTCTAAGGGGGATCTCTAGGAATTAATCCACCTGTCCAAGAAGAAGGACAATTAAAGTACTCATTGACATCTGATCATTTGCTTTAACTATCTTCATGGACAAGAAGGAGGAGAGGTACCTGAAATGAAGAAATATTCTCTCTTTGGTTTTCTACAACAAAGAACTGTCTTGGGCAGTCTGATGCCTGAATAAGCCAAGCAGAGCTGAGAAGAAATTATTCTGCTTTATGTAGATAATGCAGTTTGATGCTGGGACAGTTCCTCAGACCTTTGGTTTAGGAAACTTGTAGATTACTGATGGACTGTTGCCTTTTGGATATCATTTAGGCTCTGGCAGAAATGCATTTTGATTCTCTGGATCCTGCAAGGCCAAATACTAATGCGTTTGATCTACTACTGTAGTTGCTTTAGCAAGTGCCATCTCACTTGTCCAGTGGTGGACATGTATTCATAGTGTGTGAATTAATGGGTAAAGATGCTGCTGATTTTGAAACATAATCTGATTCCCAGGAAATGATCTTTCAAAGCCATGTTGTTAAGTGATTATTTCCTGTGTTGTCCCATCATCTCACTTGGGAAGAGATGACTGTGAGGAAGAGACTTTTCTGTCTACAGGCCCACAAATTCAGAGGAATTCTGAGCCTGCTGCCTTCTTCTGAAACCATTGTCAGCAGAGCACTATCAGTACATTGGCAATGATCACTTGAACTGATGACCAGGTCCTGTTCAGGAAATAAACATATTGAGGTCTGAGGATGCAATCTGTGCCCCTACAGGGACTGTACTCTTGTTTGCCTCTTGGATAAATGATGTCAGCAAGCTGCTTCTCTCGAGATCTGACCAGTGGAGTTACCTTGTCATCAGGTGTTGTGACACTATTAGCTCAAATGTTTGGAGCTGTTTCTGTTCATCATGCTTTTCATTCATTACTGGCTGTCTTGAGACAGGCTGAGTTTAAATTCACCTTACTGCTGTGTCTGTAGTTCTGAGGGACAGACTCTGAATCTCTGCAAGACACCTTCTTTGAATCAGAAGTGTTTTTTTAAAGTAGGTTTAGTACTTAAAAAATTACTTTCCCTTTGGGATTTTGCTTCCAGCCAAAGCTGGGAGATAGCAAAGGTTTGAAGTGGGGTCTGTGAAGGTGGTGTCTTAGCCTTTCCCTCTGTGTCTCGTTAGTGACACTACAACCTTTTGCATCTGCTTTAAGGAAACACTTTTTCAGGTTTTATTTAAGCTCTTTCCACAGTTGATCATCCACTTCATTAATTTTATTTGGAAGAGGGTGGACGTAGTTCAGTAGAAATTTGCCTTATGTTTATTTTTAATGGTGAGAACACTTTGCAGTAGTAGCTTTTTTGGAGGTCAGCTGATTCACACATGCCAGGCATGACTGGCATTCACTGTGGGTTGACTCTTGTTTTTGAAAGTAACTGATTTTGACCCGTTTGGCTATACCAGATGAAATAGGTTTGTTTCAGGCAACCTAATCTCAAAATGGGAATGGCTATGTGGTGGGGCAGAGCTGCAGCACACTGAAATTTCCCAGCCTGTGCTGAACTAGTGTGGATTCTCAGCAGTGAGCTGGAGTTTAGCTCCAGCACAGTGCAGTGATTCTAGAGCTGAAAGGGAGCAGCTGCAGTAGCTGGGCTAGCTGGAGTTGAAAGCTGTTGAGCAGCTTGAGCTTCATCAACCTGGCACTGCTATACCTCTCCCTCCTTGGCACCACTCCTGGGCTTGTTCTTGATCTATAAAAATGATGGGGTTAAAGGGAATCTTGTGATTCTTTATGGTTATTTATTGGTACTTTCCTGCTGCTATGAATATTCACTGCATGTATTTGGCTAGTTGCATTACATGCTCATCACTTACCAAACTCGCATCTTCAAAGGGTGTTTTCCTCTTCACTTCTGCTTTTAAATTTGTTTTTTTTTCTGAGTGTAGTAGGGAGTGTGTGTGTGTGCACTCCTGGTATCTTTCACTTCAAGTTTTTCTCCTGAGTCCTTATCTCTGCATATATATTTGTTGGGTGTTTGTATTTTCTGTGCCCAAGCTGGAAATTGACTTTCCTTGATAGTGTGCCTAAGGTATTTGTACTGTGTCTTTCCTGTGCTTGTGTGCATAAGCAAAACAGATGCACCTGATATACAATTTTGACTTTCATTTAAATTAGTCAGAATTCTTTTTCTTTACAGATTTTTGCTTTTGCTAGTGTGTTGTTCTCAGGCCTGTTTTCTCTCCTTGTTCTTTCATGTCTCTGGCTTGTGTGGTTTTTGCATTTCTCTTCTGCTTTCACTTTTCTTTGGAAATCAAAGGAAACATGCTAGTTTATGGCACTTCTTTATCAGCCCTTTCCTCCTTTTTATTAATTTCCTTCCTTTCCTTCTGGGATAACTGTAACCTTTGCCCGTCCTGTGATGGGATACTTGTGTCACAGATGTTCTTGTGAGGTGCTTGAACTGGGGGGAACCTGCATCCTGAACAAATGCCCAATTTCCTGATCTTTTAAGCTCTACCTTGTTTTTTAAAAAAATATTTTACAAAGTACATATATGTGTGAACATCTTTACTTCATCAGTCTGGATTTGTTCTCATACCTGGCAACTCAAGAGACTTGGCACTGAGAGCATTTCCTTATCTCTGCAACTTTTTACAAATATGTATATATATAAAATAAATTCTGCAAAATATTATGAATAGTGAAACATCTTAATAGAGGCAGATGGCTTGTAAAAAAAAAGTACGATGAGACTCTTTTTACCTTCTTCTGTGCTTCAAGATGTAGTTCTCAGTAGGTCCTGGATCTTGACACACTGAAGAGAACTGTGATAAAGAGGCCTCATGTTCCTCCTTATTTTTTCATGCTGGAGCAGATTCATTTACCACTCACTGTAGCCTCAGTTCTCTAGCCCTCAGCACTGCCCTAGTACATTTTTGGTGTAATCATAAAGCTGTCTGTTTTAATTGGAGACTTAAATATTTCTGCTCTTTGAGACTTCAGTCTCCCCAGGCTGTAGAAATGCTGTGTCTTCTTCCACTGAAATGTCAACAAGGAAGCCACCTACCATCACAGTGACCTGTGAGGCTGGGCATAGAATTGCCATGGGCATGACTTGGGCAGTGTTAGCACAGGAAATGTATGATCCCTCATGGTGAGCCCCAGGGCACTGTGCTTCTCCTTAGGCAATGAATCTTTCCCCATTTTCATGGCAGACACATCTGCATGTGAGAATAAAAACAGACCCTAGCTGTAGCCTGAGAAGCGGAGTCCTCACCCAGCTGGGTGTGGATTCCCACCATCAAGAGCTGAGAAGGTGGTTTTTTCTTTCTTTCCCTTGCTCTATTCAAGAGGATTTACAGGACCTTCTGAGGTGGAGAAAAATGTTTTTTAATATAGCCATCCCTCCCCTGAGGTGCTATTTTGAGGAACTGCTTGATTTCTTCATATTTGTTCCTCATGACCTGCGAAGGTGTCTTGGTCTCTATCTGATTACTGCTTTCAAGAAGGATGTTTCCTCTTGAGTAGGGAATCCTGTGGTATTCACAGGATTTTGGACCCTCGTTAACTTGAGATGGGTAGGTAGTTTTGCAGTGAGAACTGTAGGAGAATGTGTATTTTTAGCAGTGGGGAGTGTGATTAGGGAAACACGTTGGATCCTAGTCTGAAGCTGAAGTCCCTTCCATTAACGTAAGACAAGAGGCCTGAACACCGGGGTATTGTGATAGAGAGGTCTCCCATTGCTTCTGTGAGGAAGTTTTATTTGCTCAATTTTCACCAGTTAATGATCAGCTGGTGTTTGTTATTCCTGCAGACCTGACCTTGGTGTGAGTCTGTTATGATGTACAGGGCCTCCTGCCTAAATCTGGATGAGGTCTCATGTCCAGTAACATTTTGTGTCAGTAGCTTGAACCTGGGACCAACCTCTCACTTCTGCATTTTCTCCTGAAGATGTTTTGTCCCTTTCTTATCTATCACCACTTTCAGAAAACAACCCAGCCTGCACTCCCAGCACTCCTCTGCAGCGTGTTTATTGTTGGAAAGGCCTTAAATTCTCCCTCAAACCTCCCACCTGGTTTTCTGTCAACACACTACTTTCTCTCTGAATTTTATGTTTGGTTGTTTTCCTACTGCTAACCTTCCACCTAACTCTGGGGCTGAAGTATTCCTACAGCTTTTTAGTTTTCAAGAAGGTCTAGGGGCATGCTATGAAGCTCCTGCTGTTTTTCTGATTGCTGGCCACAGCCTAGGAGAGGGCAGTAGCATCACTTATTCACTGCTGAACACTGGGAGTCTCCCATCCAGTTTCTGCCATGAACAGAGCTGTTGCTGAAGTACCAAGAGATTATCTGGCCTTTGAGTGTTGAGGGAGGCAGAAATTATTTATTAACCTTTTTCTTGAAAATATCTGGTGTGGTGCAAGGAGCAGAATGCAGGGCTGTCAGTGCTACCCAGGTTCAAGGGAGCATGTTGTGGAGTAGTGTGATGCACAAGCAAAGGTTGTAAAATGCAGCAGGTATGTCAGTAACATCTTGCACTGGGTTGTTTAAAAATTACCCTTTGGCATATCCCAGCATTTGAGGGGAAAAAAAAAAAAAAAATCAGTGCTGGAATTTTGATGATGAGACCTACCATGGGGAAAATGTTACAGCAGTCAGGTTTGTAAGTGATGTTCAAATGCTTTTCTCTGTACCGTTTTTATTGCTATCTTAATTTTAAATTAATTGCTCCTCTAATATATAGTCCTGACTACTTTGGATCCAAAATGACTTCAGGGAAAGGTACTCAATACAGAGATTCCTTCTGGTATATTAATTTTCTGTTAAAATGATCAAGATTTTAAAAGAATGCATGGAGTATGGTCATAGCTCCAGAGTGGATGTGAATGTTGAACAGTCATCACAGCAGTGCTGGAAAATACTTGTGTAAACAAAATGTACTTTCTTGGGTTTAGAGTGGGTTTTTTAAAAGACTGAGAACCCCACAAACCTGCTAGTTCTAGAAGGCTTGGAAGCATCTAGACTGTACTTGTGATGAGTAATTATGGTATTTACTCTCAGAGAACATGGTTAGTAGGGACTTTGTATTGCAAATTATTTTTAACATCGTGAAAAATGTCTTATCTGTCTGTTTCTTTTCCATGTCTATACTATTTGTGTCTTTCATTTCTTTTATTAGTAAATGAGAGGGGAAAAATGGGAATAACTTCCAAAAGGAAATAGATGAAGGCACAGTAAACAGTACTATGGGAACAGTAAATAAAGCATCTGCTTTTGATTTTTCTGTGAAATCAAGAAGTAACTGGAGCAAAACACTTGTTAGATATTTTTTCACTTCTATATCTGCTGTCATGCTTCCCCTGCTTCTTAGAATTTCTCTTTTTCTCGAAACAGTCGCTCATTGAAACCAAGACTGAAGCCTACAAAGGAGCCATAGTGAACGAATAATAAAGGACAGAGATTCCAAATGTTGTTGATCTGGGCTGGATTTTTCTGTGGAGTTTGTGCCTGGTTTGGGATCCGGACGTGACCCTTCCCAGCAGCGCGTGTTTGCGCGGCTGGAGCGCAGTGAGGCCGGGCCCGCAGCTCTACGGGCGCCACTCATTTACTGTTGAGAAATTAATGCAAACATGACATGTAGTTCACCGTTTTCACAGGTGGAATGGGTCTGGGGCATAACCCAGGGATGTGAACTAGAGGATTATTTAGCATTTTGCTCGATTATTTGTTCTTTGGCTCCCCTCTCCTCCGTGCCCTGTTCACGCACAGATTACGGCCGCTGTGGGAGTGGAGCAGCCACATGGGACTCTGCCTGAAGCTCTCCTGGATCCAGGCATGCATCCCGTTTGGGGTATGTGAATGCCTGGCAGGGGCTGGTGGTTAATCCCAATCCCTGACCAAGGGGCAGTGAGCAAAGCAGTACTGAGTCTGAGGGCAACATCATGATACTGATTTGGAACCAGGGCACAAATCCGATACAGCTGAGGTCAGCAACAGGGCCCCCAAATCCTGTGTGATTAATACACTTCCTGACTCTTCCCTTCTCCTGGGGTACGAACCAGGGAGACGGTGGCTAGTAGATTTATGGCTTGAAGATCAAGGCTTGCCAGACTTGCCAGCATGGTATTAGCGAGGACTCTTTTACTACATTTTAGTGGTATCCTGGAGGTTTGTTTGCTGTTCCAAGCTTGTCACTTCAAAATGTTATTAAATGGGAAATAAAAATGGAGAGGTTTTTTTTTAGACATGAAAGATTTTAAGCAAAACCCATATATCCATTTACCAACCTTTAATGATTTTATTCCTTTAATATTAAGGGTAGAAGTCTATTGTTTTGGTGTTTTTTGGGAACTTTTAAAAGTGAGTCTCTTCTACAAACATCAGACTTGAAGAACTAAGACTTTGAAAAAGCCAGATGATATTGGGAGACTCTGGAGGGAAAAAATATGATGCTTATAACACTGTAGATAGCTTCTTAAAGTACTCCCTCTGCTTCCACATCCCTTTATTCTAGGACATGAAAGAGAAACCTGAGCCAATACAGGATTACAGAACTAGGTTACAAACCTGAAGCTAGGCTATTTGTAGTTAAAGCATCAGAAATTTATTTTATATGCTTATTTTGGTTTAAAAATTCTATGCATTTGGAAAACTGTCTCTCCCCATGAGAGTTCTTCCTTTCAAGTAATTAATGCAAGACAGTAAGCAGCAGAGACAATGAATTGTAAAATTTCATTGCTGGTTTGCAACAAGAATTTGAACCTCATCCATCTGTCATCCAGGAAAAAAAAGGAAAAAAAAAAGCCTTTCAAAAAGCAGATGGTCTTGTAACTAAAACAGATCTGAATTCTGGCAGACAGGGTGAGAAATGTGCATTGTGAGAACAGGGGAAAAACTGCACTGGGAACTGTTCATCTTGGTGGAATGCTTCACAGCCATGAATACCTTTGCTAATTCTGCCTTGCACAATAGTGATCTTCAGAGTGAAAAATCGGGAACTTCTCTTCCAGCACAGCTTGTATGCTCTTCTTCTGAAAGGTATAATTTCCTAACAGGTATTTTATGAGCAACTTAAGTGCACTTTGTGCATGTTAATAACAAGGGTTTCTGCATAGAAGGAATTTAATTTTAAGTGGAAATCATGGATTAGCATTGCAAGAGCCTCCTTCAAAATAAAATTCTACTTCAGTGATATGTTTATGTACAAGCATTTGGTCTTATGGGTGCTCTCCAGCAAGATTCTCAAATTAACAACCCAACTAATAAATAATGCCGGCTCTCCATCATTTAATGGTACTTTGAATGACAACAAAAAAGTCATTCTCAAACTTGCTAGAGGCTTGTTTCTGCCTATTACTCTAACTTGCATTTTAGCTAGGTGAAGCTGTGGCTGTATAACTTCATTCAGGATTCATTCTCTCTAGGAATCCCTGAGTTATTTAATCAGCTTCATCAAATTGACTGGCTGCAATAGATAAGTAAACTCAGTGTTGCTTGCATGTGTGCCACAGATACCACTGATAATTGAAATTCCTAGGGGCTGTCTGTGCCTCTTGCATGAGGTTTGGAGCTCAGTAGCCCAGCACACTAAATTTAATTATTATTAAAATAATTTCTGTAGTGACTGTCTGCTGAAAATCACATTGAGCCTGCTCTCAGGCATCAGAAATGCTCTCTGGAGTTATTGTAGCCTCTTCATTGATAGCTAGCTGTTTTTTCAATAGTACATAGTGGGAAATTCTCTCAGTTGAAAAACACAGTAGAAGTTCAACACATCCATATTTATTGTAGGAGAATCACTATTTTAGGCCTAGTCTTTGGTCCATCCTGTGTTTAAAAACAGGTTAGAAATCTGAAGTCAAGATGCCACGATTGCTATCTCTTTGTCTCAAAAAACAGGAAGATGATCATGAACAGCAAAGTCGGTAGCATCATGTGAAGTCTTTGGGTGAGAGTCTCCTTTATGCAGTGCAGTGCTGGTTTGTGCTGTTGACTGAAGCAGAAAGCTGGGAATGCTGTGTGCAGTCTCTTGGGGTCAGTTTTATGCCAGAGAGGCAGCATTTGCCATGCAAATAGAAGAAAAGCCAAACAAAAATCTTTTGCATGCTTGATGAATATGTTGTTTGGTTGGAGGGAGCCATTGTCCTCCACATCTCTTATGATAGTACTTCCTTTTAGTCTTGTTCTGTTTCTTGCATATGTGCAGCATGAGTTTAAAAAAAAAAATGGGCACAGAAAATACCTTTCAAACTATCCCAAAGAAAACAATACAACTACCCAACCTGATAACTTTATCTTCTGGCTATTTAACCAAATTATCTTCATCAGAAGATGTGAAAAACCTTGAGATAGTACTGCATACCTAGTAAGGCTTCTTCCAGAGCCATCAGTCTTTTTATTATACCCAGGCACCTGAGAACAGTCATTTCTCCTGCAATCTTCATCCTCTATGTATCGCACATTATACTTATAGGAACCTGAAAGTATGTGAGCTTTTAGTCTCACTAAAATACATGAATAAAGATGTGAATATTGGTGTGTGGGCTTTTCTTGCACTGCTGATACAGTTCCATGGCTATTGTATCAAAGTGCTTTAAAAAGAATTTCTTATAATGCTTGTCATTACATTTCAGTGACCCACAGACTGAATTGTCCTTACCTTGATAAGTAAAATAGTAGAAGGAAGAAATCAAATTTCAAATCTAATCTCTGCCTTACAGCAGAATTTGAACTGTGCCGTCTCACCTTGGGAAACTTTGTGAAGCTGTGGCTGGAGAGTCTCCCCTGGTGCTGTACTGAAGGCACATCCTTTGGCACCAGTAGCAGTTTTGTGGAACAGTGGTACTGGCTGGTTTTGTTTGTTGAGACCACTGAGCACTGCCTGGAACGAGAGACCCCTGTCACACCCCTTGTTTAGCATGTGTGTATATTCTGATGCAGAGCCCCAAAGAAAGGTAAGGGGAAAGGGCAGTCCCTATCCTGGAGCACTTGGTACTCCAGAGCATACTCCACAAGGATCAGGATATGTGCTTAGGATCCCTTAATGATGGGAAGGAATTGTATCCATGGAGCAACAATCTGCTCTAGTGGAAGATGTTCCTGCTCTTGGAAGAGGGTTTGGAGCAAAATAATCTTTAAGGTCCCTCCCAATCCAAGCCATTCTATGACGTTCTGCACAGCTCTTAAGTTTGATAGCCAAAAGCACAAGACAATGCCCCTTTTTTCTGCAGCTCTTGTTAGCTACAGTCTTGTACAGGAGTGAAATGTCACAGGCCATGCAGCCATCTGGAGCACAGTCACCTCCTCTGACTGGAGTGGGGCCCAGCTGTCCACTCTCTTCTGCCTGTGTTGGGACTTGTTACCGCTGAAGATCAATAGATCACGCGGACACAGGTTGAGGTATGGTGCAGAAAGAGCAGAGTTTATTTTCCTTCCCAGGATTTATAGGCTTCTTACCATGGCCAGGGATTGGATGGTCAGGATAACACTTTCTCACTGCACTGGCCATGAGAAATGCCCATCAGAAGACGTGTAACAGAAAGAATGCACACATATCTATGTTTACAGTTACAGTCCTAGGAAAGTCTTTAGAAAACCATGTCAGCAAGCTCAGATGCTGAGCTTTCAGGGCGACAGGGACTGGACACAAAGACCTGAATTTCTGGGGCTTCATTTTCTAGCTGAAACCCACACCAGTTTGCAGCGTGCAGCGTGTCCTACAGTGATATACCTTGTTTTGTGTCAAAGGGAAGGTATAAACTTAGGGTTTTCCTTTTGGTTTTTTTGGAATGCCAACTTGAAAGGTTCCTGAACTTGTGTACACTGCTTTCTATATGCCACAGCTACCACATAGAAATTGAAGAGCACTGGGTGTAGTGTTGAGGTACAGTGTGGCATGACTATGTTAACATATACTTAATTTTCCTTATTGTCTGTTTTATTATTTCATATTTGCTTTTGTTTAAGTATTTAGCCCAATTTAAAATTAATCTTGCTCCTCTTTGGGATGCTTGCATATGTTGATCTGCTGTGGTCTTTCTCATGGCAATTTTTTGGTTCTTTTTGAATAAGCAGAAATGTTGCAGCTGTCCAGGTTAGTCATCACTGCTGCAGCACTAGCCTCAGATGTGTTGGGTTTGCGAGGACAAGATAATCAGAAAAGCTTGATTTCTGCCAGAATAGAACAGCTTCCTCCCTCTCCTTTGACTTCTCTGCTAACAAATCACAGCAAGCTGCTGTTGGCAGTGGGAGAGGACTGCAGGGCACGAGGGCAGAGCCCACAGGGCTGCTATGGGATGCAGCCTCCTCGAGAGGGAGGCTGTGTGGAGCTGGCACAGCCCCACTTTCCAGATGTGCACCCTGATCCTTTCGTCACAGCTCTGGTATGCTGTGGCAGTGCTTATGCTGAGAAGTGAAGCTACAGAATCCAGATCCTGTGGGTGCTGTGATTTGAAAATTTACCTCTAGTTTTCTGTCAAGCCAGTGCAAACCTTGCTGTAAGATGTTTATTTTCCATACAGCTCCAGGAGTCCCTTCAGATCGCATTCCAATGTTGAATTATTTTGTGGTCAGTCAGAATGTGCTGTGTTTGTCAGAACAGTTTTATTCAGGTCTGCTAATGGATTCAAGAGAAAAAATTGATTTTACAATTCTGTGCATGTCTCAGAATCTTCTTTGTCAGACTTATATATCAGAGTACGAACCCAGCTCCCTGGCTGTTGTCATTCACACCTCTCAAGAGTGCATTTGTTAGGCAGTTGATGCAGTAATTTCTTGAAAATATTAGTTGAAGAATGAGGTGGGGAGGGAAGATCAGGCTTTTAGACTTGGAGTACTAAAGGAAGGAAGAAGTAGAAATTCATAGGCAGTTTTTCTGTCATAATTTTCTGTGAAGTTTTTGAAGGAAAAGGAGTTCTAGGTCACATTTAGGTGTATGTTTGATGCATGGTTTCCCCCCCCCCCCCCCTTTCTTAAAAGGAGAAAATCGAGACCATTTGAAAATCTGTTAAGGCATCATGTCTGAGGACCACAGCCCCTGAAGGACCTCATCTCTCATTTAATTTCTCCATAAGATGTTGTATTATAGATCTTATATCTATCTATCTATCTATCTATCTATCTATCTATCTATCTATCTATCTATCTATCATATATCTATCACATTTTCTTGAGATCTTATTATGCATTATATATATATACTTATTTATATTTAAGATAAGTATATATAAATATATGTATCTGTGTTAAGGGATTTTTCAGAATGTGGTGCTGCTTAGAAATTTTATATCTTTAATGTGTTGTGTAGAGATACCTTTGTAGTATGTATTCAGTGTAAGTTAAATTATGGATTGAGGAACGAGATCCTACATTAGCAGGCTGAAATTCTGCAGGCTTATTCTTTGCTAAGCCCCAGCCTTTCATGGAAAAGGCAATTGAAAAGGGAGAAAAAAACCTGTGGTTTTTTTACAGCAGAGGATTAAAACTATCCCACACTGGTCTGGGAAACAGCGAGGCCATGAGGGAAAGGGTGATAAATTCAGCTGACTTTAACTTGCCAGAAGTCATCCCGTCTTCTCCTTTAATATTAGCTGTTGGAAAGCTGTGATTAAGTGCTCTTCCTCCTGATAAGAGCTCACTGAGAAGTGGCTGACAGGTAGAAACAGCAGCCAAACTCCTGCATGTTTTAGAAGGTGTTTGCTGACACCCAGCATCTCTTGTCAGCACTGTTGATAAGCACTAATGCAAACAGCCACCCAGAGTTTGTCTGGCAGCCCCGTGAAGGGCCAGATGAACTGTGCTATGTACAATGTGCTAATTGTCACAAATTGGCTACTCTAGCTTGGGAATGACAGGGTGAGAGGGTATGGTGGGGTTTTTTATAGTCTAGCTGTCTGTCACATACTTAGCTTGTACCAGTTTTATTCTGAGAACAAGCATTAAGAATTTTTTTTTTTTGTACATTGGCAGCAAAGAGAATTTTTGTTAACCTCAGAAATACTGTTGGTTAACTACAGTATAAAATTCAAAGCATTTTAATTTACAACTAATTTAAAAGGACAAGAAAAGTTCTGGAATACAATTTGAAGAACTTTTTTATTGTTGAAGTGTTTTAAAAATATTTTAGGAAATATTTGTTTTTCCTTTGTAAGACTTGTAAAGTCAGAAATTCTTTCTATCCAAAAAGGACCTGGCCTGCAAAAGCTGACAATAGAGTGCCCCTGTACATCCCCTCAGAGATGGGTGGGATATCTTCTTTCTTCTCATTTGCTACCCTCCCCCATTGACACTAAAATAATGTTGGAACAGTTCAAGCCCACAAGATGGGGGTATAAGGACTCATATACAGAAATGGGCAGGAGAGGGGATGTGTGTGTGCTCTGTGTGGAAGCATTTAGGAGAACGAAGCCTTTCTGTTTGAGGGGGCAGCTGGGGCACTGCTCAGCTGTGTTCGGAATGGAGGGAGGAGCTGGGGCTTTCCTGGTGTGGGACTCACCCTGTGGCACCTGCTGCATGGTGGGGACACTGCTGTGCTGCCACCCAGCAGCTGCCACCAGGAGGAATCCTGGTGACCCACCAGACTTCGACAAAACTCAGCTTTAGGCTGCAGGGCAGACATGGCTGATGTTTCTGAATACTCTTTCTTTTCATTGTCAGGAACCACAAGGCACTTCTAGCACTGTTCAGAGAAGTGGGAATGGAGAAAGGAGGTTTGCTTACTCCTCCTGTAACAGCAAATAAGCATCCTGGCACAGTAAGGGTTGCCTCTGCTTGTCCCAAGGTAAAGACGCATAAGAAATGTTCATGCTACTATCTGCTTGTTCTTTCCCAGCCAGTTTATGATTTAGATCCTAGGAGCCTGCTGGGTACGTTCATTTCTCTTAGAAATACAAAGCTGTTACCTTTCTTCCTTTGTCCAGCTCCAATTCAGAAAGAAGAATGAGAGAGGGACACAGGCACAGGAGCTGTGAATACAAACCTGAGGGCAAGAATGTTTCATGGCACTATTCTTTGTTATAATATAGCAAATAATAAAGTGCTCGGTAGTCATAACACTACGTGTTTGCTATGCTGGGGAAATTGGCAAACACAGAGAAAGAACAGTATTCAGAGAAAACAATGCTTTGGCATGTTTGGTTTCTCTCCAGGAGCCCCAGAAAATGAGGAGAGTGAATAAGCAGAAACAAGAAGATCCTGTATAGTCAAATTGTGCAAAATTGCTCTGTCAATTGAAGGAAGGTAAATGGAGAGGGCAGGATGTTCAGAGGGATTTGAGCAACACCTATGGCAGGAAACAAAGAATGATGCTTAGCAATTGAAAGGGTGTTGGGGGTCTTTTTGTTGGTTTCCTTTTGCTGCAGTTGGGTTTTTTTCTAATATTTTAGTCTATTATATTCCCAGTGGTAGAATCCTGTATTGCTCTTTCATCTAGCAAAAGTGCTGGTTACAGTAATGGTCACTGTAATACTGTGTGAAACATGAGAGAAATGCGAGAACAGTCTGAAGGAAAAAACAAGTTTATTCTGACTAAGAAAAGCAGTGGATGGATTACCATTCAAACTTCATGAAGCAAAGCTGCATGCACTCCTTATTTAATTAGGTTTTTTGTTTTGTTTTTTTTTTTTTTCTTTCTCTTTTCTCCCCCTTTTTTCTTCTTTCTCTTTCTTCACTTTTCTAAATGGGAGTACTAAATGTCAGTAAATAATTGTTATATAATCCCTGAAGAATCATGCTCTTTAGAGTTGTTTAACTTTATAGATTTAATCTGGTTTAAATTGCAATGAATTCTTAGGTGAGTCCATAAAAGTACTTTTAGAAATATCCACAATTTGCCTATTTATTTAGATAAGTTTTTCCTAATACAGACTTTCTTTTTCTGGTTTTCCACTGGGGTTCAACATAAATACCACAGAAATATTAGAGATGCACTCTCTTAGAATAAACATTTTTATCTGCATTTGTGGCTGCTTAGTTCTGAATTCACCATTTGTGGCATTTTCTTGCAAGCAGTGCTAGGCTTGCTAAGGCTCTGTGGTCTTGGTAGTTGTGGCATTCCTTTCAGGAGCAGTGATGTACCCTGTGGGCTGTGATCTGAGCCTCTGCACATCTTCCTCTTCTCTGATGGGCCACAGAGAAAACAGAACTGCTTGTGTTTCCACAAATGTGCTTACACCCTCTTGGCTCTGCTTTGTGAGCACCTTGTGCACCTGGAGTCCCGTGCCTAAGCCAAGATTTAGTGCAAGTTGTTATTGGCCAAATATCTTTGGGTTGGGTTTCTGTCTGGCAGCAAAGTGCTCAGCAGCAGAGATGTTCTGTGGGACAGTCAAAGCTTGGAGTCTGTATAGAGCACTCTGTGTTTTTGTGAAGATATGACATTCCTTACCCATGTGGTCATAAGGTTGGGACTTCAGAAGGAATGTCCTTCTCTTCTGCAAATCAGGTATGCTGGTACTCATCCATGAGCTGGAACTCTGGTCACAGGTTGTCAGTTCTCCATCATGTTACACCATCAGTGCTGTCTGTGCAGATGTTCCACCTGTGGGACAAACATTTTCTGTCAGGTCTTAAAGAGCCATTGGGCTTGAAGTGGGATTGAGGGAGAAATGTAATGTTTCATGCAATGCAGGAATTGGGATTAGGTGTTTGGGTAGTTCTTCCCAGACTTAACCTCCATGAAATAGTAGCTCTGTTTTGCTGAGGGCTTGATTTGAGGACTGATTTAGTGCTGTGCCCTGCAGAAGGATATGGCACACTTTGGAAACATTTTCCAGGCTAACTAGCATGATGGAATAACTACCAGTTGCACAGATCACTAGAGGCCTTCAGTGGTATTCACAGACTTCTAGAGAAGGTGGAAGAGAACGGGCCTTATCTTTTTGTTGTAGCTGCTGAAAGGTTACCAGGAGATTCCTGAAATAAAATGTGACACCCCCCTACATCTTTCTTTTATGCAGTTTTACCTTGAAGATTTATGCTGTCAGAACTGTGCATCAGTTTTCATTTTTGATGAGATTATTTGCTGCTTTTACTGTATACGTACATATTTTAAAAGATTTTGAAGGGTTACAAGTTTTACTTCGATCAAATGCCAGAAGTTATTAGTGGCTACTTGCTCTTTTACTATAAAACTATCACATACAAGAATTAATAACTTTTATGTCTGAAATGTCACAATAGTTTGCTAAATTTGACGTTAGTAATGAAGTATAGGTTCACTGCCATGTCCTTCAAAGTACACTACAGAGTAATTTGCTTCAAAACAGAACCCGTATGAAGTGAGGTTGAGTGTAAGGAGGATCCTTCTCTAGTCATAATATACTAGGTGATGATGCATTCTGTATTCCAAATGTCTGGTAGGAACTCCAAACTCCTGTTCTAATAATTTCCATGTAAAAACCACCACTGTTTCCTCAGTTGGTACAAAAGTTCAGGTTTAGGTTCTGTTGCCTACTGTCAAACAGAACTTAAATTTGGTAGTTAACAATAGTTTAAAACACTTTTTCTCCCAATACTATTTCAAAAAGACAATTTTGCAATGCCATTGGCCTATTTTACTGCTTTTCCTTGAAAAGGTTATATTCATGTCTTATTTTAAAAAACCCAAAACATTCTGATTGGTGCTATCTGCGCAACAAAAATTACCTCAAGCTATACAAAAATTCCTATTTCCACATTAAAGTAAAAAATCCAAAGAAGTGAAGATCACCAGAAAAAACAGAATTTTCTTGGCCCACTTTATTTGTCTGCTGAAGCTGAGTAACTGCTTCAGGCAAACCCAGATTTCTGTGGAATTGAAGACTCAGTCTCAGTCTGCAGGAATTTTGGAGTTTTTTGACCTCTAAGTGTTCTGCATATTGCAGTGTTTGAATGAAGACGACAAACGTTGCAGGCCTTCTGTTTTCCTGGCTTTGTTCTTTCTTTTCTTCCCCTTCTTGACCTCCTCTGATGCATTAGAAAGGATGTGTATCTTCCTGCTCTTCTGCTCAAAGAAACTTGAGTCATGAACCATCCCTTGGCACCTGTGGAGGGGGAGGTGGTGGTGGAGCCCACTTAAAGCTGTGTGAAGGGCTCACAGAGCCAGAAAGGAGTCTGGTGTCACCTGCAGCTGGTTATTGGCTGCTGGCTGCGATGGGGGTATTGAAATGCTTTGGTTGAGTTCTGGTAGCTGCTGAGATTTTACCCAGTTGTTTGTGTTGCTATCTGCAGTTTCACCTCCAAGTCTTGTGATTGTGGGAGATGCAGCATTAGTTCCACAAGTGCCAGTAATTCCTTGCTTTGTCATTACTGGAAAAAGTGAATATGTGAAGATCGAATAAAAACCCCTCTGAACTTCCTTTGCTAAATCCCACCTTTTTCTTGAGTCATGGTATTTTGTCCAGTGCTTAGGCTTGGGAGCACAGTTTAAAATCAATGAACAGCATAAACGTGCTGATTTTGTAAGCTGGGGACCTGACTCCCTTAATTTTCAGTGAATAAAGAACTTTAAAAGATGAAACTGCTAAATGGTGAACTGATTTTTCTCATTGGTGGGAAAACATTTTTGTTATTCTCATTGTGGTTATGACTCTAGAAGAACTGTCAGAAAAAAGTTGAGGTGTGCAGGAAAAATGTCCATTTTGTATTAGTTTCATAACTTTGCTTTCAAATAGTCTAATCTAGATGCTATACAATAATGTAAATAGAAAATAGAATATGTATCAAATGTATTATTCTGCAAAAGATAGACAAATGTATGTTCCATATATCAGATTTGTAGTCTTGCACTCTGCACATGGCCAAATCTGAAAGTAAATATTTTGAGATCCGGTCATAATTTTGTTCATATTCTCAAAACCTATCTGCAGTTTTAACTTGAACTGAATTGGTTTTCCCCCCAAAGACAGCTTCACTTGCAAGCTTTCTAATGTGACAAAGTAATTAGCACTCACCTAGGAAATCTAGAGAGAGAGAAACTGGGTGGACCGATTTGCTGAAAATTGCTTTGGAAATTACCATAAATACAATACAAATGTTGTGCAGTTCTCAGAACTTTCAATGATCCTGTTTATTGATTATATTTTGATAAATTGGATCTCCTACACTAAAATGGTTTAATTTTTTTTTTTTTTAAATGCATACTTTATGTGAAGCTGTATCAGTCTTGTTATTAGTCCTTGTTGACTACTCTCTTCTTAAAGTGAGGCACTGTGTAGCCCAAATACCAAGAAACATGGCTGTATGACCTGGTGAAAAGAACTCTGCTGCTGATATGCCTACCCAAGTGAAATGTCAAAGCATTTACCAGTCTTCTCCTTTTTTCTACCTGTTTTCTTGAATGCATTGGTGTGTGCAAACATAACACATCATCTTTTTTTGCTGGGACACAGTCAAACTCTGGTTAGCTAAATTTCATGCTGATGTGCAGTGACATGAGTTCACCATTAGATCTGTCAGTCTTCTTACCCAGAGCTGATCTTGACCTGATTTCTCTGTGCAATCAATTCATATAAAACCAGATGCCAACAATCTGTATTGACTGTGAATTAAATTCTTATCAAAATGAATTGTCCCAATTTGGGGTGAAACAAATAGCCCATGTCACTTGATTCAAAAAATGTACCATCTGTCTGGTAGAGCTGATTACCCAGAAGTGGCACTAAACACGTCTGTATGGCTACAGAGGAGAAAATAATTTGCCTTAGGAAGAAAAAAAACCCTCTTGCTGTTCTTCTGAAAGAAAGTTATCCTTCTGAAAGTTGTGCTGATTGATGTGGTGATTTATTGTCCAGAACACCTGAAGATGAGCTGCGTGTGTGGGATTGTTTGCGGGGTGGGATTCCTTCTCCTGCGGGTATGAGAAGGGCTGCATTATGAACCTTGTGTGTGCACTGTACTCATACTCCTCTTGCATTCCAGCAGTACTAGCTTTTACAACCATAAAACACAATTATCCCTAAGACATGCCTGGTACTGTTGTGGGAGTAATTCTGAAGCAAAATGACTATAATATAGCTGAATGAAGAGCTCAGGTGGTTTCTCTTAAAATTGCAGGGCAGGTCATGTTCAAAAAAGAATCAAATATTAAATGAGGGGTGAAAATACATTGGAGTAGAGCCTGGATTCTGTAAGTAAGTTGTTGAGGACTATAACCTGGTTT
The DNA here is from genome assembly GCF_001522545.3 of Parus major. NCBI lineage: Eukaryota > Metazoa > Chordata > Aves > Passeriformes > Paridae > Parus > Parus major. The sequence continues at coordinate 17,286,132 of NC_031769.1, read as the reverse complement.
CCTCAATGAGTATTAATACAAATCGTGTATGATATGGTGCTGAGTAATAGTAGTTAAGATAAGGATCAGGAGTCCAATTTTCATTGTGTTTCTAGGAAATATAAGATCTAGTGTTGCATAGCAACAGTTGGAGGTATAGCAATATTTGCACTTGAAAATGTTTAGTGCTTTGGGAAGCATTAGGTGGCTGATGAGGTAGGAAGTGAGGAAATGGTATTATTCTCTCTTAGGATACTGGTTTAAATGCAGTCTTGGTTTTACTGGCTGAAGAACATTAACAACCAAATGAGTTATTGGTCTCAGTCCAGTTTTCAGAGCACCCTATTCATATTTCAAAAACTATTTCTGTAATTGGCAATGCTGTTGGTGTGCTCTAAAGGCAAATCAGACACAATCAGCCATGGAGGCAGCCACAGATCTCTCTGATACAGAGCACTCCTGCCTGGTTGCAGAGGGCTTCCTGCTCTGGTCCTACTGCCAAATTGAAGTGTTTCTACTCTTTCTAGCTTATAACTTTTCTCTACAGCTTTGTGGTGAACTTGAGAGCATATTATTTAAATTTCATAAGATCCTGGTGTTTTTGTTGTATTTTGTGTTAACTCTAAGTGTTTTGAATAAAATATGCTGCCTAGGATATTTTTCATCTTTTGAGATCCTCCTGAAGCATTTTACAATTAACATTTTTCAGAATGAGACGTGAGTTCCCACTGAAGGTGAGTTTCCCAAAAATATGCAATCTCTGTCAAACCATCTGTTTTCAGAAGGTCTGTGTTCTTCTCACCCAGGACACCTGGAAATAGTGGTTTGAAAAAAAACCAGGAAACCATCAGAAGATGCAGAGGAGTAACAGATGCTGCTGGAATGACATAACAAGTATTAGGAGTGCCCTAAATGCAGTTTGGTACATTAGCTATTCATTGCTCAAAATCTAGCAACTTTTAGTTAGAAAAGGTTGTCAGATGCTCAGTGGCACCTGAGGATGTTGTAGCCAGGCTAAGGAGTGTCATAGAGTAACAACGAGCAAAAGGCATAAAAAGTGGCAGCTAACAGCATATGACAGTCAGAGAAGTGCTTGTTATGTTTTCTATAAGCATCTAGTTTTACCTTTTTTACCAGTATTTAATATGCTTTAAAGGAAGTATGAGTAGTATATCATCTCCAGCATAAATTCAATACAACTGAGAGGTGTGGAAAGGCTCAAAGACGTCCTTTACCACATGAAAATTTCACTCAATGCCAGTGATGACTCTTCATTTTCTTAACTGCCTAAAGTAAGCTTGGTAATGAGCTTCATAAGAACATTTCTAACAAGAAAGAGGTCCAGAGTTAAGATCTACTAATCATTAAATAATCATCTAAAACAGTATTCTATCATTGACTCCACTTCATTGTTTTAATTTAGGAGACCTCAAGACATATGTAAATTAAATGAAGGGCAGATTAATAGGGTATCTTAAAATACTTTGTTTCATAAAAATACATCTTTGAATTTTAAAGTATTTTTAAAATGTAGTCATTTCTGGATAAAAAGTTTTATGACTATTCTGTTTATTTTGCTTTTCCTAAAGGTAGGAAATTATGCCTATGTCATTTCACTGTTACGGTAGTAGCAGGGATGAGGAAAGGTGTTTATTAGTGAGTTCACTCATATTAGTAAAGTAAATAAAGGACAACAAACCCCACTGGACTCCTGTCATTGGTTATTTCTTGTGTAATTTGGAGTTTTGTAGGCTTTTGGTAGAAAAATACTCACCCTTCTTGAGATTACCTTTATTATCTGAACACAATGCCAGCATGTCTAGAAGTCTGGAGGTTTTATCTGCTCATAGAGAAGGTGAAGAGTAACATTCCGTACTCAAGTCTGGGAACTTCACATCAAATTTTAAAATATATTACTGATTGTGACCTTTGTAATATTTTATGATACTTGGAACCTAAACTTTGTACCATTTATTCATAAAAAACCCTTTTTTTCCTCCCAGACCTTATATCTCCTTTTTCCTTTTCACAGTAAAACCTCTTATGATGACTTCCTATAGTTTTAAATATGCCTTTGTATGTCTATTCACTGTGAGTCAAGGCAGTTTTCAGCTGCACTTTTTGACTGAGAGAAAGGAATTTTATAAAATGTTGGAAATTATTATCCCATCCGAAACAGATACACTTTTTCCTGTGGGTGAATTTTGTGTTTAATCTGAGGGGCTATGGAATTTCTATTACCTTAGTGACAATTGTATCCATAATAAAATGGTTAACTGTGATCTGCTTTTAAATCTCAGGATCTCATTCAGTTTACCTTTTTATGTTGGAACTGGTCACACTGGTCCAAACTGGAAATGGAAGGGAATATACCTTATATGCACAGTAAGGCCAGCATCAGCATGTCAATGCTGAAAGGAGTGTGTCTTATTTATATATCCATGTTTTTGTTTAAATATATTAAGCTCTTTGGCTTTAGTGGGATTTCTGCATGCCCCACATATTTGGAAAACTACTCATGTACACATAGGTTCTCAAATACAATTTTGACTTCAGTGCTTCCTTTAGGCACCTGTGGGCCTGACTTCTAAGTAACCTAGATCCAAAAAGAAACTGAATATTCTGTGTTCAAGTATCATGTATACAAAGCAGGTAAGTTAGCACACCAATTTTGTTTTGTTTTTACATTGGCTGAAGAAATCTGCTAGTGCTTCTCGATGTCTGAAATAAAGGTTGTTATAATCATATGCAGGAATTTTAAGAGATTCATAAAACACTTTGTTTCTTGGTTGCTATTGTACTTCAGTTGTGTTTTTATAAAGTGCCCTAACTTTGAATTAATTTCTGTATGAAGTTCTTCTAAGGTAACATTTTTAGCTTTAATGTGTTTTCACCTTTTTCAATCAATTCTGTAGCAGTACTTCTGTTTGCTCAGAGTCTATCAGATCTGTTCTCCTGCTTTTCTGTGCATAAAGTTAATTTGCCTTTTATATAAAACTCAAATTTTTATACACATAAACTTAATGCAAGTTCTGTAATTTGTGAGGAGAATTTGGTTGTGCATCAATGTATTTGTAGGTGTCTTTCCTAAAGGGGGCTAATACTTAAATATATAACCCTAGGCCTTTTGTTAGTTTATAGAGTGAAAAGAAGACAGTATTTGCAATGGAATAAGCCATTTCTGAAAAATAAACAAGAAGTAACCCACCTCCCAACACTCCTGTTAGAGCAGTAAGACTCTTTGTGACATTTAGCGTAGATTTAATGTTTCTCTTTTTTTTAGTTGTTTAATACATTCTATAAAAGCCCAGGTAAAAAGTGATGATAGCTACATCTTTTTCATTTTGCTTGAATTTTCATAATATTCTATCAAAGAAAAGGAAAAAGTCTATCACTGTTTTTTGCTTTGAAGTGTGAACTCATGTTGTTTTTGAAAGATTCAACATCAAAAGTACATATTTTAGATGAAAAATACACTTAACTTTTTTGCTTATGTAGACTGCATATATAATCAAAATGCTATTCTCAGAACATTCATAAGATAGAATATGATGATAGAATATGGCTTTGATGCAACCAAATAACAAAACCCAATAGGATTTTTGTATGTAATTTTGTTGGTCTCATTATACAGATTATTTTTCATTAAGGTCTTGCTAATGAAAGATTTAGAGACTTTTCTAAGCTACGTACAATATTTTAGGGTCTAGCACTGTAAAAACAGATGGGAGGTTTGGTGTTTCATATTTCCATTGTGAACTAAGGAGTGTGTGTGACAGAGGGAAGCATTTTTAATTTTATGCATATGAAGATTTCTGTACAGTACAAATTGATGAAGGCATTTCAGTATATTCTGAAATACTCCTGACTTGATACATCTCTTGATACTTCTTATTAGATATTTTCTTGAACTATTGAAATGACTGAAGTGCAGAGTAGACAAAGGTTTTGAATGAGAGAGATTTAGGACCCAAAATACATGCTCAGGAGGATTCAGTTTTGTTTCTCAGCACAGGTCTACCTGTCTTCATGAGGAATTGCCTGCCACCAATTCAGTGGCTGCAGCTGTGGTGTTTGTGTGTCTGTATGCATGTACACGAGGCTGTTACTGTGAAGGGTTAGCTGGGATTATGCTTCTAAGAACATCTTCCTCAAAAGGAGCTGGACCTTTTCAGCACTGTATGCTGTGTTTGGTCTTACCCTTCTCCAAGGCACCACAGAAAGAGAGAAGATAAGAAAAGAAACCTCACTTTGTAGTCTATGGGTTCCTACAGTTTGTTCTGCCAGCTCCCTGAGGGTGCAAAAGCACATCAAATAGTGTGTGATGCTACTGCATAGTGATCTGGATCTGCACTGCCCTCTGACAGCTGGGCTCTGCTCTTTCTCCCGTCCTGGGAGATCAGAGATGGCATTTTGAATCTGCATGACAGCAGAACTTTCCTGTGAACCAAATCTATTCCCAAAGTCTGGCTCAGATCTGTTCTCATCAAAGGATGGTCCTACCTACAATCTGGGCTCCTGTGTCTAGTTCTGCTTTCAGGACAGATTTTCATGAATGTAAATGGGTGCTAGTTTATGATATTTTAGAGTACTTGAGCAGTGAAAGGAGCTTACAGAAATATGCAAGGTCTTTGAGGCCATTTCAAGGTCCTGTCTAGTTGGGAGATTTAAAGCAAAATCTTTCCCATGTCAGCTGATGGGCATCATACCTACAGTGTCTTTTTACTAGGGCTTGGCATTCTGTGAGACATGGCAGGAAATTTATAACAGACTAAAAACTGAATAATCCTCAGCATAGAATCCTGAGGCAAGTGGTAGGCAGGGTGTCAGACTGCCTGCCTGGATAATGAAAGGAAGCGAGTAGGTGCCCGTTTCCAAACACTGGTGCTGGATAAACAGCAACATGTGGGGGTGTCAGCCAGTGAGAGCACGGAGGGCTGCAAGTATTAAAATTAACATACACAGAGAGATAGAGATGTGTTCAAAATATGTGGAGGAAGAGTTTCCTGCTCCTGAGGAGGTGCTGGGAACGATTGGCACCAGCAGGAGTAGATGGTGGCGAGGACGCGGATGAGCCATTGCTAACCCAGGTGTGTGGCAGTGCTTTGGTCTGAAAATATTGACACAGGCTGCACACCTCATCTAGTGATGTTTATATTTCTTCTAATCCTGTACTTCAGCCTGATACTCTTAATCCATTGGCTCTGGGTTGTGCTTCTATGGCTCCTTGCTGTAAGTGTCCTTCTGGCTGTAGTTGTTTCAAAGCAGTGCTTCAGTGGGATTACCTGGCTGGCAAACCCTGCTAAACTTGCTCTGACTTTCTCTGCTGCTGTTCCCTGCTTGGCACTGTCCTTGCTCTCACCCCAACTGTGACTACACAGATGCTGCTTATGGGCAGATTTTCTGCCTAATCCTCCTGGTTTTCTAACCAGAAAAGAAAATTGACAGAAAAAATGGGAGAAAAAAATTGTTGGTAAAATTGTATCAGAGTTTTAAAGTGAATTACTATTTCTGTAGACACTGTCAGAGCAAGGCTGTTGCTTAAGCAGGACTCATCTCACCCACTGAAGAAGTGGGGGAGAAGCAGCTGATGTAATGCAGAGGCCGATGCCTTTGTCATCTGACCTCTGCCAGCAGCTGCTGACTTCAAATGAGTATTGTTATTACCAGATGTTGCAAATAATTAACTCTGTATTAACAACGTCTTGTGGGATTCATAGGAGCATCTGCTCTATCTAAGAGCACTGCAAGTGTAGGAAGAAGTACAGGAGTGGGAGAGGGAGAAGTGTGATCCAGGAAACTGCTCACTGGCTCCTAATGCTGATCAAAAATTTCTATCACTGTGTACCTCTGGAGTGCATGGTGACACTTCCTTCTTTTATACTCCAATTTGTATTTTGGTGGACAGCATACAACCTGAGAAAATTAGAAACTTTTAGTACCCTCTTCAGATGCCTTAAAAAAACAGGTGGCTATGTGCACATACAGTAGTGTCCTAGAAGCACAGGACTGTGACTTAAATTGGATAGCATTTCCATGGAGAAAGGCAAAGGATGAACCATCTTAAATGAGATTTGGCACTACTTAATGTCTTTTAGATGTGGCAGCACAATACTGCCTAATTTGCAGATGAAAGGCCAGCTACTCTCTTCAGTCTAAAACAGAGTTTCTGCAGACGCTGGCTGTCCTTGTGATCACAGAACAAATTGCTTAATTTACTAACTCAGAGATGTCTGCCTGGTGCTGGAGCTTTGTCTTTTCCTGTCTGTTTAATCCTTTGTGTTTAAGACTGTGAATAAGAGTGTAGCATATCCTACAGCTGCAGGGCCCAGGCACCACTGATAATTGTTTCCACCACTTCACATACAATACAATTGCTTTCCTTCAGGATGTTTTTTGCCTGTGACTTGAAAATCATCAAAACTCAGAGAGAGAGACTGATGGTCTTTCAGTTCATCCTAATACACATGCTGTCTTTTTTAATGGCTTGTATTATATCCCCTCAGCAGTTTTTGATGTTTTCCAGTTTGTTTGAGTATTATTTCTTGTTCCCTTTAGAACTGTGTGTATGCTTTTGGCTTTAGCACTTGATCTTTCTCTGACATTCGGTAATTTTTACTGTGGTAGTGGTTTTACTGAGTACTAAGTACTCACATTGTATTTCCTTATTTCAGTCAAACTAGGTCACTTCTGTCAGTGTTGCAAATATGTGTGTGCTTCCTTTTTTTGAGGTGAATGCACTATATTAATGAAATTTTTTTTCCTCAGTAGCTCATCAAGTAGTAACTCATGGTCATTTTCTTGTACTTGAAACTGCTTTTCTAATGACTGTAGATATTGTGTAATAATTGTATGAAGGGTCATTGAAAACTTTACTAAATATTTGTATTTGCACTACTGAAAAGGCTTTTAACCTAATGTTCAACTTCAGTTTCTTTTAGTGAGTGGGGAAACAGTGACACTGATTTTCCATGTTGTTGTGAAAATAAATCATTATCCATCTGTCTCTCCATAGTACCTAAACATGATTTAGTTTTGTTATTCTAGGAGGGAATATAATAAATTTAAAATTAATCAAAACATTTTTGGGAGATTTTTTTGTTTCCTTTACCTTTGTAAGATTTCTGGGGAACTTTAAAATGTTGTCACAAACCCACTATCACAGTATTTTTTCTAGTAAAAAGACTGGATTTTATATTGTGGGTTGACCCTGGCTGGACACCAGGTACCCACCAAAGTCACTCTATCACTACCCTCCTCAGCTAGGAGGGGGAGAGCAAATATAATGAAAAATCATGAACTGAGATAATGACAGGAAGAGGGTAATGGGTATAACAGACCCAACTTGGGAAAATGAGTTTGATTTGATAGGTAGTAAATTAGAGCAGAGTAATGCAAAATAAAAACGGAATCTTCAAATACCTTCCCCCCACCCCTCTCTTCTTCCTGGGCTCAACTTCACTCCCTGTTTTCTCTACCTCCTCTCCCCAGCAGCACAGAGAGATAAGGAATGGGGGCTGTGGTCAGCTCATCATACATGGTCTCTCCTCAGGGAGAGGCCTCCTCCCACTCTTCCCCTGCTCCACTGTGGGGTCCCTCCCACAGGAGACAGCCCTCCACAGACTTGTCCGGTGTGACTTTTCCCAGGGACACAGCTCTTCACACACCGCTCCAGCACAGGTCCCTTCCATGGGGAGCAGTCCTTCAGGAACAGGCTGCTCCAGCATGGGTCCCTCAGAAGGTAACAAGTTCTGTCAGATTTACTGCTCTAGCATGAACTCCTCTTTCTACAGATCCTGCCAGGACCCTGCTCTAGTGTGATCTCCCCATGAAGTTACAGCCTCTTCAGGTGCCTCCACCTGCTCCAGGGTGGGGTCCTCCAGAGGCTGTGGGGGATCTCTGCTCCCCCGTGGCCCTCCAGGGGCTGCAGGGCATGGCTGCCTCACCACGGTCTCACCACAGGGCAGGGGAATCTCTCCTCTGGCTCCTGCATCACCTCCTGCCCCTCCTGCACTCACCTTGGTGTCTGCAGAGCTCTTGCTCTCACATATTCTCACTCCTCTTGGGACTGCTGTTGTTCCAAGCAGTTCCTTGAAATATGTTTCCCCAGGGACGCCACCACCATGGCTGATGGGATCAGCTTGGCCAGTGTGGGCCCATCCTGGAACCAGCTGGAATTGGCTCTGTCAGACATGGCAGAAACTTCTCATAGCTTCTCACAGAAGCCACCCTGTAGCCCCTCTGCTACCACAACCTGGCCATACAATCTCAATTCATTAAATAAAAAGGCAACAAAAAACCTTGTTTTTTAATCTGTCCCAGATTAACCAATAAGAGATAACATTTTTTATTTATCCTAGGAGAATTGGCTGGTTTGTCCTTTTTTCTATTTTAACTGACACTTGGCATTTTCTGGCCTGTATTGTTGGATCCTATTTAAGCAGTTACATCACCAGAAAACAGTAGGACATTTGTACATGCGGATGGTAATTTTTGAAGGAGTGTAAGTTGGAAACCACTCAATTGTTACCAACCTGAGTCTGTTGCTCATAGAGTTTCAGAGAGCTAGGAGGGCACATGTGAGTTTTTAATGGAATTTAAAAATAAATATTCTCTGTCAACAGAAGTTACTTTCTTTTAGCCCAATGCAAAATGGAGAATTTGATTATATAGAATTACTGATTTTGGTGCTTGAATGTGTTTACTAATGAAGAATTATTTTGGTGATCCTCTTTGCTCAATCTCCTTGCACAGATCCCTTGCAAGAAGTAGGAGGGAAAAGTAATATTGACTAGGATTCATTTCTGCATATAATATCCTACATTTACTGAAGAAAATCCAGTAGAGACAGCCACTCGATTTTTATGATTATATTTTATTCATTTGTTCTTTTTTTTTTTTTCAAATTTATTCATATAGTCATTTTTGTAAATCAAGAACACTTTAAAACATCTCTGAAGGTAACTTGTTGTCCATTAAATAAGGATTACTTTTTTTCTGTTCCATTTTCCATGCATTGTGTGCTTTTCTGTGTATACTGAAAATACCTTTGTTCTGAGTGGTATATTCCATCCCACTTGACAGAAAAATAACTTCTTCCAAGCACAGGTTGTAACCCTGTGCTTGCTTCCCTCCACACTTGGATCTTCTCCAAGGAAAGGTATTTTAGAATTGTCTCTCTGTGCCTTTGTTGGCAGATGTTGATGGGGCAGAGGGAGAAACAGGCTTCTTGAACTATGGAAAAATCTTTTACTAAGTCCTCCAGGATGCATAGATTAGTAAAGAATCTGTTCATAGTCCTTTATCAATTAGGAGAGCAATAAGCAAACTAAGTGACATCCTGCCATGGTGTTAATTCATTCTGACTCCTTACAAAATTTATTGATGCACTTATTAGCAGTTCAGATTTAGGTCTTCTCTGTATGTGTTGGTGAGGCAGTGTAAACCTCTTAACAACAGTTAATTACTTACAATGTTTTCTGGAACCTTACAAGATCTATGTAGTGCTGTGTAATTTAGTTGTCATAATTGTGTTAAATTTCTTGACATTATCTGTCACAAGACTTTTCAGCAAACAGAGAGATAAGTAGTATATTTCTACTGAACTTTTGAACCTTTGCTAAGACAAGATGTGTGAAAAATACTAAAAAAGTAAAGACAAATGTATGAGCTGGTAGGCGCCAGCAGTCTAATATAGGAGCCTGATAGGAAAACACCCCACAATTAAGAGCACTAAATTCAAAGTCTGAATTCTAGCCAAGTGTCTGGAGGCATTCTGGGAAGTAAACGTGTAAATGTTACTACTTTTTTTTTTTTTTTTTTTTTTTTTAAAAAAAAAGGTTAACATTGCTTGGAACATAAATATTTAATGAATATGCAAGAGACAGCATGACACAGTTGGTGAGATACCTGAGTCATGGGTCATAAAAACCGAGTTGGATACTGCTGGGAACTTGAGAATATTGCTGAGGTAATTTCTTTAGCTGTTGATCTGTGCTAGGAAGGATGAGTTTGATTTTAATAAGGGCTGGAGTAGTATATCCTGGGCAGCCTTAGTCTGGTAAGGAGGGAGAGGGGTAGGAAGAGCCACTTACAACATGGTCCAGTGAAAAAGAGGAGACCTCTTCTACGATTGCAGATCTTTAGTCACCTCTGTACAGAGAATTAATTTTTCCTCTCCTTCCCTGGTGCTTTAAACCCCAGTTGTATTTATGTCTGTGTCATGTCCCAGTGAACAAGCATGAGAGCTTGAACAGCAGAGGTGCTGCTTCTCTCACTTGGCTTTATGCAGTCTGCCCTCATCCTGGGGACTGAATGATTTCCACATTGCTGAAAAGTAAGTGTGAGGGGAGGCCTCCTTCACTTGTAGTCAGTAGCTAAACTTCCAGGATGACTTGCTGGTATTACAGGAAATCTTGAAATAAGTGACTTTTCGTTTCACTTAATTCAGGATGTCCCAGCTGGGAGCCCATTCCTGGCTGGGTCTGGTGGTGTGGAGAGCTGGGGCTCCCCTTACTGTGCAGCTGCTGTTGAGCAGAGCTGTTTTTCAGTGTTATGGTGAGTAAAACTCAGAGAAACTCCAGCTATCATATATGAGAGATTTTTTTAGATGTAAATGTTTTAATGTTCAACAGAATCTCTCGATGCTGTGGAAGGTCATCTATAGGAGATCAGAGATGGCCCTTTTTTAGAGGTGATAGGGAAAGCTTGGAATGTCAGGCAGTTAAAAAGTTGCCAACTGAAATAGTTTTTGGAGGTGAAGGAAAAATTCTGTTGGAGAAACTGTCTCAGGGGAGTCTATGTGTCTTGCATGGATTTTGTGATAGTTATGTGCAGCCTTGTAGTAGCAGCAGTTCTGCACAGAAGCAGTTTCTTATTTTCCTGCTCTTTCAGATATCCCTTGCCTCATGCCTGGCTTTTTTAATGTCTCTGTCATTGTTCTCTCCCGTCCCACATTGTCTTGCTTGTTACTATTGCAGCACTTGAAGTAACATGTCAAAAGTGATGGAAATACAGTGATAGAGCCAGCAAACAGAAGGCTGCAGGGAGGCAAGAAATGCACATCAGCCTTCATTTTAGACAGTCTCAGAATAAAATTTTAGGCCAAAGCTCTAATAATTTGGGTTCCTTCTAGTGCAATTAGGTGGAAATTACTATTTTGTAGAAGTACTGGACAAAACTGATACTGTCAAGCAACTTGAACTTCTTTATTCTCATATGTAATTTTCCTTCTGTCTCATAAAATATCAATAAATAATTTAAACAAAGAACAATCTTTTTCTTTCAGTTGAATATCAGGGTAGAGTTAATTCTCCACTGAAATACAGTAATGGTCACTGTAAAACAACTGTCTGCATGAAAGCAGGCACTAAAGCAGATAGATTCTCTCAGAAGCACCTCATCCTGGGGTTTCCTGGAGAACTTCACCCATTCCCATTTTTCTGCTCAGAAACCTCATTTTCTGCAGTCTGAAAGTTAAACAGTCAGCTTCAGGTGTTGGGGAAGTGAGCTTGAACTCTGAGGGAGCACCTCTGGAGCTCTCTGTGGCCTCTATTGCCACTCTTTTGTGCTGCGTGATATTGAGCGAGTGTCTTCACTTTACTGCTGTGGTGGAAAAGCAGCGGTGTCCTGGCAGAGTGCAAAATTCAGAGGATGAAACTTGTTTCAGGAACATAACAGCCAGCAGGTGCTCTGGTGTTTGAATGTACCCCAGGAGTTTTGCCTGATTCAGAATTCCCGGGTTTGGGCCTAGAGGTGACAGGGTATGTACTGCACATTCAGGAAATGCCTGAATGTCCAGTCAAAATGCTCTTGTTAATGGTGGGTGGAAACCAGAAACTCACCACTCTTCTTTAATCATCCAGAACTGGAGAATTCAACCAGACTTTCCTATCACTGAGATAATAAAATGATAGTTACCATTTGTCATGGGGCCTTGTAAGAGGTCCAGCCAAATCCTTTGGCAGCTTCCCCAACCTTATTGAAAACAACCTTATTAAAACAGCTGGCTCCTGTAAATAGGCTTGGATTGAGTTCTTACAAATTAAAATGCATGGAGAGATATGTACAAACATGCATGTAAGGTTTTGGGTTTGGAAAGGGCAGACTGCATTAACCTGATTCCTTAGTTTATCTAAGTCCAATGGGCTGTGCTGCTTAAATAAAAAAGTGGCTTGAATATAGAATTCTATTTTTTTTCCCCTCTCTAGGAATCATACAAATCTGGAATGCATATCTGAAACCCAGGGACACATTTTGGAGAAAAGGACATTGCATTTGAGTGAGTTTTAAATGGAAATGGAAAAGAACATCTCTAAAAAAAATACTGGGGAGTAGCTTTGTAATGAGGGTGTCAAGGGCAAAAAATATAAGTTCTTGTAATATGGAACTCAGCAAATAATTTAAAAGGAGCTAAATATAGTTCTGAGGAGAAACAGGGTACTGGGCTTGATTAGTGAGTTGCTCTTTCTCCAGTGGTTGTAATTGTCTTGGTGCTGTGGCACCCCCAAGGCTTGTCCAGACCTCAGCAAAGCAAATCACAGTATGAAATAGAGCTTTGTATTAGCTCACACTTGAAACAGCCTCCTGTAGGCTCCACCTGGGCTAGCAAGCAGGATCAGGGCATTGGTGTGAACTCCAGCAGCTGGTTAGAGCTCAGTGTGGCCTGGAACAATTCCCACTGATTCCCAGAGCTGACCAGTTGTTCCCAGTCTGCAAGTGTGTGTCTGTCTGTCTGTCTGTCTGTCTGTCTATCTATCTATCTATCTATCTATCTATCTATCTCTCTAAATGGGCCAGACCTGTGGGTGCAAGGCTTTGCCAGCTTCAGACCCAGCAGATGAGCACTGCCCCAGGTGGAGCCCTGGGCAGGGACTGTGTTTGAAGCTGCTGCCTTGGCCCTCAGGCTGGGTCAAGTCTGCTGATGTGGTGCTCCAGACTAACACTGAACAAGTCTGCTGCTCTCTCCTTTCTGTGTCAGCTGTAGTCCTGTGGATTTATGCAAGAATTAATTAAGACAATGATTCTGTGTGACTAGATCATCGCATAACATATTATGAGTGGTCTGCTGGTATAGGAAAAAGGAAATGTAGCATAATATTTTGCAGTAATTAAGTCCTTTATAGAATAACATGAATAGATTTTATAAAACCCTCTTATTTTAATACTTGTGTCTGAAGCTCTGTTATCTGCTCCCTGCATACTAGTCTCTTATGTTTCTTCTCTCCATGTTGCACGAGGCTGTATTACATATCTTTGGATAATATATGACTTTGGATAATACATAAAGATAATACATATCTTTGGATATTTACTATGTAACAAGTAATCACTGTAATAATCTCTTCTTGTTCTCAGAGTGTCCTTTAACTCTTATGTGAAAATCTATTCTCCCATGCTCTCTAATGGTGCTCATGTGGCACCTCAGTGTTCTGGGTTGGAGGTTGTCCTCTGCTTTCACCCCAGCCACAGTGTCAAGGACTGGCCCTTGAAAATGCACTTTCCACTACATGGGAAGTTTAAAAGCTAAAAGGTCACAATCTATCTTGTGAGGTCATCTTACCTCTCATTTTTTTAACATGTGATTTTCTAAAGATAGAAATGCATCTGCTGTTTTTCACAGACAAACCACTGTGCATTTTTAGGGATAATTATGATTAGCTGAAGCTATAGGATAGATGCAGTTGATCCTGGAAACCTTTTGTAGATAGAGTGTTAGGAAGTTGGCTGTAATTGATGTCGCTGTAAAGGACAACAAGAGTCAGGGACATAGGAGAAGCCCTTGAGAAGGTTCTATATAGGCTTTGTTGGAAGCAAAGACAGGCTAAACTTGATATACGCTGTAGAACACCACAAAGGAGAGAAAAAATAGTGGTTGCTCTTCCTGAATTTCCCTGCTAGCACACTTTAGTACAGGAGGGGCAGCTGTTACCCACTTGTTGATGGTTGTTTAGGATGCTCTTCTCATAGCCAGTGCCTGGCAGCTGAATGCCACAACGTGGCAGTAGGAAAGAGAAGGTTTTGGGGTGACTGCATTACATCATCCCCTCCTGAGGTGGATATGGATTATGTCTGCAGTCATGCAAATCCTGTTTATTATGAAATTACTGTTTTGGCCCCCCTCCCCCTTTCTTCCCCCTTCTTGGAACATTCCTTGTAATAATTTATGAGATTACTGAACAAACTTTTCCCACAGGGTTTTTGTTGAAGTAGGATAAGCAAGTAACACTTATTTTTTTTCTCAGCTACCTGTTTTATCATAGTTAACTCTAAAAGCATATAAAATCACGAACTCCAGACGGTTTTTGACAAGAACTCCTGATAAAGTAATTCTGTGCATCTGTTGCCAGATAGTCTGGCTCCATAAGTATCACTGTCTCATCATGGACTTTTAAAAATAAAGCTGAATGACCTCTTCATTTGAGTCTGTAACTGGCCTGCTTGGCAATGAGTTATAAACTAATAATGAAAGACTCTCAAATGTAGCTCCTAAGTAATTAAAAACTATAAAATTATGGGATTCCCAAGGAACTGTTTGCATCTCTTTGGGGAACCTGCAAGAGAAAAAAGTCACTGTCTGAGGAAGAAAAACACAGAGCTGAGAAGACACTCAAGAGTAAGAGAGTTGGGAAGCTAAGGGAAGTAAGAAAGGGAAGACACAAAAAGGTCAACTCAAAAAGAAAAAAAACATGGTGGGTTTCCATGTCACTTTTCCTTGTGCACTTTGGCTTTATGCTCTTATTTTTGATTATTAGTCAGAGAGGAATGAATCCATTTCTTCTTTAGATCATGTGTGCCTACTTACAATTTTTTCAACAGTGTATAGACTTAACATGCAATTCAGGACTGAAAATTGCCTAAAAATATCAGTAGGATTTAATGGGATTTCTGCCTTTATAATTTCTCTTTTAATGTGTGCCACGGTTAAAGATATGTGAGAATTATGATTTTTCTCTTTTTAATTATTATTATTATTTATTCCGAACTCTGCAGAATTCATTCCAGAGTCAAGCTGAGTTCATTCCTTCTCACTCAAAAATGCAGATTTTCTGAAGAAATTATGTCTTAATTAACAATTGTATCGTACCTGAGTCTTATTGAGTCCTTGGTGATAGCTGTGTAGATCATCTGAGACTAATTCTTACAAAAGAGTAAGTGTTGAAATGTGCATAGCAGTTCTGATAATTAATTTCCTCCACCCATTCTCCAGATCCCACCGGCACAGCTCTGGGGAGAGGGATGGAGTGCTGTGTGTGCCATGCTGACACAACCATGGGCCAGAGAACTTGTTACATCAGGCCCCTTTTAGAAGATTCCTAAGCGAGAAAGTCACATCTTCAAAGCAGAATAGCCCTTCAGATACGGGCTGAAATGAGACTGACTAAACTTCAGGGTTTTCTGCATTCTCTTGGATTTCTTAGTGATTTCTTTTCCTAAGGGAGGGGGAAAAAAAGAAAAAAAGAAGAGATAATTCCCCTCTCCAAAGGGATGACTTTGGTTTGTTGTTTTGGGTTTTTTTCCTACTTTAAGTAATAAAATGGCATGCTTAATTTTAAAGTCAATTCACTTGGTAATAGGATTTCAGGGTTACTGCTTTTATTCTCCTGGAAAACCAGTGTGCACACATCCTGGGTAGAATTAATGCTTTTTAAGGTATGTGCTTTGATTTCCCTATAAACTATTTGATAACTCTCTCTTGAAAGGCAAGGGAATTAAAATTGAAACTTGGGGAAATACTATTTACTGAATGTATATTTACTAATAATGTAGAGTTACATGTCCTACACATCCCACACCATCTAGTGGAAACTTTTTGCATCAGCAGTCTGAGGTCAAGGATCTGAAGGGATTGAGAGTTTTCAGAAAGAGACTTTGAACCTTTTACCTCAGCCACCATAGGATAAGTGCCACATGGATTAATGATAAATTTTTACCCCATCTCCTTGAAAAACGCATATGATGGCTAGTTACTCCAGAACCTACTCAGGAATATTTGCCCTTATCATTAAACAGATCCTTATTGAAGCCCTCACGGGCAGATGGAAAAATGGGGGAAAAAACATGCAAAAGGTCTTCAGAAGACTGTGAGTTTTGGGTGGGGACTGGCTATGCTGTATCTCCTGGTATCACATGATAATTCATACAAAATACTCAAACAGGTTTTACAGAAATGCCTTGGCTTTGCCACCCAGCTGGCATGGCAGTCTTGGTTAGGAAGGGACAGCTCGTGAGGAAGCTCTTTGGACGGGCTCTGATTCAAGCACAGAGCCTCTGGTCTCCTCTGGCAATGGTGACCCTGCACATCTGACTTCAGGTGGCCATTTCTCTCTAAAATGACCTTTGTCATCCCAGATACAATGGTTACAAATCTGTGCAGACATCAGGACTTAGCTGCAATTGCAAAGGTAGCAGGTAGCAGTGCTAGCTGGTAGCTGAGTTTGTGTGCTGAAAAAGGGAGAAACAGAGAAACTTGGACTGAATTTAAGACTGGATCTTTTAATCTAGGAATTACTTTCATATTTTTAAAATTTTCTTTGTTGTGCATTGAAATATGGATTATGGTTTATCATTTAACATCGCCTGAGCTTTTTAACATCGCCTGAGCTTTTTAACCTTAGAAATTCCCCTTGCTGGTATTGTACTTAATTAGTAATGCCTTTGGTTCTTCCTGACTTGTAGCTTTGACTGGTAGCATTTCATGTCATAGGTGATGGGTTTGGCATAGGGTGTCTGGAGCTCCTGCTGTGAGTTGTGTGTGTAAATGGATTTGACATCCTCTTGTCTGGGCACAGGTGCTGCTTGGGATGGAGTCAGTAGCTCAGGTAGGCTTTTCTGATGTGAGGGGATGGTCATATTGGTCTCTGTGCTACACAGAAGCTTTGTTGTTGAGTCTACACTTGCCTACCATGAGTGTGAAGTTCAGAGAAGGATGAATCTTCCTATACATAGCTCTAAATTAGAAGGCTTGTTTTCTTCTATGGCCAGCATGAAGGTGACCCAGGCAGAGAAAACCAAGAAAAGAAAACCATTGATTCAACAGTAAGACAGTTAACTGTTTCCAAACAATGAATCTAATTTATTGAGGAGGGCTTTATACCAACTTTGTGTTTAACAGACTTGTTTTTAATAAATTATGACCTAAGAACATGTCTGATGGCAAGGGATGATGATTTTTGGGTTTGCAGGTTAGAGCCTGTCAGGACCTGTTTGAAGGTGCAACTTTCTGATGTTGAGGGAGAAGACACTGGCTTGCAGAAAGGGCACTCACTGGAAAGTAATTGCTAAAATGGAGATCTGTCTGAAATGGAGGTGCAAGAGGTATGCTTTACTGGACATACCCAGATACTTTCTGGTCGTTCCTAGTGCTATGCACTACTGGTTGAGAAATTATATTCTTCTGGATTTAAAGAATGGTTTGGATTAGAAGAGACCTTAAGGATTACCCAGTTCCAGCTCCTCTGGCATGGACTAGGGCACTTTCTACTAGACCAGGTTGCTCAAAGTTCCATCCAGCCTGGCTGTGAACACTTCCAGGGACAGATCCACAACTTCTCTGGGCAACTTCTTCATTGCCTCACCATCCTCACACTTCCTAATATCTAATCTAATCCTACCCTCTTTCTGTTTAAAGCCATTTCCCCTTTTCTTATGTCCTATTTAGAAGTCCTTGTCCAGCCTTTTTTAGACCCCCTTTTGGTACTGGCAGGCTGCTCTAAGGTCTTCCTGAAGCCAGGAAGAACAACCCCAGCTCTCACAGCCTGTCTTCACTGGAGGTGGGCTTCGGCCCTCTGGTAATCTTCGTACCCCTCCTCCAGACTCACTGCAGCACCTCAAAATCCTTTTTATTCTGGGGCTCCTGTTAGTCTCACAAGTGTGGAGTAGGAGTGGTAAGGATGCCCACACACTCAGACGTTACAGTAATTTGTTCCCATCTTCAAATCTGAATTTTGTTTTGAAGAACAGTCCTTTCTGCTCTAAGCAGCTTGAGCTAAGAATGGAAGGAGAAATACAAAAGAAAAATAAAGCAATAGTTGCAGCTTGGTCATTCTCCAAATAACAATTGTTGTCTCTTCCTGTAGCAGTAGCAGAATTCATTTGTAGAAAACAATCCCAGCTGTAAAACAGAGTCTGTGTTTAGACAATAGCCTGAAGAAAAAAAAGAGTTTTAGTTTAGGAAGAAATATCATACAGACTGGCTGCAGCAGAAAATGTACATGACACTACAACGAAAACATCTTTTTCTTTTTTCTCCCAGCTAAAGGTAAAAGGTTTTGAGTCCAGCAGAAAGTAACCCCCTATGTGTAGGTTTCAAATATGTTAGCATATATACACACAGACACAGACACACACACACATATATATATGTAATTTACATGGCAGCATGTCTGTGGACTGCTTTTTCTTTCTTCAAATACAAATTGTATCTCCAAGAGAATTTTCTGTTTTGCCATGTATTTTCTGCACAGAAGTTTCTGAAGAAAATTTAGTGTTGGGAAAAATGTGCTTACCACAGGTTTCAAATGCAGCAGCTTGGTGGAATTGAAACTGCCTGTACTTTGATTTTCATACCTGAACACGTACTCTGATATGGAATTGTCACTCTGAAGAGGGAGGAATTTAGTGGGTGAGAACGTGGGGAAGAGGGGCTCTTTTTCATGTCTTTCTTTTTTGAAACATAGCTTACTTCCTGAGGGTTATTGGTTTCATACCTTACAAAAGAAGAGTTGTTTTCATCCCACGTTCTAAGTGTGGCTTATTTTTTCCTCTGACAACATTGACCAGAGACCTGCAATTTAATATTTTTAGTGGTGAGCACAGTTGTGTTCTGCTGTGTGCTACCTATTTCTTCTATCACAAAATAGAGATGAAGGTCTGTTACTTTTTTGAAGAAGTTTATAGTGTCACTATTAGAAACTTTTTTCCTGACTTGCATCAAAATCTCAACATTTTTTAAAGGATATTTTACTTTGCTTGTTCCTGTTCCTCTAAAATCATCATCACATGAACCCAAATAGAAACATTTTTACATTTAAAACCATTTTGTGGAATTAATGAAAAACTTACCACTCACACAGCCACCTGCTGTTCCCCACTGAGAATTATATTCATCTCTGCTTTGTATGCTGATGTGTCTCAGGGTCTATCTTGAGCATCTGCAGGATGAAAAAAGTCTGTCAAAACACAGAGCAGTTTGGTCTCAGAATCCTCAGAGCTTTCCCCTTCCAATGTGTTCTGGCAATGGATTTGCCAAAGCACTGTCCCCCAGACCACAGGCAGCCAACTGGGCTTTGCTCTGGGCTTTTTGTCGGGTATCAGAAGGTTCTTGGTCAAAAGCCACATTCTTCAACGTTCACAAGTCCTTTCTGAATACATGTAATAAACTCCTGCTTAGTTTTTATTGGGCACTTTTTGCCATAGATGTAAAATTACTCAATTTCTAAATTTTCCCCTGAATTGGAAACTGAGTGGGTGTTTTCATGGTGCTAATTCCTAGCAGAGGTCTGGCTGCTGCTGGCTGCAGCTGAATTCTGAAACATCCCAGTGGGCGTTTCCCAGTACCTTGGGGGCTGCTGCTGAGCTAGGGAGCTTTGGAAACTTCAGTTTGGCTGTCTCCAAACTGGCAAAGCCTTGTGAAAACTGCATGTTTTAAAAGCCCCAGGTAGTGAGTTTTGTTGTTAATGCGGACACTCACAGAAGAGTTGTTAACCTCAACCTGTTAACCTTTTTTTTCATAATTTTAATCATCACTGTTTAATGATGAAAGTGGGAGGAGTTTGAAGAAGAAATCGGGAGCGTGAAGTCCCTCTGAAGGTGAGTATCTGGATGCCCCTGTTAGCAGCCACATTTTAGACTGATTTCTAAATTCAGTGTATGTTACTTCAAAATGTATCATGCCTTTCTGCCGCCTCAGGGAATGCACAAATAGTGAATCTGTATGTTCTGATTTATAGGGAATGGATGCCTTGCATTTGTTACACAGCCTTGGTGTCTCACTCATTCATCTATGGACAGAAAAGCAATTGACTTCTCATTTCCTGTGTTTCACATTCTTTTATGGAGCAGAAAGAAGCTTGTGATGAACTGTTACAACATCTTTTTTAATGCATATATAAAATCATTATGCTGAAAATTTAGCCCAGTAAATGTTTCAAGGATGGTTAGGTACAAGTTGTGTCAGCATCAGTCAGTAGTTCTGTGACACACAGAAATATTTTTGACCTCAGCAATTGGCATAGGAAACATTTTTCATTATTTTAACCTCCTGGGTTTTTACCAGGTCCTGGAGGAGTTTGGGAGCTCATGAGTCTGTACAGGACCACTAACAAGCAAAAAGGAACATGACTTTTCTGGAGAGAGTTAGCTATATGTGCAGATATGGCTGTTCTTCAGCTTGCTCAGAATAGACCACTTGATGGATAACTCTGGCTTTGCAAAACAAATTTTTGGGAGGTCAAGATGGGTGAGAGTGATTTACCCAAAGCAGAAGCTGAAGGTGATTTATGCTATCTGTTCTCTGCATGTGGCAGATTGGGTCATGCCTGGTGACTCTGCTTTCTGTAATAAATGTGGGCTGTACTTGTATTCTTTTCCTAGGATAAAAACTTTCTCCTGGTTTTGTCTTTGTTGCTTTCTCTGCAGGAGAGGCACAGAAGAAAAGATTTCTAAGTGGTTTAATATGTTACATGGATGGCTGAAATGAAAAGCTTTGCTGTGAAAGCTGTTCTGTTGTGCCTTCCTCTTACCCTGCCTTTAATACATCTAACACATCTGCCTTGTTTGTTTCTGAGAAAATATAGATTTAATTTACATTGTGGCTCTAGTTATGTTCATGTATCTTTCTTTGGTGCCCAAAGGCCCAAATATACCACCTCCTTGTCATGAATTGAACCTCTCAGCTGCAGGACATCCTGAATTGATCTCAGTGAAGAAAATACATTTTATATGAGTTGACTGTTGAATATTTTAAATAATTACTACACAAGAAGAGTACTGAGAAGGGCTGTGTATGGTTGTGATTAGGGCAGGCATACAGAAACAGGGATCCTCTCCCCCTAGATTTGGGAAGGAAAATGATCTTGAGTTTCCTGCTCCCACCCAGAGTGCTGAAGCCACTGAAAGCGATGGACAAGGATGGAGACAGGGCAGGTGTCACAGTGCTGCTGTGGCCTCTGCTCTCTGCTGCTTTGGGAACAGTAGTCCAGTGGATGAGCTTGACAATACCTCCTGCACTGGACACTGCAGGGAAGGTTGCAGAGCAAATCCCTGTCTGGGGATTTCTCCAGTGCTCAGGAGAGAGCTCTGAGCAGCTGCACAGCTGGGAGGCAGACCTGGTGTTCCAGCTAAATGGCCAAGGGGCTTCACTTTTTTCTCTGCTTGCCAGTAATTATCCACCTATGGCTTTCATTGCTGCCCAGTGTTGGCTTGTTATTTTTGTGTTGGAAATCTGTGTCAGTGGCTGTACTTTCCTTGTTGGGTACTTTACAGAAGCCACTTTAGCAGTTACAGTTTGTTCTCTTTTTCTTCTTTCCATTCATTTAATAGTTCAAGATAAAATAGAAATAAATTGATATAGTTCATAATGTTCTAGATCATTGTTAGCATTTAAGAATACGTACAAGATAGACATTTTAAATCCTTCTATCAACAGGAAAGAAATTGATTGAGCTTCTGCTGTGAAACCAATAAGTAACTGGGGAGAAAAATATTACAGTTAACTAAACATAGTAATTAGGTCAAAGAATCCTCTTGAAATGCATTTAACAATCTATTACCTTATAAAACAAATTTAATGTTAAAAAGCTTAAGAATAGGAAATATTTGAATCTCCTGCCAAAATCCGATTCAAATGGGTAAGACAACCTACTGTAGGTAAAAAATTAGTTTGGACAAATTTAATTTAATCTGTAATCTTATGAGAAGGAGTTATACTATTCTGGTAGTTATAAGGCAAAAAAAATGTAGATTTCTGTCTCAAAACAATATTTTGCTCTCCTTAAAATATTTTGGAAGCATTAGTGTTTAATTTCTAGTCTTGTGGTCTCTTAATTGTATTATACTACTACATATTTAATCAATTTTCATCTTAAATCAACTATGAGTTTTAACGAACAAACTATTATGCTACAAAAACAAAATTAATTTAATAATCAGATCCAGACTGTTGACTCTTAAATGATATTGGCTGTGGCTGGTTTTGTCATGTAGTCAAAGAAAGTTGCCTGACTTAAGAAAACTAAAATATCTAAATATGATGTGTAGAAATATCTGATTTGTCTTACCAGCTTCTTAACTATTTATCAGTAATAGTTATTCTTTATTATTAACCAGGTTATTAATTAATAATTAATCAACTCATCTTTTATTATGATACAGTATCACTAAATTTGTAGGAATAGTGGTTTTTTCCCTACATTTTATCTCTGTTTTATTAACTGAGATATGCTAGAAGTAGTCTTATATGGGGAAAAAAAATGTAGCTGTCTAAGGCTAGAATATTCAATTTTCCATTTTATTTCTCATGTTTTTATTATTTATACTTCTTAAAACCAGTACAGGGAATTTTAAAAGTGATTCTCTATTGTACATGGAGAACTAATTGTTAATTCTCACTTAGTGATTTTATTGGTCTCAGTAGGTATGGAAATATGGCAAAGAATAAGCTTTACCTTTGAAAATCAAATGTGGCCAAGGAATTTATTCATTACCAGTGTATAAATCTGGAATTTATAGACTGAAATTACACTGATGTTCTTACTGGCTAGACGGTATCTGGGATGTCAGTTTGGTTTGTGACTGACTGGACTCTTGCTCATTCTTCTGGTTTAACATGTTACAAAGTTCTAGAAGCATCTTTTCATCAGAGTTAGCAGATGAGCACAGGAAACAGATTTCTTGAGTGGGAGGTTGTCAGGAGCTTGTTGCAGTGTTTGGAATAGAAGGGATACTATGAGTTATAATTATGATTTCTGTGTTTCTGGACTTCACAGCAGCACAACATTGACACCCCATAGCATGAGTCTTCTGCTCAGCTCCAACCCTGAGTGGTTTTTCCAGGACATCACCGACCCCAGCCTGCTGAGAAGGGGATCTCTGTGCCAGCCACCCAGAGGTGTGCCTGAGAGCTTCACCCTGCCAGGACCTGCTCACAAAAGTCAGTGCTAACCCTTGTCTGAAGCAGCTGTTCCTATGTGAGCCAGGGCTCCACACAATGCAAAATGCCCTCGAGTCTATTTCTTCTGTTATCTTGATTGATCTCTGTTGGGATGGGCATTCTATGATATATTCAGGCTTCACATCAGTAGAGAAAATTGAAGCATTTATGGTTATGCCATAAACGCTTAACGACATGAAGGTATCCCAGATGAGAGTGAGTGCTGCCTAATCCCATTGATGTAACCAAAAAACAGACAGGAACACCTGAAAGTGCAGATGCCTTTCACAGCAGCATTTCTGTTTCTGCCAGAATTCTAAACCCAAATTATCTCTTGATTATAATTTTCTATAATTTGACAGATTTCAATGTTAAATGGCCAGACTCTCTACCAGGTAGCAAATGTCTGTCAAAAAGTTATGGTTCACTCTGTTATTTTGAAATAACTCCACAAATTCAATCAGAAGCAGGAGTCACTTTTTCTTTTTTTTTTTTTTTTTAGTGTTCATGTACTATGAAGACGTAATCATCATTTCCATCAGTTTGTAAAGAAGACGAAAATTAAGACAAAGTAACTCTGCTGAGCTGTTTGTACTAGAAAAACCATTCCAGTTCCCTTTCATGCCCAGATGTTTAGAGTAGTTCTGTAGTGCATTTTCAAGGAGGGGGAGGGAAAAAACAATTGTACAGCTTTTTCTGTGGTTGCAGATTTCTTCCCTTTACTGAAACAGTGAGACATGTAAACGGCTGTCATTTTGAATAAGATGGAGGGGAATAAGAGTAAAATAAATTGAAAAAATGACTCCTGGAAACTTGAAATATTTGTATAATTAATGTAACAAAAATTACTTCCCCCCCAACCATTTCTGAAATATTTTACAGTACTCTTGTAAAATTTAGCTGAGGTATATGTTTTAGAAAGATTAAACATATAATAAGGGAGAAGAGCCTTCCTAATAGCAATTTTGGAACTACTCAGGAAAAAAAAGTTCAGTGAAAGGTGGTGTTAGGAAATTAATTACAGAAGTTTTTAGAAGATACAAGAGGCAATTTTAAAAATGCTGGTTTTCTACAGATGAAAATGGGCAATAACTTGGTTACTCGTGGAAAATACATGGTGGTGGAAAGATAATGCCAAATGAAAAAGAATAAAAGCACTTTCCCCCATTGATATTAAGCACCCATATAACTAGAAAAACTGTTTAAGAACCCCGAAGGACCCCTGTAGACAGCATTTTAAACCTTGTTTAGCCCTATCCCTGAAGACTTGTCGAGATAATGACACAGTTTAGGAAACTGCCTCAGGACATGCTAGGAAATTACAGGCATTCAGTTGTAAACTAAACTGTTAAAAATGATTCCAACATGTCAAGTGGGAGAACATTTAGGCGCCCACAGCTTTGTTAAGTGTGTGTAGTGTAGGTTAGGGAAGTGATGCTTTAACCAGAGGCAGGCAGATGGAAGAGGAGATGCTAATTGGTTAGGACTCCAATTAAATAAATATGTATATATGCACACTTTTTGTTTTCTGTAGAAAATATGCACAGGAGCCTCAGAATCATCATGAAGTTTTCAACATAGCAGAATGGCTGTGTGATTCTGTGATTTCTTTTAAGATATTCCAATTCATTTTTGCTTTTCTTACAAAATTATACCTGCCAAAATTGTCAGACAACGGCACTATTTACAGTATATTTTTGTGCAGAAGAAAACTTCACTTTTCCTTCTTTGAAGCAGAAACCTGGAGCAGGTGTATGCAAAAGGTCTGTTTTTATGTGCTTTTCAACCATTACAGCTTTTATTGCTCTGAAAAAACAGAGTTGTGTTTATGATTGACAGAAGTCACATACAAATAGATGAAAGAAAGTTCAATACATATTACATGTAGGAATAATTTCTAGCAGGAATATAATTATGAATTACAATCCTATTCAAAAGAATCTGTGTGCATTTTTTGCTCTTATATTTATATAGCTAGGTATATAAATAGCTATAAATAAATTTATAAATTTAGCTAGCTAAATAAATTGGGGAAAAGCACCACTCGTAGCTGTTTTGGAAGGTAGAGAAATTATATTTAAAGGATTGAAAAGCAATTGGTTTTAGAAAAGCACCTAAAAGTAAATATTAGCCTGCTTCCTGTATCTGATTCTTGCTGCCTGTTTTGAGTTTCTAATAACCTTTGTTGATGAGATAGACTTATCTATGTTTGCGTACATAATTTTTCTGTGTATTATTAGAGCAAAGTTTGCATAAAGTCCAGTTTACTTCATAAAAGAACCAAACACAAAAAAGGAAAAAAAAGCCCCAAAAAAGGAAAACTGTATCAATTCCAGCGATCCCTGAAGTCTAACTTTTGAATATTCAAGTAAATTTTATGTTATGAGGAGCTGTCACTACTTCACAGCTATGGATGCCAAAGCAATTATGTTTGCAAATCTTGAGATGAGTCTGGTTTTTTTACCCTCTCACTTGGGAGCAGGGAAGCAATTTGGCTGAATATTTAGGCAATTAATGTTGAAATTAGCTCCAACTTCTGAATTTTAAGGAGTTTAGAAAACGATAATTACATATAAATTAACTTTTTGGCACTTTTCAAAGAATACCATTTTCTGAATCAAGCATTAGCTTTAAAATGTGGCTGAAGGTAGGAGCGAGGCTCTGGCAATCCTGTCCCTGCCAGAGCTGGGTGCTGTTTCGAGGCAGGAAGTGATGGAAGTGCAGCCTGAAATGTCTTGCTGAAAGCACCCAGGATCTTGCAGCTTAGGGACAAAGTGAGCAGAGGGGACTGGGGAAGATGATTTGGGAGATGAACTTTTCTGACCTATATTTATGCTGCTCCTTTGTTTGCCCTGCCTTTGGAGAGAAGCTGCTCTTGCCCAGGTGACTTCTCCAATGCTGTCACGAGCTGTTTAAGTTTCGTACGATCATCCCAACTGTTGGTGTCCTTTATCCTTCAGAAAGTGGGATCAGCTTCCAGGGTGAGCTCCATCTCATTAGGGAAGAGAGGTGGCAGGGCATGACTGTGGGAAGGGATTTGTGTTCACTTGTGCCAAATTGCTTCTAGTGTTGTCAAGAAGGCATGTGAAGGTTTGTAAATGTTCGCATCTCCCAAAATTTAGATGGAAACTTCACAGTATGACAGAAGGCACACACCTAAGGCCATGGCTTTATTATTGTTGAATTTCAAAGCCCAGCAGAGATGCAGGGTGTCTAAGGAAGGGTTAAATTATCTGTGTAGGAAGAATTTTAGGCAAAGTAACAATACGTGAATTGCTACTCATTCTAACTTTACCAATAGTGATGTGAATGGTGACGTTGTGTGAGGCTGTCTTGGCCAATTCTCTGGTTATAAACTGCATTCTAAGTTTTTTTCTGTATGATGGTGAATTGGTGTCCAGGAACCATCAAAGAATAAGTACTGTGACATTTTAAATGTAATTTATTTGATAGTCAGTGGCAGCAAGGAGCTATTGCATCACTACAGGAGATAAACATCTCCCCTGAATCACAGAATATTTTGTTTTGGAAGAAACCCACAACAATCATCAAGTCCAACTCTTAAGAGAATGGCCCATCCAGGGACTGAGCACATGACCTTACTGTTATTAGCACCCTGCTCTAACCAGCTGAGCTAATCCCAGGGAGAGTTATTACTCTCTAAATTTTAGATTCTATGTTGTTTAAAAGATGCTCCCGTCCCATGAAGGCTTTTAATTTGGAAACACTTGAAGGCTCCATTCAACACCTGCTCACCTAACATTGACCTTATGAATGATTGTATGGCAAGAGAAACCTTTGCTAAGCCTGCTGAAGAGTTTGCTGTCAGTACAGGCTGCCTCAGGGGCTGCACAGCAGACAGGCTGTGAGTAGGTTAAGTAGGCACTGATGGAAAACAGTGTAATTCAAGTATCATCTCTGATTTCCACTGAAACAGGGAGGCAGTAAGTGGGAGTAATTTGCACATATAGGAGTTGGGGAGAGTAGAAGGAAGGATGTTTACTGAGCTTGGATGAATCCTCACACTCATTTTCCTCCTCTTTGAGTTCCCATGACATAATTACCATCAGCTGAGGTGAGGAGGCTAAGACAGTCACACACACAGAGATTTTTATGTTTGCCTTGAGATATACAACCAACACAGTTAGGGTGTCCCAGGAACAACTGTGGAGCAGGTCAGACTCCTACAGCAAGACCTGTGCTGCTGGTAGGCAAAGCCTTGACCTGTCTTTAGAGCATCCTCTGGCATGCCCCAGACCACCAGAGGTCTGGGAATGTGTTTGCTCCAAAGCAGAAGGGAGAATTAGTCTTGAGTAAACATATTCTTGGTACACAGGTTTAAGTTGCTTTATAACATCCTTTAAACAATAATTCACATTTCCTTGTGTTGGCTTTTGTATCATAAGTTATATTTTAAGGTAGTACTCCTAAAGGCTTGGTAGGCTGGCACATATTCTATGTTTAGGGAATTAAGTGTTGTTTGGTTGCAGAGCTTACATGAAATATATGCTTTGTGGCATGTAGCTATTTTGGAGATTAAATATAGATGCTAAAAATACTTTAAAGTCTCTATTTCTAGAGCAATTTATTTTTTTATCATTTAGACAAATCTGAGTGACTGTAACATTTTCCCAGCGAAGACTAATCATATTGCTTTTAGGTGTATGTGGTCCCTGAGACAAGTGTGGGGGTTTTGTATTGTTTTGATATTTATTTCTTTTAATAGAACTAAACTAGTGCAGCATCAGCCTTATTTGCTAGTGACTCTTTCAGTTCCAGAGCTCATTAAATATGGCTATGAGTTGTTTGCAGGTTTATGAAGATCCCACTGATGAGCAAGGAAGGAACTAGCACCATCATATTTGTTATCATCAATGACACCAGGCAAGATCTCAGTTTGATTGTTGGGACTCAAACAAACCTTGCAGCAACCACTGCCCATTCTGATCCTCTCTCACTGCTGCTTCCTAAGGTACCTCGATGAGATCATGATCCTCATATGAGAAACAGAGAAGATATTTCTGTTTTTCTACTCAACCTTACAAATCACTTAGAAGGAATCAGTGAAACATTCTAGCATGGAGAAACTATTCACAATTTTTGAGGGATGACACAGTTCAGGCTTACATTGTTTTAACTTACCATGCAACACTGATGAAAGTGGAGACAAATGATCATTTATTTACTGTTCTGCTTTTTTCATTATCCCTGAGCTAAAGTAAACCACAGGCTCTTGTGACCAACATGTTACTCCTCAATGTTAGAACTGTCCCAGGCAAGCTTTTTATATGGATTTGAAATGATCTTCTAAGATGCCCAGGTGAGTTGTTCTGTTCAGCTGATTTTTTTTTTTTCCTTTTAATCTCATTAGAAGCATTTAGTTTGAAAATGGGACAGACAAAACTAAAATAAATCAGGCGTTGACTTGGGCTTTATAGCATTAGAGGCTGATATTTTTGAGTTTGGAAAAGATGGAGTAAATTTCAGGCAAATTTTTATTACAGGCTTTGAAAGAAGTACTTTAAAAATATATTAAAAAATTGGTCCAGTTTCAGAGAAAGGTGTTATTATGCAGCAACTCTGAATAAAATTGTTATATATTAATATTAAAATACAGAAAAAGCAGGCAGTATTAGTGAAGTAGATATATGTCAATATTGGCAAAATAGACATATCACTGCATGTAAACTGGGATTTATTTATTCAGTATCCAATTATATTATACCTTTCTAGTGGATTATGAAAACACTTTGACTTAGATTATTTTTTTAGGTATTCAAGAGAGTGAAAGTTTGACTTTTGTGGCTAAGTAGGCTCTGCTGATTAAAGGTTTGATTCTCATTTTTGCCAGGCACATTTTTCATAACCTTGGCAAAGTAATTTTATTATTATGTGATTTTTAGTTTCTCACTGAATTCTTAGGGATAGTAATGTAAAACCTGTAGCTGATACATTATTCTGTTCTAGACACCTATATCTAAACATGAATTAATTATGGAAGAGAAAATGAAAGTCCATTTTGGCAAACTGTACTTGCTGAAGAACAGCAGTCTGTATGTGTCCCAGTTTTATAAGGTGATATGTAACATAAATAGTAACCCGACTGCATTTATAAGAGATACGGTGGAAAGCTTTTGACTTCCTTTGTTTGATTAGAAGAATTTTTATTCATGTTTATAACTGATGATAGAAATTGTAGAATTTGCCACTTTTGCATGCAAAATGTAGTTTATAATGATTTTATATATTTTAGTTTATCCCAAAATACCTGTGATCCACTAGCATATGAGCTTATAAATACATAATTAATTTCAGTCAAGGAATGAGCAGCACTTTTTATTTCTTTATTTTTTTTTAATATTTGGCTTTACACAGTGACTGGGCAAACATTCCTCTGAATTCTAAGAGACTGTGATTGATGTGAAGCAACAAAGAGTAAAATATTGAATACTGTTGCATCAAGAAGCATTAATACTTTATGTAAATCATTTTCTATTTTCTAAAGGCTTAATTTGCTTCCTATCCAGAAGGAGGGAAAGGACAGTGTGGTGTTGGCAGGAATAAGTGGTGGATGATGCTTGCAGGACCTTGCTCTGTGTGAAACTGTATAGATAATGGGTTTTGCCAGTCCAGGATTTGGGGCTGGGTCTGTTGCATAGTGCATGGTTTAGTGGTGAGCACAGTGGTTCTGGGTTAACAGTTGCACTCTGTGATCATAGAGATCTTTTCCAGCCTTAATTATTCTATGAATCTATAATTTTCTGATAAAGGAACATCCTAAGAGGTCACACACCAGGGTACAGAGGGCTTTTAGACCTGACTGATGGTGCCAGTAGATTTTTGGTATGATTTGAATGTTGTTAGTCTCCCTTCACACAGCAGCACAGTTGGAAATCTCTGATTTGCAAGGGATCTGTGTTTTGTCTCTGACCACCACAGCCAACAACAGTCATCTCCATCACCCACCACAGCCCCACTCTGCAAAGTGCAGCACAGAGATCCCTGCAGTCGTCCTTCCTGGAGCTGGTGGTTTCTACTTCTCTGTATTTTCAGTTTATTTTATGTGGAAAAAAGGGCAAGGATGAGGATTTCTGTCAGTGCAGCTGTGGCACAAGAGGTCATGACACAGAGGTGATGACATCCTGGTCTGATGGATGAAAGGAGTTCTTAGGAGAAGGGTTTCCACACCTTGCTGAAAGCAGTAAGGTAGGAACTCAGTTTATCTCCTTAGTTTCTGGAGCTGAGTTAGTGATCCAAGAGAGAATATTATTGAGCTAAAAAGTTGTCTTCACAACTGTTTCATAGTAATTAAAATCAATAAATTAGCTGAATGTGGTTATAAACAATTCATGATGATCAAGAAACAGGCTTTTTTTTTTTTTAAGGAGTTGCATATGTGTATTCCCTGTAAAGAATTTTTTATCTCTCCATCTAAATTGCATTTTTATTTTTCTGCTCTTAATTTAAGCTTAAATTTTCTTTTTGTGAGTGGCTTGAATATATATAATTCTAATGATTCTTTCCAGGAAAACTATTGTAGAACAGCCATGCATTAACAGTGCATATTTACAGCCTACAGGAGGCTGAGTGTCAGAAGAGGAAAGTTTCTTAGTTTTATATTCATGATGTTTTATTCACATCTGTGTAAAAAAGACTCATGCAGTGTATATCTTCTGAACATATGTATTGCTCAAAATTGTATATAAGCATGTTGCCACAAGCCTTTAATTTCCTCGCATACCCTTCAAGGCACAAACCAGTTTGGTGGAGGGCTGGGCTACAATCACTGGAAGTTGCTACATCCTAGTGAGGCAAGAGGGAGCATCTCTGTTTCCTCCCCTAATGTGCCTGTGCATGCTTCATCCTGTTGCTGTTCTGTCCCTCCTTTGAATTCAAGCTGATAAGAGCTGTGGAGTTCTCCTAGGGTTTCCCCTGGGCTGTCTGTGAGGGCAACATTTGAAAAGTTATGGTAAGTTTGTGGCATGTTTGAGTATATTTATGGTTAAGATTAGTTTTATTTTCTGAAATGCTGGTGGTGGTCGGTGGCAATTAGGTACTCTTCTTGATAAACATAGGCAAAGGTGCTGGACTGAAGATGTTTATGCTTTAAATTGCTGATAAGCAGCACAATTACCAAGAACTCTTCTTGTTTCCTGTAGGGCTCTTGGTAATAGCAATGTGCAAGGTGCGAAGTTCATATAGCCAGGGTAAGGTGCAGGTTTGTACTAGCTCCCACCAGTCTGAGAACAGATTTCTACCAGCTTACTTAAAATACAGGAGGAACTGTGTGGAAAAAATCCATTTGGCTGTCCTTTTAAAATCAGAAGAGATGGAGAGATTTATCTGCAGCAGAAAAGCTGTTGCTGTATCGTACAAGCAATATGTACAACCTGAATAATAATGTCTTGCGGTGAGAAGGAACTGCAGCATTTCATCATAGGTTTGCCCAGCTGGTGAAGAAAGCTTCAAATAAAGATTGCCAAGGGAGGGGCACCACAATCTATCCCACTTCTACCAGTCTGATGCCAGCAGAAGATGCCCAGGGCCTGGAGAGGGATCATACAGATCAGCAGGAGAGCACCTGAAGAACAGGACAAAGGAATTGCTGCCACTACAGGCAGTAAGTTGGCTTCATCAGGGACCTGAGTTAAATATCTGTGCACATAGAATGGGGAATAAACAGGAGGAGTTAGCGATGTGTGAAGGCTGCAGGGCTGTGGTTGTCAACAGTGGTCAGATGTTTCCCACAGCTGAAGTGTTGGAATGGAAGGAGTTGGGCCCTTTAGGAAGAAGGACAGGCAGAGATGAGGAATGAGTGCTGTTCCCTATGATAATGACCAGCTGGAATGTATGGAGCTCCACCTGGGGATGGATGAGGAGCTGACCGAGAGCTCTGGGTCACCAATAAAGAGAGGGAAGGGACAGGTGACATTACAGTGGGGCCTGCTACAGGCCGCTTGGCCAGGAAGAGTGAGTGGATGAGGGTCTCTGTAGACAGAGAGGAGGATCGTCACATTCACAAGCCCTAGTCCTTGTGGGAGACTTCAGCCATCCCAACAGCTGTTGGAGGGAAAACATAGCAGGACATAAGCAATCCAGGAGGTTCCTGGAACGTGTGATTGAAAACTTCCTTCTCCAAGTGATAGAGGAGCTATGTATAACCTTGATCTCACCAACAAGGAGGGGCTGATACAGAAGGTGAAACTCCAAGGCCAGACTGGGCTGCAGTGGCTATAAAATGATGGAATTTAAGACCCATGGGGTAGCAGGAGGAGGCACAGCAAGCTCGCTACTCTGATTTCAGGACAGCAGGCTTTGGCCTCCTCAGGGATCTGCTTGGTAAAATACTATGGGATAAGGCCTTGGAGGAAAAAGGGACCATGAAAGCTGATTAATATTCCAGGATCAGCTCCTCCAAGATCAGGATCAGTACATCCCAATAAAAAGAAGATGCCAGGAGGCCTGCATGGATGAACAAGATGCTCCTGGACAAACTCAAAAAAGAAGCCTCCTTCTAGAGTGAAAGCAAGGACATGTTGCCTGGGAAGAACACAAAGAGAATGTCCAAGCAGCCAGGTATTTGGTTAGAAAAGCTAAAGCCCTGATAGAGTTAAAGCTGATCAGGGATATCAGGGGACATCAAGGGCAACAAGAAAAATTTCTGTATATATGGTGGTGAAAGAAAGGTGAGGGGAAGAGTAGGCCCTCTCTGAAAAGAAATGGGAGACCTTGTTACCTGGGATTTGGAGAAGGCTGAGGTACTCAACAACATTTTTGCCTCAGTCTTCACTGACAGGTACTCCAGCCACACTGCCCAAATAGCAGAAAGGAAAAGTGTGTACTGGGAGAATGAGGAACCACCTGCTCAGAAGCAGATCAGGCTTGAGACCACCTAAGTAACTTGAAGGTGCACAAGTCCATGAGATCTGATGAAATGTATCTGAGAGAAATGTTCTAAGAGAGCTGGCAGATGAAGCACCTAAGCCATTTTCCATCGTATTTGAGAAATCCAGTTAAGTTCCCACTGACTGGAATGGGGAAAACATAATGCATATTTTGAGAAGGAATATAAGGAAGACCCAGAGAAATACGATCCTGTCAGTTTCACCTCTGTGTCTGGCAAGATCATGGAGCAGATCCTTCTGGAAACTATGTTGAGGCACACAGAAAATTAGAAGGTGATTTGTGACAGCCAACATGGCTTCACAAAGGGCAAATCATTCCTGACAAATTTGGTGGCCTTCTGTGATGAGGTAAAGGTGTTGGTGGATGAGGAAAGAGTGACTGACACCACCCACCTGAGTTTGTGCAAATCATTTGACCCTGTCCCGTAGGTTTCTTAGCTCAGGGTATTGAGTGACGGAAGTTGGGTTACTGCTCAGCCTGTCACACTGGTTTGGAATGGACTCTGCACTGTTCCTGGTGGGCAGTGAACATTTTTCAGTCTGTGGATGTTACTTTTGGCAGGACTTCTGTCTGGAGTGGTTCTGAATTTGGCTTATTGTATTCTAAAAAAACCCCACATTTGAAATCCTTGAACAGAAAAACAATAAAGTTCATAAACTTTTCTGAAGGAATTAGATGGAAAGAACCATCAGACTTGCCTCTGCAAATGTATAATCATAATATTTCCAGATGGCTTCAGTAATTTTGTCCCATCTATAAGCAGCAAGCTGGGAATGAACTAAGCCAAAGGTAGGCAGCATGCTTTCTATCTGTTCTAGCAGGTGATATGTTGGTAGCAGGCAGAGAGTCGAAGGTTTTAATAGAGCTGTCACACAAACAACCTGGCACACTCCTTGGCATGTCCACTGGAGTAGCTTTGGAGAAAGAGATAGTAAGGGACTTTTTCATGCTGTTCTTTTTCTCCTGGAAAATGCTAGTTGGTAAAAATCAATTTCCCGTGGTGGGAAAAATAATCTTTTAGTGATGCTTTGGATTTTTGGTGTGTGGGTTCTTTTGGGTTTTTTGTTTGGTTGTTTTTTTTTTATTTTGGGGATGTTTTTGGGGTTGTTTTGGGGGTTTTTTTTGTGGTATGAGGGAGCAGTGAGGAGGGAAAGAGAGGCAGTGTCCTGTTAGACTAAAAACATCAACTGCAATGTGGTATGAGGTTGCATGAAGTTTCTAGATTTGTACTTCTATTTTGTGTATATGCTCCTTGAAGCTAAAATCACCTAAAATTAAATCTTTTGTTTTATCATATACAATACTTTAATTTACCTGAAATCCCATTTAATTGTTTAATTTTTTTGCCTCAGAAATCCCACTTCTGTTAATCCTGATTTGGAGCATTGGTGATTTAAAATATAAATACATGAAATAAAAAAGAAGTGGAATTTTCCACTGAGATGAATTTCAGTTCTAGAAAATGTTTCTTCATTTCTGTATTGTTCAAGTTTTGAAATAATTAAGTGGGTGCTTGCTTTGTATCTCTGGTATTTCAGACTAAGTGCAGACTACAGTGTCATAACTTGGTATTCTAATTAGATAGTAATTATCCTTTTGTATTTGTTCTAACCCCCACCTGGGATGGGCATTGCAAAATGTGATATATAAGCCACACCCTTCTTGATTTTTTTTCTTGTGAACAAGTGCCAATTGATTAAACTCATTGATTTAAATGTTCTTGATCCCTGCTGAAGACCTTAGACTTGTGCACCGCCCCTGTATCAACTGCGCATGGTCAGCTATTGAAAGGATTTATACTCAGATGGCCTATTTGGTAGGTACTGCCCCTGCCCCAGTACGGGATCATTTGGTGACCTTTAATGAGTCCAGATTAGAAATTAGAACATTAGAAATTAGATTAGAAAGGTGCACTCTATTTGTGACAACCTGTGGTGTGTTGACCCCGGCTAGACCAGGTACCACCAAATCTGTTCTATCACTCTCCTCAGCTGGACAGAGGAGAGAAAATATAATGAAATATCTTGAGTTGAGATAAGGGCAGGAGAGATCACTCACTGATTACTGTCACAGGCAAAACAGACCCGACCTGGATAAATTAATTGAAGTTATTATCAATCAAAAGAGTAGGACAACAAGTGAGTAAGAATAAGTAAATTAAATCTTAAAAAAACCCCTTCCCCCACCCCTTCCTCCTTCCCATGCTTAACTTTATTCCGAATTCTCTACCTCCCATCTTCTGGCAGTGCAGGGCAATGGAGAATAGGGATTATGCTCAGCTCATCATGTGCTGATTCTGCTGCTGCTTCTTCCTCTGGAAGAGGAGTCCTTTGCCTGCTCCAGCATGTAGTCCCTCCCTGGAGCCAGTCCTCCAGACTTCTCCAATGTGAGTCCTTCCCATGGGCAACAGTTCTTTATGAACTGCTCCAGTGTGGGTCTTCCATGGGGTCTTTCCCTTGGGGTGCAGTCCTTCAGGAACAGCCTGCTCCAGCGTGGGTCTCCCACAGGTCCTACCAGGAGCCTGCTCCAGCTTGGGCTTCCTACATGATCACAGCCTCCTTCTGGCACTCACCTGCTCCAGCGTGGGCTCCTCTGTGGGCTGCAGGGGCACAGCTGCCTCACCGTGATCCTCACCATGGGCTGCAGGGGATTCTCAGCCCTGGTGTCTGGAGCACCCCCTGCCCCTCTTTCTTCAGACCTTGGTGTCTGCAGAGTTGTCATTCTCATATATTCTCACTCCTTCCCTGGCTGCAAATTACTTCTGCCCAATAACTTTTTCTTTTCCTTTTTAACTATCTCATCTCAGAGGCTCTGCCACCGTCACTGATGGGCTCAGCCTTGGCCAGTGTTGGGTCCATCCTGCAGACAGCTGGCATGGGTTCTGTCAAGACATAGCAGAAGCTTCTGGCAGCTTCTCACAGAAGCTACCACTGTAGCCTACTCACTACCCAAACCTTGCCTGGAAAACCCAAAACACAGGCCCAGACAGCAGTTAGTTTAGATAACTTAGTCTTTTTCTATGAATTGCCTTGTATGCAGAATTTTAGGGGGTTGGGTTGTTGTTTTTTTTTGTCTTTGGAAGGTTTCTTTGTACTGCTTCAGACCCTGCTGCAAGAGTGAGTCTTATGTCCAAATACTGGCATGTCAGGTGTGGGGTACTGATTATGGATGGGAGCTTGCTGAAACAGGTTTGCTGTCTGGAGTTAAGAAAAATTGGTCCATGGACCTTAGCTGTCCCTTTCATCCTGCTGCCTGTCATTTCCTTCTGAAGAACACTGTGAAGCCCATAGCTGAGAAGTACAGCTCAGATGTAGAAGCACAAAGGACTGGAAAAGAACTGTGAAAACCTGCATGGTTTGTATTACAAAAGAGGCCAGATGTTTTTGGGTTTGTTTTTTTTTCTTTTTTACTGGTTCTGATAATTGCAAATTCTGCTTGGAACAGAGCTTCAAGTGTGGAATTTGTCTGATGTGGAATTAAGCAATGTATTGTTGTCTAGAGAACAGCACTTTAAAAACTGAAGGACCATACGGGAATTCTGAAACTTAGGTGACTGAGGTCAAAACCTGTGTATGCCAAGCACTTGACAATATCGTCACCTGAAACTGAGGGTCTGCAACATCTTGTGGAAAGAGATCTGAAATTAACCACCTGTCTTCAGAGTCAATGTAACTCTCTCTAGAACTTTCTATTTTAAAACCAAAGTTCTCGGAGTCATGCTGGTAATTCAGTAATCTGAGGTTAAATTATTATGTTTTTAAGTCAATGTGCAAGTATAAAGGAGTAGTTTGGCAAGACTATTCTTGCAAAATAAAACTCAGACAAAACCTACCAGACCATTATTGAAGTGCAGTCTCACCAATGTGTGGGCTGGAGTTACAGGCAGAAATTGCATTGCTGTCTGTATCAGAATTTTTGCTAAAGATTTTCTTAGTTGTGTTCTCTAAGAACTGGTCATGAGCTGTATTTGCATGTGGATAAAGAAGTTATTCGCATCATATCCTTGGCACATTTGAAATGCTGTCTCTTGAAAATTACTGGGCATATCTAGACTTCCAGCTTTTATGTTGTTGGCTTGTGCAACCACCATTTTTTTGGTTAATTTTTAGATTTTCTCTCTTCCCAACCAATTTCCATTCTCTATTGATATTCTTCTCTTTCATGCCTACATTTCTTCTGCATCATTGCTTCTTCTATTCTTATTTCCTCTCCAGTCTTCCCTTTCCATTAGCTCCATAGTACTACCCAAACAAACAGAAATCTGGTGTTGGGTTCATTTCAGCTCAATGACAAGCTTGTCTCCTTGTGGTTGCTTCTCTTTGTTGAAACCTTAATAGCAATGTAAAACCAACCCCGAGTCTGGGCTGGCTGAAATGCTGTGTCTCTGAGCCACATCTGCAGTGTGTGCAGTGATGGGCTGTAGAGCAGGTGCTGATGAAGCACCCTATTCCTGTGCAGGCTCCAGTCCACTGGTTTTTCTGTCATTCCCACAGTGTTTGGCATAAGATTTTCATGCTTTTACTATTTTATCTAACTAGATTAAAAGACTCATACATAACGTATTAGTAAACATTAGTAGATTTTTTTTCCTCCTCTGAATATTTCCCATTTTCATTTAAAGTTAATGATTTACAAGTAGAAGAGGAGAGACCTTGGCATATCCTTAGTTAATGCAATGCACAGTGCTGGTGTTCTTGACTTCCACTTGCCTGCTGCTGAATCCTACTTTCAGCCTGGCCTGTGTGTATTTTTGATTTTGTGTTTATCTGACTGTTATTGTCTTGACACTGGCACTTCTAAGAAGTAATTCACTGAGCTTGAATAACCCAAGTTTTGAACTTTCTGACCAGTATTATTAAATGGGGACAGAACTGGTCAAGGAGAAAAAAAAGTCCCTGTTCTTGACGAGCTGTGTAATGCTACGGAATAGGCTAAAATTAGCTGTGTCATTCTTCTTGCTTTTAGGCATCTCAGGGTAATTATAATGGGAAAAGCCAGCCAAGCTATAACTCAAATAAGCTTAGGTTTTAAGGCAATTTTTTTAATGATTTGCCTTTCCCTCTAAGTAAAACAAAGATTATAAAGATTAAGTTCATGGTTGCTTTTTCTTGCAGAGAGCATCTCAGGTAAAAAATGAACCAGTGGTAAATTAAAGGCAGGTATTCAAACAGAATAAAATAATAATCAAAAAGCAGACCAGACAGCAAATGCAGCTGATACTCAGGAGGGTTGGGTCGAGTCCCATTTCTGATGTTTTGGTTAGTTAAAAGCTGTGATTATGTTCCACATGAACTGCAACTTCGTATATGCATTTTGCATTTATTAACTATGTTATGAAGATGATACAGACAGAGACAAAACTGTTATGGAGGATTTGGAATGGAACAAGCATGCTAATGAGCCTATGCAAAAATGCATCTATTAGCCAGATGGTGAGTTACACAGACATTAGTTTCTGTTTACCATCTGTTTAATCCTCAGAAAGAGGCAGGAAAGGAGATAGGAATGGTGTAGAGAAACAGCAAACAGTAACAGTGTAGTAACCTTCACAGTATGTCCTGAATGTCACTTTTTTTTAGTAGCTCAGTGAAATACCACTTTCTTGTGTCTGGCAGTAGATACCAAATTACTGCAAATTCTCTAAGTTTCTCCAATGCTACATTCTCCACTGCATTCCCCCTTCCCAATACTGCCTCTAAAAAGAAGACAAGTAGTTCCTCAGCATAAGCAAAACACTTATTGTGGTTCAAAGCAAGTTACAATTAGAAAAAAAATGCTCTAAACTTGTTATCAATGTATATCACTAGGAGGAAGAATGTAGAGAGAAAAAGACCATAAGATCATCTAGATCAATGACCTCCTCAACAAGCAAGTGTTTTCAAAGCCTGTTTGCATTCTTAAATTTCTTAATTTATGGAGTGACAAAGTAGGGAAAAATAATTGCCAGAAGTGCTGTTGAGAGAGGTCTCTATTTTAGCCTGAAACTGGAAAACTGAATTGATTAATAACTCAGTTAAGATTCAATTCAGGCGAGATTCAAAGGCATTTAGAACTTATTTTTCCTTGTTCACTAGAGGGTAGCAGAGAGAATAGTGAGAGCATTTCAGCACAGCCTGTGCTCAGTAGCAATGGGTTCACTTGCAAGCTTCTGAAATAATCTTAGTCTAATCTGGTGCCCTTCAGGCTTCTTAGTAGACAGGGGAAATTTGATGCTATAAGTGTAAACCAACAGCATAAAATTTAAGAACATACTTATTGTGGTTTGATAAAATTAAAAATCATTCTTGGTTTTAGCACTGTTAATAACAGTTTTGGGGTTTTTTTTCAGATAGTAAACATAAGCATTTTCAAAGATACACATTTTTAAGGAAGCATATTTTTAGGAGCACTTTATTTTACATAGGGGATACTGTCATATTTATGTAGGCAGATAATTTTAAAATAATACCATGACTGTGGATGGTTACTTCTCTTCTTGGTTGTATTTGTGGACATTCCACTGAAATAAATGCCTGTGGTCCAAAACTTCCTTCTGCCACCACATTAAACACTTGACAAAACAAGTCATTATACCCATAATGGAGACCTTGTGGCATGTCAGCTTCTACTGCATTAAAATTCAGCAGATTTCAGTATGAGTTACCTGTACCCTTTTTGGGCTGCAGATGTCCAAAGGAATATCAAAAGAAGATTTTCAAAAGCTGTGTTGAAGAGCAGCTTTCTACTCTTATGGTATAAATAGACAAGCCAGAAATGTTGCCCTAAAGCAATGTCCCCCACCATCAATATTTATTGCTGTGTCTGCACTCTGGCATTTAAGATTTTAAAGTTATGCAGTTTTATGAGGTGTTGTTAAAGGTAATATTACCTGATTGAGGCTGATGTTGATACTGTGTTAAAAATCACCCTTTTCCCCCAAAATAATTCACACTGTAGGTTGCCTTTATTTGCCTATGATGTGGAAAATTGAATAAAAAAAACTTGCTAAAAATGTTTTCCCATTTCTGTTTTATATAGTCACTTGGGCACAAAGTAATAAAAAGGGACCTTTCATTAAGTATTTCCTTAACAACAGGAATAATTTGAAATAGCGCTCATTTCCCAAATAGCACTTCAGGTCCAAAGAAATCTCTCTGCATTGTGCTTGTAAAAGAGGAGTATGGACTGAAAAATCTGTGTTGCCATCCTCCCCTCCCCCTTCCTGTCCCCATACACATGCAAAGATTTGCCCACAGCCCCTTGCAACCTTTGAAGCTTTTGTGTGTGCCTTCTGCCAGCCCTGCATTGCAAATAGAGAGGTGGGGGACTTCTCTGGTGCTACCCAACTTCATGCTCTACCCATCCAGTGATTTCTGCAGGGCAAATACATCTTTGGGAAATCTTTGAATGACTCATCCCTTCGCATGAAAACCTTTCTAAATACCTACCTCGCTTCTGATGTGAATTCCACAAAGAGACTGGAATCCACAGAGGAGATTCATAAGTGTGCTCCTTATTAAACATGGCAAACAAAAAGAAAATATGTTAATGTAGAGAGCCATCCTCCTTGTTTTGCTGATTCAGATGTTTCATGATTAAACATTATAAACCAAAACTGAAATATAAACTCACTCTGTATGCTATATAAGAAATTTAATATGGTCCTTTTCATCAAGTTGAATTGCCACATCAGTCTTCAAAGACTTTGGGGGCTTTGGAAGCTTTGTGTTGCAGCATAGCATACAGATGTCCTGCCTAGGGTAGAAGCTTTATTGTGTTTCAGTTGTGTGATGGATCATGTCTGTGCTCTGTTCTTTTATCTCTGTTATAGAAAACCTTTTGGACTTTGATTCATATTTGGGAGTGTAAATAATGCAATTGGTTTTGATGTGCTCCACTGAGAGGGAGCCATAGGATAAGAAAAAGCCAGATAATATCTCATCTTCCTGAAATCTAGATTGGATTTAGCTGCAAAACATGTTGCATTTTCCATTTTCAATTAGTTTCTTATGTCTTTTAAATGAAATCTTTTAAGACAAGTTTAAAAAGCAAATTTCTACAAAATTATGATATTCATTTTTTAAAGATGTAATACTAGATATTTAGCTTTACTGTAAAGCTGCTCAGGAAATTGAGCTTTGCATAGCAG
Source organism: Parus major (assembly GCF_001522545.3). Lineage (NCBI taxonomy): Eukaryota > Metazoa > Chordata > Aves > Passeriformes > Paridae > Parus > Parus major. Next base: position 17,244,970 of record NC_031769.1, on the reverse strand, counting down.
TTCTGAGACTGCCACTCCACTGCAGTAGTAATTAGTGCAGTCTTAAACAATTTGTTATTACCAGGATCCTGTTAGTGTCTACTTATTGTACATTTGTAAAAAACCCCTCTACACCCTGCCCCAAAACAACACGAGCACCAGTCTCTCCCAGTCCAGAACTTTGATATCTCAACCTCTTTGGTGCTTGGGGCTGTAGGATTTGGGGTATCTGTGTGAAGTGCTGTCTTCTGCCTCTGTTTTTGTGTTCTTTTCTGTCCCATGAACCAGTTTGTTTTTTTCACAGAATTTGCTCAAATACAAGCACCAAGCTCCTGTGTTTTGAGTCCCTCATCTGACTTCCAAAACCCTTCAATTAGGCTGAAGCATTCTCCACTTCTTTGACTTCTCAAGAAGTTTTTCCTCACAGAAGTATGTTTTTATTGTTTAGGGACAAGTCTTCAGTGGCAAAGACTGAAGAATACTTTGCCAGTGTTGTGCATGGCAGGACAATATCACTCACCTAGATGGTGTTGGTACCTCTGGACACTGACACTTCCCCAGAGCTTTGGGGTCCCTGCTTCCCCTGGTGTGGTGTCTCTGTGTGGTGACTCTGACATGTTATATCCAGAGGTTTCCAGTTGATGTTGTCTCAGGAGAGGGGACAAAAGGGTCTCACCGTCATAATCAAAAGACAGCTCATGGAAATAAATGGACCAGCCTACTGTATATATTAAAGAGAACTTACAGGCATATCGAAGTACTTGACAGTGATGAATGTAATGATTTCTCATTATCCCAGTTTATTTATCTCATCTGTTTTTTATTCTGTTATCTTCTTTTTGTTGCCCAATGTGCAAATGCTTTTTTGAAGGTAAGTTTATCTATTTATGTTTATAAAATGCCAATCATTTTGCTGATGATACTATCAAATAATAAGTAATAATAGCATGAGTCAATGTGCATTGAATACACAAACCAATACTTAAGAATTTTATGAATTTTCTTACACTGTGTTTATGAGCTCTCAGAGTATTTTATGTGCATTCAGGCCACTTCAGTTCCTGTGCTTGATGTAATTAAACCAGACGGTTGAATTTTTTTTAACTAACCAACCTTGATGGCCTCTCATTAATAAACAACTTGTTAAATTGACAAATTTCTGCAAGCATGGATTTATTATTCAAGAAGCTAATGAAAATAAAAATTTGGAAGGCACAAAACCATCTACAAATTTATGGTTTATGTAAGGGTAGCCTAGACTATGGAAAAGTTTCAGTAAAGACTGAAATGTTTTGAAAGTAGGACAATCATGGGAAATCATGCAGGGATATAAATTGAAAGTGTGCATGTATGCACAGTATTTCCATGAACCATTCAACTAATTCTTGTTCTGTGTCAAACTTGTCATCAGTTTTATTTCCACCTTCCAGTTCTTGATGCTGCAAATGTGTGTTAACCAGTTATGGTTTGCTTGGTCTTTAGAAATATCTTTCTCTTCCTTCTCCCCACAGTGTTGGTGATGTAAACATGACACCTCTCCCAATACTGATGACATTTGCTAAATATTTTGGTGCCTGCTCCTGTGATTATCCTCTGTACACAGCCATGCACTTCAGAGGTGGAGGATGGTGGGGGATACAGATGGAATTAATTCTGTCATGAGGATGTCTGTCCTCTGCTGCTGACAGCGCCAGTGTGAGGCGTTAGCTGCATAATGATGTCCTTTTCTCCCTCAGTCTTTTTGTTCTCCTTTAAAATTGCCTTCTGTAAACTTCCTCCATGGCAAGGGACAATTGGTTACATTGGTTGGCAAGGAAAAGAGAATTGTAGTTGAAAAAACCTCTTTACATTTCTTAGCCTTATCCACTGAAAACTAAAGCAAGTGTTTTTAGGTGATTTTATGTATTTATGCTGCATAGGTAGTATCTTGTGTAAATTAGGTTTAATACATGGATGTGCGTATGTGGCCATGTGTGTACAGCCTCATGCCTCACATGTGTGTCCCTGCTTGAGCTTGCTGCAAGTCCCCTTTATTTCCATAACTTGTTACAATGCAGCTGAGTAATAGCATTAAAAATTGTTCAAAGCCCTGCACTTTAAAATACTCCTGTTGCATTGCTTTATGTGACTATAGATATCCCCTGAACATAGGCATGCTAAGGAAACAAGGACAGTGTACTCTGTGAGTGTGTGCTTCCATGTAGCATCTAGAAACTGAGTTTGGCTAATTAATTAATTAATTATGTCAGTAGTGTAACTGGTTATTTAAATTCTTGATCTTTGAACATTTTAATAATAAAACCTGCATGTATTGTGATCTGTGAGTGCCTTTATCATTTGCTAGTAAGAACTTTTTTGTCTGTGCTCCACTTATGTTTTTGGTTAAGAAGAAATGTGGGCTTTAAATCTCATAAGTGGGTGATTTCATATAGTCTATATAAATGAGAGTTATGAAAGCACAGTGTGTTTAGTGAGGGAAGGCCCATGCTGACCTTGCCTCCCTGAGGACAAGGAGCATTCTGGATGCCATTCCATAATCTTTCATTTTTATTGGATATTTGGAATATCTTCATCGAGAAGTTACTGGCCTTTGTTAAAGATTTTAAGTGTATGAGGTATGGAGGCAGCATGGATTGTCTGCAGGGTGCCTGGAGGTTTTAGTAATTTAAAGTGTTTAATATACCCTAGCTGTCAGGAAAGTCCAGGGGAGGGAGTGCAGGGGAAGTCACTCTTTTTAGTGCTTTCTATACAGCACTGGAAGGCCTTATTCAATGGGGATGAGACAATATCTTGACCATTTCAATTTCTTTAATCTCTCTTGTATTTATGCATGGGGGAAGTTTATTTGGCACATTGTAAGCACTGATTTACTCAGAAAGAAAAACAAGACAGCATCAAATGAAGCTGCACAACAGACTCCAATCCCTGGGGTTAGAAAGGAAAGTCCTCTTTGTATCTATAGGGAAGGGGGGTATTTAGGTGCAGCCTCGCTTCTTTGTCTGTGTTGGACAGGAAAAACTGTGGGATTAGCAGATGCAGTTTAAGTGGCCTCACCCTGGAAGTGGCACAATAGTTGGCTGGTGCATAGCTTGTGTCTGTTGACCTGGTCACTGCTGCCTCTGAGCTAATACCCAGACAGAGGAGTCAGCAGTCACTTTCACTGTGTCTGCATTGTAAGAACAGGCAGGGGAATAAAGCAAATGCCCTGTGGAGATTAAATCTATACACAGTTAGTCTTCATTTGCAAAGTCCTAATGGTGGTGGTAGAAACAGGAGGGGAATGACAAGGTTTTGCAGTTACTCATCCTCTTTTGCTGAGGAAGAAGACAAAATGCAGTCTCAGGAACTTTGCATCTCACTGGATGGTCTCTCATTCTCATACGAATGTGGCTGATTAATAGGTGATGTGGGCAGGGACAGCTTCCTGGTGCACCTTCTGCCTGCCAAAGCCCTGACATGTGAGTACACAATATGCAGAGCTTCCACATCAGCTCTGAATTTCAGCAGTGATTTGTTTTCAGTATCTCAAGGTAGAGCTCAATATCTTAATGGTTTTATTTTTTTCCTGATCGTTTCTGAATTGGTCCTCATTTATCATAATGATTTGTCTAATCCCCAGTAAGTTTTTGGGTAGCTGTGTAGGTTATAGAAGCCTTAAGAGAAGTAAGGCAGTTAACTTCATTGAAACTTTGTGGAGTTTGAACACATGAATTATTTATATTCTTTTGAAAGTCTAATTGATAGGACTATTAGTAATTTTTCTGATTTCAAAAGCACAAAGTAGTACTGGTAAGTTTTATGTATTTTTGCATGTATGTGTACAAGATACGTATTGCCTGCACCTCTTGGGGCCTGTTTGTGTTGCTGCTCTGACTGCTGTTCTGCAACAAAGAAACTGCTTAATAGTGTTAATTTAGTGTTGGGATCGGAAATATTTTTTTGTTGTTGTTGTTTCCAAACAGGAATGAGCTCTTTCCTGTGTTTCCTTGTAGTCCTCTTGTAGCATTACAGGCTCCTTTGTTCCCTTCTGCTCTCACTAGGGACCTACCCCAGTTTCAGCAGCAAGGCAGATGCTTGTCCAGCCACCTCCTCTTGAGCTGAGCTCCAGAGCTGCAGACCAGCTTTGAGTGTGAGATTAGGGAGCTGCTGTATGACAGCAGGCAAAGGCAGAGCAAGCAGCAGAGGCAGAAATGAACTTTTTAAGGCTGCATTTAAAAAACTGCTATTTGAATGTGACAACAGATAGGATGCATCCAGAGAAAAAGCAATTTAAGGTTTTTCATAATTATTTACACTGATTTTGGCTTCAGCAGAAGGTCTTCCTCATCTTTCAGAGGTTATCTGGTGACAATATTGTTGACTTTTATGAATAAGTAGAATGAGGCTAGGGAAAAAGCAGTAGTGATATCTTAAACATGCATTATTTTTCAGGGTTTTTTTTGTTTTAACAGTGGATCCTCGCCTCTCACATCAACTTTCCTGCTGCCTTTTCAGTGCTTCAGAGGCACTCATAGTCATTGCTGTCAGCAGCAGCAGCCAGGAGAGCAATGACTCCTGCCTGCTAAAGGATGCAGAGGGCCTTTGATCACAGTCTGGAGGGCATAAGGAAAGCATTGAGGAAAAGTCTCTAAACAACCACTTAAAAGAGGATGCTGGCAATAAAAGTGACATGGGTAGAGGAGCTGGAAAAGTGTCTCTTCAGAAAAAGAATGAAGCTCAGCCAACTCTGACTCCTTCTGCTTAACCTGGCTGCAATGAAATTCTCATCTGAGGTTTTCCTTCTGGTTACAAGGATGACATTGGAAAGCAATCACTACGTAAATGTGCATTTTTGCACATTTTGCAGGGTTTTTTTTTGTGGGGGAGAAATAGAAAGGGATCCAACCTATGCTGTTTTTCCTTCCATGGGGTATTCTTTGTTCAGAAATTTAGGGAAACAATAAAATACTATAGACATTCAGTGTCATTGTGCTCTGTGCCTTCAGTAAACTCTTGGATTATTCAGTAAATCTAATCCACTCTTTTTTAGGCTTTATATGTTCTCACATTTTTTGTTCTTAGGAGCTGGCCTTTCATGTTGAAAAAAAAATGCTGTTCATAATTATTTGCATCCATTTTTGTATCTAACTGAAAAGGTTAAACTTGCATATAAATAAAGTGATAATGTTTTACTTTTTTCCCTATAACTTGTGCTAGGCTTATGGGAGGCAAATATTTGTATCTGACACATTTACAAGTACTAGAAGCAGTCAGAAAAATTCAGGTGATCATGGGCAGAAATTATTTCACCTCTTAAAGAGAAAAGCCTCTGATTAGTTGATATCTCAGAATAAAACTTTGAAGAACACACAAGATTTAAAGTTAAAGCAAAGTTCTTTTTAGTTCTCTGGAAGTGGTTGACCAGATTTATCTATCTCATGTGATGATTTCTTGGGTGCCTGGGGCTATCTCTGTCTGTATCTATAACCGTATCTGGGGTTATGTTATTTATATATTGTTTAAAAATATGATTAATATCTCTACAACAGAATTCAGTTAAATTACTGATGCGACTGTTAAATATATGTTTATATAGTATATAAAGAGACATAATCAAAAAAGATTAATGGTCTTTAGCTACTCTTGAAGTATTCTCAAATTTCAGGAAGTACTTCATGACTGGATTGGTGTCTGGTTCATGTCATTAATGAGTTAATCACAATATAGGTATCAGCCATTCATGTTTACATGTTTCTGATTTGGTGTAGTGAAAAATGTCCCTTAAAAAAGGTGGGGGGAAGAGGGTGGTGAGAATAGCAGTCAATAGTGCAGCTTCTTCCAGTCTATCCCAACAGGTGCCCTCCACACCAGCTGCTACTTATCTCCAGGAAAAGGAAAAGTGGATGAAATGGATGAAAAAGGATGCCATGAGCTTTCATTCTTACCATAAATCTTCTTGTAAAAATGCTCCCTAGCAGTGGCCTAGCCTTCAGAGTTGCACTTTGGAAATATTCTTAATGTGTCACCCATTGTCTGTATTTTGGCACAGTTAAAAGCTGTAGTTTGAGATCTCAGTCATTCTTTCACTGGTAGTAATAACATTTCTGATAGTAAAGGCAGTAAATTTTATCAGGTAAGCCTGATTTAGCAATTGTTTAAGAACATAAATTTTAGTCTCTTCCAATACTTTTTTTACAAGCTAAAGGACCACTTTTAAACAGCTCACTGAATTGGGATTTTGGATGTTTCACTTTCCAACTGTTTAGTAGTCTCATATACCAAATGTTATCAATTTCTATGATTCAGAAGGACATGCAATTATTCTGTTGTGTTCTGAGAGTACTCTGAAAATATATTAAACAATGCAAACATAATAATAATAAAAAATTCCCACTTTATTTGTCTTATCTGATGCTAACCTGCCAGCAGGCTAAACATGTAGCAAAAATTGGGTCATATGAAGTGTTTGCTTATGTGAAGTAAATGCAAACATAAATTAAAAACATTTTAAAAATTGTGTGTCAGGGTCTAAGTGTTTGAAAACTCTACAAATTTGAATTCTCAAGACCTCTCTGAATTAAGTTCTCATCATGAATCCCTGTGGGTGGTGAGTATTTTATTATTAATGATTTTTAGGGATTTTTGGGTAATTTGTTTGGTAAAGCTCCTTGATGCCGAGCATCTCAGGACATCAGAGTTGCAACTGATTCCTTGGAAGATGCCCCAGCATTATCTGTATTGAAAACAGATAATGGCTGTTACAAGAAACAAGAATTTTTTATACTTTCAAGTTTGAATTGTAACAAAAAAAAACCCCCCACATCTGAGAATACTGGGAGGTGAGTGTCAGTTACTGAATAAAATTACACCTTGAATCTGCGTGTTCAAATATCCTGCTCAATTCAGTTTTCTGAGTGAAATTGCCTTGGCCAGACTCTGAGAGCTGATATAAATTGAGCTGAGCCCTTCTTTTGAGCATCTTTTGAGGAGTGGTCATTTATATTTGTCTGTCTTTTAGCATAGAGTTGTGGCTCACTGAAGTGTATAAATGGCATTTTGCATTGTTCTGCCAGTGTACCTTAATTACTGTAACTTTGTGCCTGCAATCTCCAGTAGTGGGGTTCTTATTTGTGTGTTTTAACCACACATTTGTCATAAGGATACAAATATTTTTAATTAATTTAACTTCAAATTTGAAAATCATTTGCAAATAAATGTAAGTAGACATAAAAGATCGCAGTATAAAATTAAAAAAACAGAAGCAAAATATATTAACATTCTGCAGTGGGTGTATGCCTCATCAATGCAGTTCCTGAGGCTCAGTGAAACTGCAGTGACTGTTCACTTGCATTGAGTGTAGAAAGTCTACCAGCAAAGTAAAGCAGATGAAGCCAGAACTCATTTTATTCTGTATCAATATCTTTCAGTAAAAGCCTGGTTTTAGCTGTAATTTGGATAAAACTTATCTTTCCTTTTCCATGATTTGCTTTGAATAGACTGCAGATAATGTAACTCAATCCATGCCACTGCATGGGGAAAATTCTTCCTGGATTTTTTTTTGTCCTTCAGCCATCATTCACATTTCCAATTCATGCAAATTAAACAGGACTATTCATTTATAGATTTGTGGATGAGGAGTTTGTGAGATATTTTATAAAACAAATATTAGGAGAAATTGAAAGCAAGGCTGCTTTCTTCTTGGGTACTTACATGCCTAAGCATGTGAAAAGGGTGAAAAATGAGAATTTTGGAAAGTGTTTTTTTTGTCTTTCTTGCTCATTCAGGTAGTGGTTTTTTTATTGTTTAAGAACAATATCTATTCTGTTTCTATCTATTGATATTGACTCATATTCAACACAAAATCTGAAATGCAAGGATGAAGGCAAGTGCTGTTATTCTGATGTGAGTGCATTGTTTCATTAGTCCTCTTACAGGTTATGGCTACTAGTAAAATTAAGGGATTTTTTCTTATGTGGGGTGATAGGGATATGGAAATTTCAATAATTTTACTTACTTCTTTTCACTGCATTTGGTAATTATCCATCTCCATCTCAGCACAAATTGGAAAAAAAATCTTTGTTTAATTAAGTAATTGCATGCTTTTGCTCTGAAAACTTAGTCCAAAATCTGCATTAAAAAAATAAAAGACAGCAACAAAAAGCAATGTTTTATGTTTATGGGATTCCTAATTAAAATTCTTAGAGACCTAGAAAAGAATGCAAGCAGTCAGTTTTTGTGGCTAAAGTAGTTCAGAGACTCTCAGCTTTATTTCATGTTTAATAATAAATATCACAGAAGTTGATTCCCCCACAAGAGCATTATTATATAGCACACATTAATTTTGAGTGAGCAGGAATAAGTAATGCTAACATCTTTTCCAGATGTTAAAATAACTGAAGCTTAAGACATGGGAGATGCACAGCTCTTGTCACTTGGCTCTCCTGGGACTGCATGGGCACCCTTGGGGATGGCTTCTAGCCTTTTCTTTGGGTGTCTCATCTAGGCACTGCCCCACCAAAACTTTAGATGGCTTTTCCAGGAGTGAGATCCTCTCCCATCCAGCCCAGCAGAACCATCTGCATTGCCTGGGCAGCCTTTGGAGACCTGCATCTCTGGAGACATGGAATGGAAAATCCTGCTTGTTTGCCTTAGGTGTTTGCCTTGGTATGTCAATTATGTAAGGAGCACAAATACCTCCTGGGAGAGACCCAGACATGAATGCTCATCTTGTGTGAGCATCTCAGCTCAAGGAGAGAGAGAAGTTGTAAGCAATGTCCACTCTTTGAGCTGGAGTCACTGCAGCCACAAACTCGACAGTCGTAGAACAAATAAAGGCGGAGCAGGCTTGAAGGTAGGGATTGGAGTGTTTATCTGCCCAGTCCCTGTTTCCAAGACAGTTCTTGCTTTTTAAAAAATGCTTATCCAGTGGCTGACAGTGTAAAATGCATACATGTGCTTCCACCACTTCTGCCACTACTGCAGCGTTGGCCACATCTTGGTTTTTCAGTGTTTTTAACAGATCGAAGCTGTTTGCTGGAGCCTACATGTCTTGGGGCACAGCTGATCAGCAGATGCCCGTCTATAAGCATGTATCCGGGTAATCAAGGTTAATGCACAGAGAACTTTTCCTGGAAACATTAAGTAAGGAGTCACTATTGGGTTTTAGTACCTAGGAGATTTGGTAGTTCAGAATAATGAGTGAATTAGTCTGTTGTACAGATTGAGTAGGTTTTAAATTTCACCTTCATATTTTATTTCTTTGGCACATTTTCTTTCCTGTGTGTCCAAGCTAGATTTTGTTTGTAGAGATGTGATTTGCAAGATTTTTGTCCATCTCTAAATGAAGAGAGGCCAGATCAGAGATAGGTGGTCAAGTTTTGTTCAATTAATTTGTTATCTTTTAATTTTGTTTTCATAGTAGCCCAGGTCTAAAGGGCTTAGGAGAGGAATGTATTTTTAGGAAACAATTTCATTTCAGTTGGAGTGAGAAATTAGCACACAAGAATTGTGATAGACTTGGAAAAAGGGAAAAAGGATTAAAAATGGCAAGGGAAAAAAAGGGGAGTAGTTTCAAATAATAATAATAATAATAATAATAATAATAATAATAATAATAAAAACAAAAATAAAGCTAGGCTCACAAAAAATAGGCAGTTTGAAGCACAATGATAACTAAATTACTACAGAAGGTGACTGTGAAGAAGGAGTAACTTGCCTCTGTTTTAATACCTTCGCTGAGGAAAATAAAAATTGTAAATATCTAGTAGCATTATTGCCTCTTTAAAACTCACTTAAACCAAATGTATAGATGGATTTCTTCACCCTGGCCTTCCAGGTGAAATTTATAGTGTAAACACTATTGGATATTAGAGAAAACCAGGTTTCCCCTATGCAATCTTATGAGTGAGTATCTGGAGTCTACAGTAACGTTAAAGTCGTGATTTCTTAGGTGTTATCCTATCTTCCTTTGGCTATTGTTTAACTAGTGATCAGACACTTGAGTCAGAAGAACCTTTCAAGGAAGATGTAAGTAGGATAAATTACTGGTAGAAGAGGGTACAAATGAATTGTGTTTAACAAATATTTTGGTACTTCAAAATACAGAAAAAAACCCAGTAATAGTAAACCAGAGAATAAAAAAGTCCACGCCACAAACTGTACACCAGAGTTTAGTAAACAAGACTATTAAGTTAATATTCTGAATTTCTATCTTGATGCTTTCAAAATCAGCATCTAGTGAGTCAATCTTTGGACAGACTCTCGTGGTACTAAAGGCTGCTCATTAAGAGTAAACCTCCTGCTTCTGCATTTCGGAAAGTCAAAGACTTGAGTTAATTGTTTTAGGACAGGGATATTTTTAACTTCACAGGCCAGGAGCTCCTAGCTTTGTTGACAGGCTACAAAAGATGCACCAGCAGTATCAGAGCATCGTAATTGTGGAGAGAGACAGAGTTTCTGTCCCAGCAGGACAGCAATAGCATGGGAGCATCCTGCTTTGCTGGTCCTGATACATACTTTTTTCTTTGGGTACCCAAAATTATATCCACCATTATATATTCTTCAGATCTATTAGATTATTTAAATTCAAATTATGAAGGGAATTCCTCAGCAAATAATGTCTTGCAGTTCAGAACTACATTGAAAATAATAAAATGCCTATGTAAAAACAACCTCAGAAAAAACACCAGCTGTATGGGAATAGAGAATCAGTTGGATTTATTTCCCCAAACACAGTGTACTTTGTGGATGTTTCTTCCAAGTACAACCAACTTGAAAGGAAGAGAAACTTCATTCATGGGAATGTAGGTCAGTCAGCAGTAAAAACTCCTTTTTTTTGCTCCTCAAAGGCCCCATATTTGACAGTCTATACATAATAAATAAGTAATGATTGCATGTGGACAAAACAGGCAAAACAAGTTAAGAAATTTGGGGAAAGCCATCTAGATAATGTAGATGCAGATAGTGCTTCTGATCCACTTTGAGGTGGCCTCCAGAGCCTCTGCTACAAAAAAATAGCTAAAAAAATAGCTAAAAATACAGATAAAAATGTAGCTACTGGTCAGGACACCTACAGCATCTTCTCTCCCCTCCCAGGCCTGCAACCAGCCATCTCCCATGGCCCAGCTGTGTTTGGCCTTGGCTCAGGGCTGGAGCATTTCCCCGCCAAGCTGGCTGCTGAGGTGAGGCCACCTACCAGGGCTGGGAGATAGTGCTGCCGTGCCCATCTCTAATTTCCCCTTTGGGCCTCTGTCTCTGAAAAATGACAACTTTATGTTAATGAGCATAATGAGGCAAGTCAAAGTATTTGAAGATGGCAGTGGTGTGACCCAGGAAATGGAAGAGGATATGCTGCTGCACATTTCTTGACGAGGTGTTTCCCTAGTGAGGGAGGTAGGAAGATGAAGGCTGCAACAACGTGGAGCAAGGTGTGAATGAAGTGTGCATGAAGGATTATTAGGTTGTATTAGTATCATAATACTGCTGGCTAAACTATTTAGTGTTTCTCACAAAGTGTTTCTTCTTTGCCCCGTTGTGCTTTTTTGTGTTCTCCATGATGGGCAACTCCACCCCATTAAATCTCATTCAAATGAGCTCTTCCAAAGAGTCTCTGCTGTTTATGAAAAGTGTTTCACCCAAAAGGGCAATATTTCTAAAAGGATATATTTTTCCTTATAAAAATACCCTTCTCTTGTTCTGTTTGCATGTCATTGCATTCAAATCCAATGATTTATAACAATTAATAGATATTACTACTCTGTGAAGTGTGTTTTGAAAAAGGCACCATATAAACAGACATATATATATATTTTATATATATTTATATTTATATATACACACATACTGTAAATTTGAACTTTGGAGCAACTTCTGCACTTAATTCTGTACTTTATCTAGCTGTACTAAAGCTACTGTTACTGGTTCTGTGTAGCATGCTATGCCTTTTCTGTCAGGATATGTATGTGTTGAACTAAAATAAGCCTCTAGAACTGCTCTGCTTCCTCGCAGCAGGTCATGGCAATGTCTGTGAGCTGGTGGACAGCAAGCAAATGAGAAAATGTGCTAAACTGTCATGGATCTGCAGAGTGAGAACTATGACTTGCTACCCCATCTCCTACAAAATTGCCCATTTCTTCTGATGAATCATGACAATGTAAAAGGCAGGTTTTTAGACTAGAAGGTTGTTAATGTGTTGATATCTTCCACTGAGAGCTTTGCTGATAAAATTCTAACTTACTTTTACTCAATACTCTCCCAGTTGCAGGTGTGACATGGCTGGGTTGTTCCCTGCTCTTTCATTCTTTCTTTTGTACCCTGAAAATTATGAATAAACATAAAAAAATCTCATCTGTGTTATGGCCCTAGTCTGCATTTATGTGTACAGTGGTGGATCTGTTCTACTCAAGATGAGAGATGTAAGTTTCCAAACCAGAATAAGATAATGAAGAAAAAAAACACCTTTATTTATTTACATTTCAGTGAAGCTTCTGAAAAACCCCTAAGTACATTTGTAAATGTAAGTTTGTGATGCCCAGGTGTTACTTTTCACAATGTCTAACATAGAAGGAAACATCAATTAGAAATTCACTTTTTTTCATGCGCAACTATAATCATAGATTACAATCTATGATCATAAGTATGATACAAGCCTTTAAAATTTATGACATTAATTATAACAACTCCAGTCTCAGCCCATCTGAAACGTTTGATGCAAGCAGTGGATCACAGGAAAGAAATGGGTGAGTTCTTTCTAGCGCTGAATGTATGTGAAACAATTGCTGTGTTCCCTCGCACGCAAGGCAAGGTCTTACAAGTTTTTGTAGACCATAAGTAAATGGTTATGTGGCTGAGATTGTGCCTTGGGGCTAAATGCTCATGAAATGATAAATCTGAATAAGTAACAAAGCAGCCTGTCAAATACAGGGCACATTGTTAGATGTTGATGCTTGAAGGCTGGGAGGGATGGGTTGCCTAAGGAATGATAAAAATTATGATGTTTATGGGAAGACATGTTAAGTTGTGTAAAATGACTACATATTTCAAAGCAGGAAATTGTACTAATGCAACTTTAAGGTTATACTGTTAAAAATCATAACAATTCAAGGAATATTGAAGTTTAGTGTCCCATGGCAAAACTGGTTCAGGTTCCCTGTGTGTTTGTTTTATGGTCCTGTGTTGCATTCAGTGGTACAGACACCAGCCTAACCTACCCTGCAGCAGGCAACGTGCAAGAGGCAAAACAGAGGTGTAAAATTACCCAAGAACTCAGCAGAGATAACACTGCTTTAGCAACCTTCTTTTATGTCTTTTTGGCATAGAAATTAAACCATAAATGTTCTGCAACTACATTAGCTTAGCTTTTATTTGTCTAATATATTATCATGCCTGTTCTAAAGCAAACCAAAGCAATTTCTTCTTTCAGGAGGATGGAAATATTTTTTTCTGATTAACAAGTGATTGTCTGGACAATGCTGAACCATTGCGTTTCCACAATGCAGTGGTGGTATTCGGCTCATTCCATTGGAGGGGTTCCACTCCAGATTCATCTGATGATCAGTTCCCTTGGCACATGCACTGTAACTATGGGGCACTTCCTCATTTTAGAGTTCTAGACATGCATTATTTTGCAATTGCCTCCCTTTTTGTGATGACAGGGGTTGAAGTTGAACTTGTGTCTCCCTCTGGCTTTGCTTTCCAGGCTGGGAAGAGCAGTGCAGGCTGAGCCTCAGGCTTCTCTCGCAGCTCACCAGCCTTGTGGCATGGTAGTGTTTGACTTCTGTCACTCAAGTTTCATGGAGCAGAAGCCAGGCTTTAACTGAGTCATATATTCAAGAGCTTCCAGACTTCAGGAGAATCTGTTCTGGTCTTTGAAGGGTCTGGAAACATCACTCTCCTACTGGCTCTGTGTTGAATTCTCTACATATCTTATACTTCAATCTCCCTCTGTCTCTTGTATACACCTACCAGCAGCCGTGCTTTCATTTATTTTGTTCCCCAAAGCCACCATTTCTCCCTATGAAATGTTTCCATCCATTTGTTGTTTATTTGGAAATCATTTGACTATTTAAATCAGATATTTCAAGTGCTGTTAGGACCTCTAGAAAACTTTGTGTTTCTCCATTTTGGATGATGGAGTAAAGAGCCTCTGGGAAGCTTGTGCTCCATGGGTAAAGTGCAGGTTGTAGGTGATACCTGAGTAATTTTCTCTGTACTTTCTATGTCAACAAACACTTGCAGCTTCTATGAAGCTTCCCTCAAAATACTTTGTACTGCTAAGCCATCTATCTTCCTTGAGCTGTAGAAACTGTATTTGAACTATGTATTAAAAAACAAAACCAGTTTGGTTCCAGTTCTTGGAACAGGTGTTGGTGGTTGTTTACTATGCTTGGAGGTAGAGGTATTTTTGCTACTATCTTAAGTTTTTCAGTAGTCTATAAATGTTTCATTTTCTACTCAGGTGTTCTACCTCTAACATAAATGTTGAGTGTCTAAATGTAAGTGTTCAGGGTGTGGGTGAGTGGTAGGGGAGTGAGGATTGCTTTTGGCAAGAAGAATGAGGGTTACATGCCAGGAAGATTTCTGCTGAGACAAAACATTGGGTGGGTAGGTATGTTGAAACCGGTTATGCATCTTTGATTAAAGAATAATTGTTTTGGGTCAGACAGCTCTGAGTAGGCACTCTTGGATGATAAGAGAGGCAATCCTGCACTGACCCCTTCTTTTTCTCCCAGCAAGGTTACTTTGATTCCGGACAATGCCCAACCACCCAGACAGGCAAGGATGACAGCAAGTGGATGGCAGCAAGGGATAATTGGGTGGCTTCTTTCTTGGGACAAACATGTTGTGTCTTTAATTAGTTTTGATTATTTCTTTTGCTTGCATGGTGCAAAATTGTAGATACACTAATTCAGATACCTGGGTAAAACTGAAGGTTTAATTTTCATCTAGTGGAGCAAAAAGAAGGTAATGTTTAATTTCTCTAGAGACTCAATTTTTAGGGAATTACATACAATATTATGTAGTGAGAAGCAAATTTTCTACACTATGCTCATTTTCTGAATATGTGCACAGGTCTATAGCATGCCATGGAATTAGGTACTAATTTAATCAATCATTCTTTGTGGCCTGTGGCTGAGATATAGTTTCATATGACAATCTTCAAACTTCTATTTCATCCAATCCAATTCCATCTTCAGCTAAGGCGGAGAATTCAGTGAATATGAAGAGAAGAAATATAGGTACTTGTCTTCATCTCATTGGTTAATAGATTACTCTGTAGTGTTGATAGATTGAAGATGATTTTTCCCTGGGCTCTGTTTGGAAAGAGACAAAGTGCTGTGGTTGATGACAGAAAGTTCTGCAGACTGTCATACCTGTCTGTTACATGTCTTTATTCAGGTTTTTATGCCTGATTTCTTAGTAGATAAATCTTGTCTCACATGAAAAGATGTATTTCCCTGCTTAAGACAGTTCTGGCCTTTAATAGGAAAACTTCCCCTCTTATACTAAGATATATTCAGTGCCATTCTTTTTCCTGTTTTTTTTCGTTGTGAAACTGGGTTCTGGTTCCATGTATGTAACTCATGGAAAGTTGAAGGGTAATATTTGGAACTTGCTCTGATGCCTTATCCTTTGACACAATGCACAGTTGGGTTTTTTTTCACTAAGTCCAAACACAGTGTTTTTCTAGAATCAGTGAAGATTGTTGACCTACTGCCTGTGATTGCTGTGGAGAAACATTTCTGTGGAGTTTTTCTCCCTGTTACTAAGTATTACGCAGTTGTGATTCCAGCCAAAAGTGTAGTTTGTACCTGAGAAACTCTGAGTGATGAGAGCTTCCTGGTCTGCTCGAAGACTGCAGTTTCCCTCCAATTTGTGGTCCTGCTGACACTGGGATGGTGGGAAAGCCACTGCTTTTCAATGAGTAGCACATCACTCTTCATCCAATGAACTCACTGACTGCTCTCTCCTGCTTGATGCTCTTAGGAGAAGCATTAAGTGACTCTAATTACAGGTGCAGGAGGTGATAACCTCTTTCTTGTGTTTGATTTCACAGAGCTCTGGAGCGTGCTGCTGTTTAGTGCCACGCAATGACCAGAGGTGCTCTGAAGGTCTGGCAAGAAGTAGCTGGTAGCTGTGGGGCTGTCTTTCCTAAGAAGAAAACACTGCTCAGCCATGAAGGAATTCCTGCATTCAGGGTTAGACCCTATGAGATGACAAGCTGCAGGGGAAGCTCATTAATAAACTCGATGAGATGAAAAGTGAGTGCAAGGTTTCCAGAAGCCCTTTCTCTGTGCAGTTGTCTTCCTAGCTAACATTTGGAACAAACACAACATGGAGGTGTCATCACTATTGGCCCCCCGCCCCACTTCTCTCCCCTGAAAGTCCAGAAAGATGAATAATCACAACAGGAGTCACCCCAAACTGGTATCCAGATGTTCTGGGTGCAAATGGCAGATGCAGCTGTTGAAATGCAGGGAAGCCTGCAGGGGGGAAGCCAGAAATTAGGACAGCTGATGATGAGATGATCATCTGCCATTTACATCTAGGTTTTCCTATCTAATAGGGGATTGCAGAGGAGAGTGGTTTATCTTAAATGTTCCTTCATGAACATAGTGATTAAAGTGCTTACACTGTAAGTGAGATTTTGGCAAAATGCTTTTCTTTTCCAGAGAGAATTTCAACCGTACTCTAAATTAAGTGCTTTAGGAATTAAGTGATTAAGGTGCTTGGAAATCAGCAGAAGAGACTTTCTATGCCCTTTTCTGTAGCCAGGACTGCTTCTATATTTTAAATTTAAATAATTATCAGAGTACAAGTCCATTCCTTTATCTCGCTTCAGGTTCTCACTCCAGCCTGTATAATCCAGACAAGACACAACGTGAGAGGTTTTTAAAATAAGCTAGAAATGTTCATGTACACTATCCATCTAGACATTAATGCTATTCATATTCCTATTGTATTGGTGGTTCTGACACATATGAGTGTTTCTCACAGCTGTGCTGCTCCATTTCATTTTGTCTGAGAAATAATGAAGGTGAAGTCGAGAGTGATGCTGTCCTTAGTGGGCAGGTTTGGAACCCTTGGAAATGATGAGTTGTCCTTGGGGCTGGTGCGAGTGTGTTTGATTGCTTGCAGGCATGGGGCCTCCCAGCCCGGGCAGCGCTTCCAGGATTTATCTCTAAAACCCGGATGAGCTTGGTTAGAAGAAGCACTAAGTTTTGAGGGACCTTGCAGATGAGTATAAAAGGATTTTGATATTTTATGTGCCTAGGTTAGCAGATGGCAGATGCAGCGCAGTACACATTAATGTAGAATAAATAATGAATCTTAGAGAAATGAGTAAGAGGAAACATCTGCTGAATTGAAACAGGATGTATCATATTGACCGAGAGAAGAAGAGCAAGTTACCATGGAGAAATTCTCAAAAGGGGCAATACGAAGAGCAAAAAACACTGTTACTGCAAATTTTTTATTCTGTTTTTTTGTTAGAACACAATGTTAGGAGTGTGTGATTGCTGTGCAGGAATATATATTTGTTTATTGGTTTAAAGAACTTCTCCCCAGTTGAACACTGAGTTGTAGGACACTTAGAGCCATACCATGTCCCTTTGCTCACCAAGGGTGCATTTTTCTGAGAAATGTGCCAGTAATTCAATAGAGGGGGAAGCAGTGCTTCCCATCTGCATTAATGTACCAAAAGTGTGATGGTGTGGAGTCTTAAGAAATACATAAGCTTCATGTGTAGGGGCAGGATCTAGCTGCTCCTTCTGTTGAATCTTGTGGCTGAACCCAGAAATGAGCCAGTATCCGGCAATGCTGCCTCAGAGTAATCAGTGAGGGGTTTATTATAAGCAACCAAATAGTTCGAGCTTTTGGTTTGGTGCAAATTACTTTCTAGGGAAACAATCTTCTGGTTCATCCCACCATTGTTATGCATGTGTTAGTGAATTAAATTATTTATTGGTGTTTCCATTTATAGAATGTGAGATAAGATGGCATTGATACTGATAGGTTCAATCTCTGTCTCCTTCCTAGCACTGAATTTAAATATCAGTGCTGTAACTGACTCTATGTAAGACAGGAAAAAAAGGGTCAATTCCCATCTTGAAAATCCTATGAACTAATAGTAGAAATACTGGTAAAACATTTTTTATTTTTGAGTTTTAATTTGTCTTGGGTTTGTTTTATGGATGTTAAATTGAAGAACTTTTATATAATGTTAGTTAGCATTAAGATTGCACATTAGCCAGGAAAAGATCCGTATAAAATCATAAACATTACACTTTAATATTTGCTAGAAAAACACAATCAGTACTTTTTTTTATCCCTTGTATCCAGATACTGTGCTTATTCATATCTTCAGAATAAATGATCCTGCAATCAGTGAGACTGTGATATACTTATTGTGTATGTTATGAAAATAGACTGACAGGGATTCTGAGATTCCTATCTTGGCTTTCCCATAATCAAAAAGAAGAAAATTAATAATGTGACCTTTACATGAGAATGGTCCAGTACCAGAGGATGGAAGGGAGATTTCCTGGACTATTGGGTACAACATGTTGCAGTGCAAGAGAGCAGCAACCCTGTGGAAGAAGGTCTGCACAGATTTCACTTTGTGATACATTGCCTTGATGACAGGATCAAGTACCTACAAAACTGAGTGGTGTTAAGATGACCTCAATAAGTCAAATGAAAATGTGAAGTAGTCTGGAGAACTAAAGGTGCCAAATTCTTCTTAAGACAGAGCTGCTGTCAGCAGCAGCCTTAAAAAGTGCTTGGTTTAGTGGTTCTTTTCCATCTGAGGCTTAAAATAAAATCAAGAATTTTTCTTCAGAAAAATAAAATATATCTCAACACCACTACAATAGTAAGAGAAATTTGTGTCTCTCTAGTTTGATACCCTGGGACAGGACAATGAGCATACATAGTTTTTCTGCATATATGGTCTTATCCCTTTTTACCTGTGTTTTTTTCCTACTATCATGTTTGTTTCTGCCTGGTTCACTTCTGCTGAGACAGAAGGTAGATGTTGCAATACCCATCTCTCTTCTTTCTTGAAAGCTTAATGTGAATTAATTTTTTCATTTGGGCTCCTAATGAAAGAAGTAACTCTAGCTACAAAGCTATTCACTCTTATCTTGGTAATTTTATGGGCCACTTGCTATTATTGTATCTAATTCAACACAATTCAAAAAAATAGGAACATGGCACAAAAAAAAAAGGAATATGATTTAAAAATAAAAAAAATAAAACAAATGAAAATTACTGGAAAACTTATTGAATTGGCATGTCATGTTTGCTTGTCTGTAAAGTGTCCACTTAAACAAGGACCAGCAAGCAGGGAAAAAAATATCTGGGATGTCATTCATAATAAACATAGATAAACATATGATTTAACATTCAAGGAAAGCAGGCACTTTATGATGTTGGGATGAGAAAAAAAATAGAACTGAAGAAACATAATGATTGGACAAAGCCAAACTACGTGGATAGGAATACTGAGAGTTAAAAACAGCAAGCTTCTCTGTATTATAAATATTGTCATGATTAATAAATATTCTGACAGAAATACTAGAAGGCAGTAAAGATTCTGCTGAGAGTTATGAAGTTTTCCTTGGAGAACAGGATTTGAAACTCTTTGCAACATTTTAAAAGGAGTCACTATAGACCCAAAAAATTAGTTTCCACCAAATGTTATTCTATTTTGAACTGTTAATATTTGTGAATTATTGGCAGCTGTGATTTAACAATTATGTCATCTTTCCTTATTTACATTTCCTGTCTTGTCTACATTTCCTGAGATGTAAAATCTCAGCAGTTATTGTATATCGTTTGGCCTTCTTCAATGCTTTAAATTTTTCCATATTTATCCAAGTCAATGAGAAAAATATTTGAATTGGCATTGCAGAATATTCCTGTAAAACAAAAATATTTGCTAATTGAACATAGAGAAGAGTGACCAAGACAAGGCAGTGTGTTAAAATACCCGTCCTGATGCAAAATCCTGCACATTACATTTTTTAAACATGATTTTACTTGGGTAATTCTGTTTGAGATGCAGCTGCAAATAAGTTAGTTGAAGGCTGAGCTGCCTTTTACACGATCTGTGTGTATATGTGTACAAAGCGTATTTCATAGATGTATGTGTTCATGGCAGCAAATGAGATAAATAGCACAAGAGATATTATATGTGTGTTTTATGGTTT
This sequence comes from Parus major, assembly GCF_001522545.3. Lineage (NCBI taxonomy): Eukaryota > Metazoa > Chordata > Aves > Passeriformes > Paridae > Parus > Parus major. The sequence goes on along the minus strand of NC_031769.1, from coordinate 17,224,802 downwards.
TGGCAACTTAAGTAGCAAGGTTTAGGCTACTGGTCTCATTTTCCACATTCCAGACCTCAGAAAGGCTTCAAAGAGCTGTTAATTATAAAAAAAAGACCAATCCTCTGCTTGCTTTGATAGGTATTTGAGAAATGTCTACGCACTCCTTTTCCAGTGGAGAAGCCCTGTAAGTCTGAGTGCCTGAGCTGACTCAGCAGCAGAGCCAGGAATGGGCTTTGGGCAGCCTCTGGTGCCTTGGGCGATGCCACTACTCTGGGCACGGGCATCTGGTGCGTTGCAGGCAGGATTATTTGTTCTGGCAGCAGCTGTTTACTCCCAATCACTTTATTTTTCCAGGGGTTCTCCCTTGCCCCATCTATAGTGAATTCCAAAATTTCATTCATGCAATGGGAGGGAGGCCACAGCTGCCTCAATAAGTTGTGCTGTGCCTGTAACTAAAAAAAAAAACAGGTTGAATTCAATAAACCATATTGAAGTATTTCCATATAGACATTTTTGTCATCTTTGTTTAGAGGCTCCAAACCATTTGTTAAAATGCAGATATTCTAATTGAATCTGAATAAGGAGCTGGAGAGTTGCTATCAAAACACGTGCCTTAGTCATAGGTACCTACCTTATTTTATTGATACTTCACTTAAGTCTACTGGATTCATGTTTGTTTTAAGTTAGGCAAGCTAAATATTTGGCTATACGTGAAAAATATGTAGTTTTTTTTTTAATTCTCCTAGTGCTTTCATTTCTATGATGAACTTAAATAAGATTACATTGGTAAGTTTTATTTTATTCTGTGAAGCTCCGTGTCTCACAAGATCAAGTTGTTATTACACAAATTTTTACTGATTTTGCTCCCAGGAATTTGAAAAGGGGAGCAAATTGGAAGAACATTAGGTGGAACCAGGAAGAATATTTTGAGTGGCTGAAAAACATTACACATAAGTGATTTTATTATTTTTATGTGCAACACGACATCTTGCCTATTCAACCATTCAAAGACATATTAAATGAAAACTCAGTGAATGTGTGCAAAAACATTTCCAGTTATAGGGTACTCATAACCGTCACATATTTAATAAGTAGGTGTTTTAATGGATCAAGCTTTGGGCTGGGGCTAAGGATCTGCTTTCATACAGCTACTGACCTTCTGTAAATCTTGACAGCTCCATTCTCCTGTTCCTTTTCTCATATTTTACAGTCAAATACAAAGGATAACATCTCTGGAAGAAATAGTCAATCTTCAGCATTCAGAGCATGTCCAATATAAAACCCACCCTAATCTTGACTGGAACTTCACCACCATGTGAAAACACACATCATTACTAACCCCATAGTAGGTTCTGAAGCTGGTTTCAGGTTCAAGAGAGGAAATTCCTGCATAAAGCTTGCTCTAGGAAGTCAGAGGATTGTTGTAGGCAAGTTTTAAAGCCTGCAGGGCCTGGCAGCACAATCACTCACGTGTCAAATAATTAATTAATGTTCCTCTTTATTGCATTCTGTGCCCATATATAGAAACAACCCATACCACAGCCCAGGGATTTTAATAATGTTGCAATAGAAGTGTCCTTGACTGTTTTATTGTCCCTTCCAGGAGCTTCCCAGGGCTGGTAGAGCCTCCTGCTGCTTCAGTGCAAGGCCACAAGAGCTCTTTGGGAATTGAGGAATAGCTGGCTTGGGGACTTCCCTTCCTCCTTTGCTTGTTCCCTACCTTTGTTTTCCTAGCACTGAGCATAAACCAAACCCTACTGCCTGAGTCTGCCTTGTGCTGGAGCCTGGTGTGTGATTCACCCGGGAGGCTGACACGTGGTAAGTGACAGTCCCACCTTCCAGAGCTCATGATCAAAATACATTCAATGCCTATTTAGGATATTGGTGTCTTCAGTCTGGTGCCTGAAATTTCTCAGTATAAAGCAAAATTAAATGAAAGAGTATTAAACATTGTGTTGCTATGAAGCCAGCAGTCTATGTGCTATTGCATATGCTGATACCTAGACAGGCATTATATAGCCACGTGGATGTAGCCTGTACTTCAGATTTTAATGGTGCTTCAGCAAAGGAAGTCCATCATTTGAAAGATGCTTAAGATATATTTAGAGAGGATAAATTGTGGTTTGCTGTGTTGTGAGTCAAACAAGAAATGGTCCTCAAATTAGCCAGGCCATGCTTGGAGTTTTTTTCCATGTGGATAATCAAAATGTTGGATTCTCATCGCAGTAACATAAGGTAATAGTACAGCACACTTGATCTTCTGTGTTTTTGCTCTCTGCAGAGCAGCAGCCCATGCATCTGTAGGCACCCAGCTCAGCAGGGCCAGCTCCTGTCCCCTCCTGCTTAACCCACAGAGGTGAATCCCTGTAGTTGCTCCTGTTAAAACACACAGTAGGTAATTTTGTCCTTTCAAATCCACTGTTTTGCTATCATTTACTCAGAAAGGCGGTAGGAGTGTTTACTTTCTTGTTAGAGCTGTAGTAATTTTCATTGACTCCAAGATATTATTGAATTGTTTTGAAAGACCAAATATTTACTCTGATAACTGCTTCTTTCACTCTATTAGTTTTGGAGGTGTTTGAAAGTGTCTTCATTTTTGACTGCAGAAGATGGTGGATCATAGTTATTTCCCTGTGTTACCTATTTAATTTCAGAATCCCCAGTGGGTTTCTGTCCTGCAGGATGTCAGAGTATTTATTCCTTCAGTTGCCCTCTAAAATTCCTCTTTGACTTTGCTGGAAAGGCTTTGGGTTCATTTCCATCAGGATTTGAGGTAACACACATTCAGTGTTCTTTTCAGTGCTGCTGATAGAAACATTCACCTGGTAGAGGTTAGAAACTTATTTTTAGAGACCCAGGCCTGACCTAAAGGCAAAATATAGAAATCAGTGGAACTCAAAATTGACTTTGCTGCTTGTGTGAGTTGTCTGCCTGTGCCACAATCCCTGCATTGCACTGGTCTGCAGGGGACCAGAGCATCAGGTCTGGCTGGTGGGCTCCTCACTTGTGGGGACAGGCCGGTGTCACTGGGGAGCAAGGACAGCATCAGAGGCAAATCTGCTCGAGAGCACCGAGCCCACACCTTGAACCTGTGAGTTGGCTTCTTGCCTGTCTGATAACTTAGGCCAGGATGGGCTGACCTTTGGAGGCATGTGGACTGCCTTCATATTTTGGGGGTGCCCAGTTTGCCTGCTGGCACCTCCCCAGCACCAGCAGCTGCTGTCTTTCGCTTGTGTTCCCAGGGAGAGGTGGCGGACAGGCTGAGCCCTGAGCCGCCCGATGCTGATGTAAGCTCTTAGCAGCACAGCACAGCACTCTCTGGCCTGAAGGTGATTACACTTCTGGCAGAAACAGGATATTTAAGATTAATTCAGAACTCAAATGATTATTAGTAGTGTTGCAGTGAGATAGTGTTTGTGGGGAAAAGAGGTACTTTTCAAAGTTATCCCAGCACTAAATGGAGGAGGAATTGCTGGCTTTACTGAGCAGCTCCTAGACTTTAGGCTTTTTTGTTCTTTTTTTTTCAGATTGGTTGTGACCATCCTAAGTAGGTCAGTGTATATTTCAAACATTTTACAAAATGCTAGAGCTCTTAAAGCCTGATTAGGAGAGGTTATTAAATGCTTGCTCTCAGTGTTTTCTCTGTTGTTCAGTGCATCAGGTTTTAGTTCGTGTTCTTTGTATCTTAATATTGCTTTGTTGCTTGTAGAACAGACTGTAAATTATTTTTGCTAATGTTGTTTTAAAAGTCTAAATGGCTTAGAATTTTTATTTTTTTTTTTTGCTTTGGATTTTTTGATCCAATGGCTTTTACTATTTGGCAACATTATATATGGAGTGAAGCTTTCTGTTGTTTCTCATTTCTGTTTCATAATACTTTAATACTTTTTAAAATGTCCATTAAGTATAATGATTTTGCTTTACTTACTCCCTATATTGGACTGCTGAGACTCATATAATCTTTTTCTTTCCCACTCATGTGTTCTGTCTTCCTTCTAGGGGATGGTTTGTCTTTAGAATGTTTTTAATATCTTATGCCTTCTTTGCTCTCTTCCTCATACTGCCTTTCAGAGATGGAGAAATAGGGAGACCTATTAGACTGCTTTTGGGGCTTGGTTTTATTTTTATTCTCTTGCTGTGCTTTTAATCATTCCCTTCTTATATGATATCTTCATGAAGTTACCTGGCACAAGCACATATATTAATGTTTTATCACCCAGGCTTTATTTTAGCTAACTTCCATGTTCTTATGTAATTCCTTTCTTTAACAAATAAAATGGGGATGGACTCTCTGCATGGGGCCAGGCATTTTCTTCAGTATTGCGTTGAACAGCAACTTCTACAGGTGGAGAGGAAGACCTGGGAAGGGAAGAGGGGGTTCACTTTTCAAAGGGGAGGGGTATCAGAGGGAGAAACAAGCGGCAGTAGAAAATAAGCAGGTTCAGGTTACTTTGAAAAATGCAGGATAATTTAGTCCTTGTGGGAAAGGACAGAGAGACAGAAAGAAGATAATCCAAAGGGGATGAGAAGAAGAGAAGTTGATGAAGACAGTACATTCATTACAAAGTGGATGGACACAATATGAGAGCAATAGGAATAATATTCAGCCATCCCTATTAATATTGAAGTGCTCATAAGTTTTGGATGCAGAGTAAGGCTTCCCCATAGTTGTAGTTCCTAACCTAAGCTTTACATAACATGTCTGCATGCAACCTAATTCATATTTGTCAGGAATGGAGATGCAAAAACTATTTTGTAGTAGAACCCATAGTAAAGAGTTACTTATACTTGAATTTACATCCCTGAGTGAAATGCTGTTGGTCTGACTCTAGAGCTGAAGGAACTCAGAGTCCTCTGGTGGTCTGAAAGTCTGTATAAGAAAAAAAAAAAAAGAGTAATATATACTCTCATAATATTTATACAGCTGTAAGAGTTTTACTTTACTTAAAAATTTCAGCAACTGCATGTTATCCAAAAATATTTCCATCAGCCTTTTGAACAACGAACTTAAGATCATGTGAATCTTAGCCCAAAGCCCATGCACATAACACATGTTGTATTGTGAGCTGATAGATCTGAACACCCGTTCCTTATTATTACCTTTATTTTTTCTTTCTGAAGAATATTTTCTTTGCTGCCTTAAAACTGATATGATAAGCAGATCAATTGCATCAATCTGTATTCCTGAAAGATAGGACAGACATATATTATAGCTGCAGATGTTATGAAAGTTTAACAAAAAATATCTCATAACTTCTGTTGTGTTCAAGGTCATAGAAAGAATTCCTCACATACGGCAGGAACTTGGTTTTAACTTGTGAGTCATAAAAGCTGTAAAACAAGTCTGTGAAATATAGTAGAAGAATATTAGTTGTTTTCAACTGACAATTCATTTTGTAGGTACTGAAGTAGACACAACTCTGTATCACCAGTCATTCCTTAGCAGAGAGAAAGTGTATGGTCAGCACAGACTAATGTCTTTTAATGTGGAAAGGTTTTTATTCCATTAGTAGAGTAGCTTGTTGAAATAATAAAATATGTACTCTTCACCTCTTATTTTAATTTCCTGATGTATGATAGCTTGAACTGCTGTTGAGTAAAATCTGCAGCAAATGTTCTGCCTTGTTCTCATTTGCTGTAGTTCACACTCCATTAACATCCTGATAGAGAGAAGGACGTTACTGCCTAACTTTTTATTTTCTGTACCTCTGAGATGACTTTGGGATACCATACTGTGACTGCAGAACATCACAGACATTTTAGATAATACTGGTGCAGTCAGCATCACTGAATTCTGCAGTGATACTCTAAATACATTTAATAATCATATCCTAAATTGCTTTGTTTAATTTTTTTCCTTAGATTACAGCTGAATTTATCCTATTGTGCACACATCTACTGAAGCACTCACACTGTGAATGCCACTCTCATTCTGGAAAATACTTTGGTTAAGTATATCTGCAGCCCCTTGTTTAAAGAAAATTGTTTCACGTTGGAAAAAAAAAATTACTTGCTCATGACATTGAAATAGAAAGGTGGTTTTTGTGAAAACAGAATTTACTTTTTCTATTTCCAGTTGATTAATGCAGTTAATATTATCTGTTTTCCAGATGAAACATTCTTTTCCATGTGTCTATAGTCATTTCCTCATCACAGATTATATAAAAGTGGTGCTTGTGTTTGAAAAATTTTCTCTCATGCAGGTAGGACAAAACTAGAGTCTGTAAGTCATCTGATGGAGGGGAGATACTGAATGTAAGATTAGTTTGAATACAAACAATTGCTAAAGAGGTAAAGATCTAAAGACAGATATCAAAGGACCTGTCTGGGTGGAAAAGATAAGGTGGCATAGATCACTTTAATGAGTGTTTCAGCTGAAATTCAGAATTAAAGTGCCTAAAATTGGCACCAAGAAATGCTGCATGCTTTTCATTCTTTTTAACTGAAATGAAAATGGAACTTCTTTTGTCGTCTGACAGGGTTGTGTTTATCAATCTGAATACATGGCCTGTCAGAAACAATAAGTATTTGTGGATTCCTTTGAGGTCACTGGGAGTTGAGGGATAAGCAACCTTTTAAATTTACCCTGAGTGTCTGTGACAGAGTGCATGAGCCTTGGGGCGGGTGGCGCAAGGAAAGGGTTAATTAAACAAACTTTGACAGCTTATTCTTATCTGATGATCTGCAGAGGTATTGGGCTGCATCCTTGAGTGTCTGTGACTCTCTCCAGTCTCTGTCAAGTGAAACAGAGGAAAGGGATTAAAATGAGGCTAGAAGAAGCCTGGTTATTAATGGGAAGACTGAGATCAAGCAAGCTCAGGGACAGAGGTGCCCACGTTTGGAAGTTCTTATTTAACTCAGTCCTTCAGCTGGCATCACTCTGTTACAATAAGAAGGGACTTGGTATCTTTGGTGTTCCACAGCAACACACTGGTCACCAGGCTACACCTTATTGCTTTGATTCCTTTGTGATTTGGGTACTCTAAGACCAGCTGCATGTGCTCAGAGGAGACACGAACTGATGCTGCTCTAACCTACTATTGCCCTGTTTTTTGCACTGACTTTGTCACAGAGGCTGCAGACCAGAAACCAAATTTTCTCCTTATCAACAATTTGATTCCAAAGCAACATGTGTTTTTTTTTACAAAACAAACCACAGAATAAGGCAAACCCCTCGGTGATGTACCTGTGCTATTACAATGTTTGAGTGTGGGTAATGTAAGCAGATTTTGCCCCATGGTGTGACTTCTGCAACACTTCAGCAGTAAACGTTGGTAAGAACTGCTGGTTTCCAAGAAGATTAAGAGAGAGGAAAATAAGAAGGCTGTAAGTTATATTTCGCTTTGCTAATAAATGTTTTAATTTCAATTTTTCTTAAAACAATCCTGTCTTGGATTTGTATTTTGGATTCCAAACATCATTTTACAACAAGCAACTCTTAATTAGATTTGTGAGTCCTTAAAATCAGATACCAGTCTTTTTGGTAGACAAAACATGAGGTATCTTTTGCCTGTGATTTAAGCTAGATTTGAAGTTGACATATTTGAAGACTGACCTGAGTCAACCCCAGTGGGAATAAATCTAAAGGTTCTGATATGGGCTCTGCGTCAGATGGTGCTCAAGATCTCCTAATTGTGTAAATCAGAAGCCTTAGAAGTCTCAGTTCATGCTAGCAGCCATGTGAAGAACTGCTGAGACTGTCTCAGCACTTCACAGGGTACTGTGCTTTTGACTAAGTGTCATCTTGGCACCTTTCTGAATCTGCCCAGCATGAAGCACTTGTAGGGAGGAGAATTCCTGCATCTGTCTTCTTGATTGTGTTTTGATTCCTCTTTTTCCTCTTTGGTTAGTTCGGAAAACCAAGATTTTGCAAACTTACAGTGTCTTTTATCAGTTTTTCATCCTAATTTCTTAGAAAACAGCCAAACATACTGCAGAAGCATGGCAGCCCCTCACTCAAGCCATAGGAAAGCAAAGATTTGTCACTGCACACAGCGTGCCTGAGCGCCGTGGAGGAGCGTGTCCCAAGCTGTGTGCCGTGAACACGACTCTCAGGGTAACCACTCACAACATGCCCTGGAAATCCCTTGAAAGGCTGTGGAGGTTGGGAAGAAAGCCTTTATTGGACTTCAGGGTTGTGACTGAGCTGTTAGATGACAATTTGGATTCATCTTGGACTGCGGGGAAGCTGCAATTTTTGTTAATACACAGACATTGTGTGAAACTTCTGAAGAAGATAATGGGTCATCCAGTCACCTTTAACTGATTTAGGGCTTCTTTGTCATTGTCTTAGATTTCTGTGCACTTCATAGTATTTCATAAGAAATAGCAAGTGATGTCCTGATTTTTTTAGAAAAAAACTTTGTTAAAGATTGGGAGTTTTGGCAGACCACCACTTTGAGCTGATTGCACTGAGTAAAACCTCAGCACTTGTTATGGCAATTTTCATTCCATATATACAATACTACACTTGCTTTCGTATGTCTGGAAATTTTACTTTTTCATATGCACCCATGAGGGAAAATAAGTTATTTGTGCTCTTCGACAGCCTTCTGTAGTTTAAACACTTGCAGCTAACTTACAGTTCATGTTTACTTCGTGATTTGAAATGTTTCATATTACTTCTGCTTCCTTGCTCTCCTTTGTGTTTTGCTTGTCTGCTGTAGGAAAAATGTTTCCAGTTTTATGTGGTGTGATCTTTTAGGAAGCTTCAGTCTCTTAATAAGAAAAAATCATTGAATTCTACTTGGATGAAAATTCTTTTTATTCTAATTTTTGTATAATGTACACATTGCATTTTGACTCGTGGAATTTCTGAAATATGACAAATATGATACTGTCTAGAAATGATAGGTATTAAACAAGCAGCCTCAAAATTAACAGAACTCAAAGCTCTGTGTTTGAGTCCCTGCTAATGAAATAATCTTGGAGAGGCATTTGTCTCTGTGAGAGTCTTTACCTCTTCTGTCTTTCAGAACACCTCAAAAAGTTTGCTGTTCTTGCTGTACCAGCTCAAGTAACTTCCACTTGCTTGCAAATCCTTGCCTGAAAGTTGACAAGCCCTTACTTGCTTCTATCTGACTGTGCATTTTCAGGAGTGACACTGTGTCGTGACTCACCCATTCTGCACCAGACCCCCACATAAGCAGTGTAGTCAGTTTTCATCAGAGCACTGAGGTCAAAGTAGGACCAGCTTGGCTCAAACTGAACATCACCTATTTCCCCAACCTTCCCATATGGTATTTATTGTGCAAAAGGGTTTAAATGACCATCTATGCAAAATGTTGCTGAGCAGCCACGTGGATTATGTCAAGCCACTAGGAAAACGACAATTTTTCATAAGATTAATAATGCTGAAAAAGGAAATGCAGGCTTTGTGATTGGAGACAGCTGTTTAGTGGGGGAACATAATCCTGGGGATAGCTCGTAGGGGCTGAGCCTTGCCCTGGTTTGTCAGCACAGCTCTGTGCCAGCTCACTGTGGAATGGCAGAGATGCTCTTGCCAAGCCATGGTGCTGAGCTTGCAGGGTGTTTCCATTATCAATGTTATCCTAATGACCTGCTAAAAGAGGAGGTGGTGAACGTGAAGTAACAAGAAGTGGTTATCCTACAGGCACATAGGTTTTGTGCAGCATTCAGCATATAATGCCACAAACTATATCCAAATTCTGTTCCACTGCATTTTTTTGCAATTTTGTGTAAATGCGCATGTTTCGTAAATGAGTGACAGTGTTCATAATAATATTTTTCTGTTACCTTTTTTATTATCTTACGTGTAGTCTTGGATGATTTTCAATTTACTGCAGAATTTAGCAGTCTGGAGGAAAACTGGTATCTTTGTAGGATAGAGTGGACTATTTTCAGTTGGGAGGGACCTACAATGATCATCCAGTTTCAACTGCCTGACCAATTCAGGGCTCCCCAAAAATTAAAACATTGTCCAAATGCCTCCTAAACACTGACAGGCTTGGGCCATTTAATGTTTTGTGGCTTGCCTTCAAGGTCAGATGTGACATCTGGGTCTGACTTGGAGGAAGCAGAAAAGCAGATCTTGCTTTTAAGCAGTCAGCAATTACCCTGTGAAATAAGGGTAACGTTAAACTTGACACTTACAAAGGCAACAACATACTTATGTATTGATTTGTTGTTCAAATGTTGCCCTCTGAGTGAGAAGACTACAATGCTCCTCCTTCCTGCCCTAATCAACCTTGGATCTTGCATGCAGTTTTTAAGTCACATCTGGTTGTTGTGGCTGATTCCAAGGTAAGAAATTTGACAACTTATGTCATACATGCAGTTTAATTTGAGAAATAAGAAAATAATTTCTATTTATTCTTGATTATTTTCCTTTCTTTTTTTTTTCATTTGTTTGTTTCTTTTGTTTGTTAAACTTTAAACTTTTAAATTTTAAACTTTATGATATGGTAATCATATTTGCCACATTTTCACAAATGTCAGATATATACCTATATATATATGTATGCTTTGAAACCTTCTTACACTACATAGTTCAACATGACATTTGTAAAACTTACACAGTCTAACCACTGAACATACAAAAGTTCAAAGCACTTGTGCTTCCATGCTGCTGGCAAAATAAGAAAAGCTCTTGAATAAATTCTATAGAGAACTACTGTTTTAAGTGAGATTCTCTTGTGGTTCTATGAAAAAAAATATTCCACATAGTACAGAAGCTGTAGCTAAGTTAACATGTTTGAGTTCCATTTTAACCTTTTCAAAAATCTACACAAACCTGACCCACCCACTGAAAAGCTAAAGCCACAAACACACAAAACTGTTTGTCACCTGGTATCCAAACCCAGGATAAGCTGTGTAGTAGGAGACTAATAGTAAATGTCTCATTTTAAAATCTTTCTGAAATTACCCTAATATGCAATGGAAAATCTGATTTTAGAAAAAAATAGAAATACTGTCATGTAAATTAGTTTAAGTGCAGTTTTATTTTATATGTAGTTTATAAGATATTGAAGTTATTTTTTAAAACTGTGACTCACTCAATTAGAATATGTGTAAGACTCTCATCTAACACCATTTTATGAGGTACTGGACCAAAGAAGTAAACCAGGAATCTCAAATCAATGTACCTAAAATAGACAACAAATGGTTTGTTCTCTTAATGAGAGGGTTGATGCTTTTTCCTTAGTGCATAAAATTTATTTCCTTTGTCTGTTCACATGTTTAAATTTCAAGTCTAGCCTCAAAATACCTCTGAAAAATATGGTGTGAAGAACTTTTTCTGGGCAGTGCTCAGTTGCTCATCCTCTCTCTTCATCTCTCCTACAACTTTCATGCTGATTATTGTACTAGCTCCATTAAATACTTATTTCCTGGGTCACCTTTAGTTGAAATGAAATAAATCATAATCATAACTGAGTCAAATGTCCCAATGAAAAAGTGGTTTGTCTGTAGGCAGGGACAGCAGTGTCCTAGGTCCTAGGGACAGGAGCACGGCCAAGAGGGTGAGAGGAGGAATCAAAGCCCCCTGCTCAGCACTCATTAAACCTCACATTAAACTTAGACATTGCCCAGCTTGGTGCCCTCCAGCAAGGCACACACCATGAACCAGAGCTCCACCAGGGGCCGGGGCAGCTGCCGTGGGGGGAAAGCTGCAGGAGCGGGGCGGGCTCCCATGGGGTCAGGGGCACCTTGGGGCACCTTGCAGCCCTTCAGGTCACAGTGAGGAGGAGAATGCTGCTTGTATGTGGTGAGGGGCCAGAGACAACCAACATTGCAATTGAAATTGCAGTGAGGGAAATTCAGAGTGAGTACCAGAAAAAACTTTTCCACCTGAGGACGGTGAAGCAGCGGCACAGGTTGCCCTGGGAGATTGTGCAAGCTTCATCCATGGAGGCTTTCAAGGCATGAGCAGCTTGATCTGCCCTTGCATCTGCCCCAGAAGGAGAACTCCCAGCAGGAGATTTTCCTAGGGGAAGGATTTTTCACAACTTCCATCTTGGTGCTCTGCTCTTTGGTGGGGATTCAAGTTAATTTCTTCTCCTCTTTGCCTTTAGCATCCCAGTTTCTTGCAAGGTCTCCTGCACCACTGCTACCCTGGTCCCAAAGCCTTTTGCAGCTGTGATGGTGAGAGACAGGCTGCACTTCTGCAGTGCAGGCATTCCTGAATTATCTCCACACATCTTTTACAATTCACTGTCCATTTCTTTAAGAGTACAAGTCCAAGTTACCTGTTATCTTAAAAGTTGCTTCAAAGCTTTAAAGTGTATCTAGAGTGAACTTAAATGCAGAGACATGGAATATTTTCTTATCTTTTCTTGATGTGTTGCTGTGATATAACAATGACATAACTGGCTAAACACAAATAATTTCCACAAAACAAGGAACATCTCTGGCATCTAACATGGTCTTGCCAACACTGGCAGCATTAAAGATTTCTATTGCTTTTTACTGAGCTTGAAGTTAATGAAAATTTAATGAGTTGTAATTAAGGACTGAAGGAATTGAAGATGCTTTATCAAAGTTTCCAAATTCTGCTTGGTGAATAACAGTAATTGACAAATGCAAACATATTGATTTATCCTTTATCCTAATTGCTATTCTGTAAATGGAATGGACATTTCTTCCCCAAATTAATAAAAGATTATTTTTGAGGGTTTAATTAACTGTTCTTTAAATTCTTCATTAATCTAAAATTAACCTTCTGTGACAATTACGCACCTTTAAAGAAATTCCTTCTATGTAACATAATCTATAGAGGTACACACTGCCTTAGCAACCTACTATTAGCTTGCAAAAGGGAAGATTTATGGCTGGAAAATGCCAGCTGCACCTGTTGTTTTTGCTGAACAAATCACCCTGAAGTACACCATCACTCCAGCCCGCCACTACATCATTTGTATTGCTAGGAAAGTAGTTTTTTTCTGCATCAGTAGTATATATTTTTCAGAAATGAGTGAAACCACAGAGTTACCCAAAGTCTAACTGGTATGTTTATGATTTTACTAGAGTCTTATGAATCATTGGTAAAATAACACACTTCAATTAATGAATAATATTAGCTACAAAGAAAAGTGTCTTATTTATGATCTCGGGGTGTGGTGTTTTTAACCTCTCACAGAGAAAATCTGAGATTTGTGCTTTGCAGATTGCATGTCTCCGGTAGCACCCTGTTGAAATTTAACTTTGTGTTCTTCATAGTAACCAAAATAAAAAGGTTAGCCAATTATAAACTTTCTGGAAATAATGGATGATAATCACAGCTGCGGTCAAAGATGCTCCAGGGGATCACATTTGTGTGTCACCTGAGCATAGATTTAAGTGAATTTTGTGCTGACTTCCTCTGGTCTGAGGCTCGTTCAGGGCTGCACTCCAGAGTGAAAGAAGGGATGAAGGGGCCCCTTCCCTAATGTTCTGTCAGGCGTTTGGAAAGGAGAGTCAAAGGTGCTCCACAAAGGTCCTCAGCTCCTTGCAATCATGAGAGTGGGTAGATAGACATATCTCTTGCATTCCATAGCCCATTTTTGTAACAACTTATCATCATATATTCTCACCTACTTGAAAATATGCCTAATGCGATACCGCCGTGATAGCTGGCGGATTTCCCCCCCTTTTTTATCCTAATCTCTTTCCTCTTCTCTGACACAAATTGCCTCTTTATCTCCACCAGGTTCCATCACCATCACATGTCCAGTGCATGTGATGGGTGATATTAGGCTGCAAACTGCAAGGCTTCTGTTTTTGACAAGCTTTGCAGTATATTTAGGACTATACAAGTAAAACTTGATGCTGTTGAATAAATGGAGACAACCACCAAAGAAGCAACTCTAACTGCAGAGTCTGGTGGTTGAGCTAGAGGTGGAACCAAGGCTGATGTAGGCTATAACAGCTGCTGTAAAATAAGTCATAGTTCACTCAAAAATTATAGGATTAAATCCTGAATCTGGACCAGATGCTCATTATATGGTTAGGTTCCACCAAATTAAAATTATCTGTGCAATTACCTTTGAGTGCAGAGCCCTAAATACGTGGCTTTAACAACAAGAATGAATTTGTTATTGTTAAGGGATATGTGACTGTGGTCTTATTAGCTGCAAAATAGACCAAAATAGAGGTAATCACTGCTAGTGGAAGAAGATGGCTAATTTGTTTGTGCTGTAGAAAACCGTGGAGAGCTTGGAAGGAAAAGTTTAGGCTGAAAATGTCCAAAGCATGGTTAATCAAATAAATATTTTTCCTTTTCTTCAAAAGTATTAAGGGGTGTGTCATACTTGGAAGGTGACTGCTAATGGGATTATTTTATTCAGTAGAAGACATTGCTTTATATGAAATATACATTAAGGTCTTAGACCTGAAAGTTACTTTCTTAAAACTACCTTTATGGTCACTGCCTCCATTTTCACCATGTTTTATGGCTGTTAGCATTGCAGAGTTGTATTTAAAGGAGAAGGCAGTAATTTTCTTTAAGTTTATACATTATCTGGGAGTTATTTGAATTCCCAACTGCAAAACTTCATTTTGAAATGGGAGTAAATAATTTACATCCTTGTCTTTAAAGTCCAGCAAAGATTTAAAATAATGTTAAATACTCATATCCTATTTTTCCCCTTCAAGGAGTCTTTACTGAGGTAAGAAACCTGATTTTTTGATCCAAGTTATTCCAGTCTTTCCCCCTACAGACCTTCTCACTGAAAGGCATTTTAAGGACTATTAAAATGAGGGACATCATGAAGGCTTGCTCTCAGAATTTGTAACATTAATTTTTAATAGCTTCTGAATTATTCTGTTTATTTTATGATTCATATAATAACATGGTAGATGTGGTGGTTGCATTTCAGTGGAAGGAATTCAGGTCAGACTTGCTGAAATCTCCCTGATAGCAGACTGGTGCCCCTTAAAAGCGCTGGAGATCTTATCAGAGGGGAGTTACTGTACTTTTTCTCCTTCTTTTCACCTATTTTATTTCTGTCTCTCTTTGCATGTGTTTTTAAGTGCACATCTATCTGTTCTTTATGTAGCAATCCTTATAACATCAATTTTATTTTAATGCTTTGGGATCAAACAGGAACATTTTGAAGTCAAAGTTTTACTTTATTTGATTAGTGCATTAGTACAAATGAAATAACTTTGAACTAAGACTCTATGTTTTTTACATCTTTTAGTCATTACAGAAAACCAACATAGCATCAAGAACAGTCAGATCAGATCATCTGTTTGGCAGAACACAGTAAATGTGGTCCTTGGGAAAGAAAATATAC
The DNA here is from genome assembly GCF_001522545.3 of Parus major. Lineage (NCBI taxonomy): Eukaryota > Metazoa > Chordata > Aves > Passeriformes > Paridae > Parus > Parus major. The sequence goes on along the minus strand of NC_031769.1, from coordinate 17,209,587 downwards.
ATTCAAAACATCTCTTTTACTGTTTTCCTTCCTGGTTCTAGGCAGAAATGCTGGTCATGCAGTGTCCTGTTCATTTTAACTTGTGCTAACCTACATTAAAATGGCATTGACCTTTTTTTAAAGATTTTACATTTATATATTGTACTTGACATGATCATGAGTTTAGTTTTCCATTCAGAAAATAGGTTGGGGTTCTTAATAACTTACTTCATAAGCCCTTATTTTTATTGATAGAGTTGATAGTTGTTTTCAAGATTTTTCTTGGTCGGAAAGACCAATATTTCAGATTTCTTTGCTTCATTGCCTTCATTGCCAATATCTGTTATTGTCTGCCGTTTGATCACTGTATTAGATTGGCCCTTTGTGCTCCTGACGAACAATGTAATGGTGGAGGTTGAAGGATCTGTCAGGGTAACCTGGATACCACCCCAAATATCTGCCAGAAATAAAGGAAACAACAGTTGCTGCATTCCTGTAGGATGCTATGTGTTGCAATCTTCTCACTCTTAGGTGCTAGTAATTGGGACCATTTGTTGTCATTTATGTAAATAAGGTAATAAATCATCAAATATGTGAAACAGGACATCAAGTCATCTGCATAAAATCTCCAGATTTCAGAACATTTAGTCTCTACAAGTATGGGCAGATTACAACCAAGAAATATATTTCCAGATGGCTTGAGCAGGTGAGAATGCAATGGCTGTGCTTTTCAGAGGAGTAGTGGTAATCTCAGACTACCTGAACTATTATCTACAGCTATAGAAACACAATAAATGGAGTTGCTTGGAGAGGTTATTGTTGTTTAACAAACACGTTCATCTCTCCAGAGCTGCTCAGGCAGCAAGGGATCAAGTAGCTGACTGTTTATAGTCAGTTTACTCAAAGCCATGCAGTCAGCATTATAGGGCACCTGTTATCTTGTTGTGACAGAAAGGATCTAATTCAACACCAGTCACTTGAAATTTTGACACAGAAAAGAACCGTGTGCATCATATATGTTGCACTGTGCAAGCAAAATTGTGTGAAAATGAAAGCTTGCTGTACTCTGATGATGCACATTTTAAATGGGACTTAGAAGAAAAAGTATTTTTTCCTTTTCTGTGATGGCCAAAAGCACACAGAAATCACAGACAGCTGATCAGATTAGCTTCTGAAATATTCATTTACAGATGTCTGACAAATATTGTGTCTCACAAGTAGAAAAATACATTTTATATTCTGCATTTCACTAACTCACCACTCCCAGGGCTACTCCTGAGAAAAGGACACTGGACTGGTGGAACATTCTCTGTGTGTCTCTGTAGATTAGATGGTGTCTCAGACTAATTATTTTGCTTTTAAAAAAAAGCACCCAGATAAATGTTATTGTAATACCTGACTATAAAGGGTGCTATAGCTGCTTGCATGCCTTCTGCTTTTCATAGACTAGTGGAGATTTTTCTTTACATCCAAGATCTGTGGAGGAAAAGGACTGTGGTGGCCCAGCCAAGAGTGCCAGAGCTACAGGTGCCCTACAGAGATACTCCATTATTGAATATAGAATATATTATATATATATATATATATATATATATAATAGAATAGAATATAGATGACCATTGTCTTCCCATTGTTTTCTTTTCTTTGTAGTTTGCTTGTCCTTATGAGAGCAACCACCTCAGCACCCATACCCAGGTGCTATTGATGGAGCCTTGCTGGATGAGGAATAGTTAAAATATTTAATGTGGGATATGTGTGAATTGCCCTCATGCCTGAAGTTTGTCCTCCTTTCATTCATTCTGTGCTTACTTTTCTTATCTATTTCCCCCCCCCTCTGTGTGGATGATGCAGAACTTCATGATGAAAGTGGAGCATTGAAACAATGAAAAGGACTTATCTGTGCCTTGACCATGTGTGCAGGATTCTGTCAATCAAGGATTGTGCTTGTGTCTCCTGGAATATCCAATCTGCTCTTCCTTCCTACCTACTTGCTCTTCAGGGGCTGATTTTCTATCAGGCATATTTCATCTTTTGTAAAGCTTTAAGCTCTCTGTGTTGTATTTTTGATGTGTTAGGGCTCTTGTAAAGGTTATTCTTTTAAGAGGTGGTCATTTGAAAATGGTGATTCAAAAAGCTAGAGAAGGCTGCAGTTATGCTAAAACAAATTAGCACCTAACATTTGAAACTAACATTTTCTTCAGAATAAAATGTCAGTGTAGTGTTATGAATTGTTTCTCTCCCTCCTATATTGATAGTGAAAATAAAGACTAAGCCAGTCATAGTTTCACTCACATAATTTCAGAAGAGACTTTGAAAGTTGGACACTTCTCCTTTATGAAAAAACTACTAATGCTATAAATTTGGCAAAAGATAATCTTGTGCACATTTTAAAATGCTTTAAGAATCTCATGTGAAATAACTGCAGATGTAGAAAGCAGTATTCACATGTTACTTAACAATGAAGGAATAGTAGTGATGATCTGCTGTGATTTATAGCTGCTGGGTATTCATTTAAGAACATATCGAGCTTGAGTTCTTATTTGATTTGATTAAAAGATCAGAACAAGCAAAAAAATCTTTGAACTGAGATTGTATAGATTTTACCACTTTTAGTTATTACAGCCAGGTAATACAGCACCAGCAACAGCCAAATCACAGAACACTTCACCAGAGTTTAGCAATAATTTAAATATGGCATAAATATTTGAATTTTGTATTCTTCTGTGAGTGGCTGATACATAGAAAAAGGTAACATTCTGCAAAAAAAGTACTTGTTATGAGTTGCATGGGCAGCTGTTCACAGTTGAGTACTCTGTCTGAAATTATTTAGTGATTAACTCATCAGAATAAAGTACCCAGGCCTGCCATCTCAGTTGGCATCAATTGGAAATCTTAGCAACAATCTTGGCGAACATTTCAAAGGTGAAAGGCTGTGTTTTCACACCCTTGTCCCCTTGCTTTGTTCTTCTGATGGTGCACCCCTTGGTGTAGGAAGTTCCCTGAGTGTGCTTGGGCTCCTGTAAATCTTCAGGCAGGGGAGGAAACCAAGTGCAGCTGTCAAAAGGAATCCTGAGGAGGACACCAGGTGAGGAGGACAGTAGTGGTGTACCTACACTGGTTTAGAAAAACCATAACCTTGATACAGTTCAGTCTTTACAACCACTTTAATCGGGACAGACCTGTGTGCTCAGGCAAACCAGGACATGGAAGGTCTTGGAACCAAAGCAAAATATAAGATGCAGGAGTGATAAAATAATAAAGAAAATTAACTTTGCCATTACTGATAGTATTTTGGGGTTTGTGGCAGAATAAGGTATTTAGATTCTACAACTATAAATGTTTTATCTTTAAGAAAGATTTTGCTATGGTTTAATTTTCTAAATTTTGAATAAAAGGAAAAAATAGTAGATGTGAAGGGGTTTTTTCTGACTATTTTTTTTTTTTAAGACTTGGAACTGAGATTAAATTTTTATGGGTGAGTAGTAAATCTCTGGAACAGACTTTCCTGATATAAATGACAACTCTGCTTTAATTATAGCATCTTCTAGGCAGCTATTATATTAGAGCAGGACCCTTAACAGACTTTTCTTTTTAAGACCATATTCAAGAGTAACAAGACTTACTGTAATTCCGGTTTTGTGTTGAAGGGGTTCACATGTCTTTGAAAGAATGACTACGTTCCTTTTGCATGGTTTATTTTCCCAGCAAGAATGTCTTCAGATCTGTGTGAAATGTTTTAAAATGGGTCTCAATATATTGAATGTGAAGCATCTTCTGTATTACACAACTATTTCAGAAATCATATATGGAGAAATAAAGCATGGTACATAGTTCTAAGAAAGCTTTAACATCTGCAAAATTAACTTGTCACTAATTTTACATGCTTCAGTTACTAGAAAATGTAGCTCTCTGAAGCACCAAGCTTTTTTTTATTATTATTATTACATTACATACCTATCTGTGACTTGCATCTGAAATTGTTCTCATCACTGATCTTGTTCTTTTGGTGCCTATACATTTATTTCTCATTTCATGCTGAAAATGTTATGCCATCTGGTTACTTGCGTAATTTTGTAAAGAGAAGACTTCATTAATTTGCAGTTTTAACTTCTGCACCTGCAACTTCCATTTACTGGTGTAGCAGTTGTTGCCTGTCAATAGTTTAGAAAGAGTCTGCTGAAGTTGAAATATTTCTGCATACATGCCTTTCTGTCTTTAGACACTTGCAGGGCAAAATTTGGGGGAGGGTTTGGTAGGCTGAGAAAATACCACATCCTGAACTGTACAGCATCAGCTCCCGGTTTTTTCTGGTTCATATGCAAGGGATTCTCTCCTCTCTCCAGCTCTTTATGTGCAAATGTAAACTAGGATTCCATGGTTGCCCAAAAAAGGAAATTTCAAGCTTTGCAAATGCTTTGTTTGGATTAATAACATCTATAGTCACGTTTCTTTTATCCCAGAGGGCACAAACATTTCTTAAGTTAATAGCAGTACCATAACCTATCTAATATGTTGTGGTAAAAATGCCTTCTGTTAGATAACTCTTAACAAATTCTTGTTGTCATATTTCAGCAGTAATTTATTTTCTAGGCAGGAAAGAGGAAATGTTAGTTTGGAAACTAAAAGGACAATGTTTTAAACAGTGTATGGAAAGTGTATGGTTTTCTAAAAATATTACTTGTTTACTTATATGTGATTATTCGCAAGCAAAGACTGCACTGTTGGTCCCTTAATATTAATTTCTACTGTGTGAGGCTGTGACAGAGTTTATTCGTTGACCCAAAGCACTAGAAAACTTCCTACAGCAGTTTATGAAAACCTGACAAACTGAACTGCTTTTCATTTAATGGTATGTTACATCAATATGATGTCTCTACCTAGCTGAAGTTGGCTATCTGAAATCTAAGGGAAAAGGGGCTGGGTTTGTTTTGAACTTTTTGTTTGGGTTTTTTGTTTGTTTATTTTTGGTTTTGTGGGCTTATTTTGGTTTTCTTTTAGTTCAAAAGAGTAGCTTGGGGTTTCAAAAAGCCTGAGAGCTGATGAAAGGCTTGCTCCCTGGGGAACTTCAATAAGAACCTGTGGTGAAGAAGGAGGGATTGGCAGGAAGGGACCTGCCCCACATTTGGGAGGAGCCCAGGCCTCCAGGGCAGCTGGGCTGGGGAGAGAGGACTTGTGCAGGTGGGTGATGGGGAGCTGGCATCAACCCAGGGCTGCACTCTCAGGCTGTTCCAGCCAGAGCGCACTGATTTATTGTGTCAACATCCAGCCTGAAACACAGTCAGCTAAGCAACCTCAGCTTATGCTCTGAAATGGTTTATTTCAGGGTTTGGGGTGATTCTGGGGTGGAGTTTTGTTTTGGTGTTTTGAGTTTTTTGAGTTTGTTTTTTTTTTTAAAAGGGTTTGATGCTCATAACTGGGATCATCATCTTCACATCTCAGAGCCTTTAAAACAAACAAAGAGGACATTTTTGGTGCAACACCATGCCATAGAAAGCTAAAAGGATGAATGACCAGTAAAGAAGCAAATCCTCCCAGACATGGCAGTCAGGCATGGAATAGCTTAATTGCTGGGACCTATGAGAAAGTTTGTACATCTACTGTTGGACAGATTTAGAGATATTTAAGCTTCTAGATTATGAATAGCCTCTGAATAAGTTTGATAATACAGATGACAAAGCTCTGGGGGGTGGGAAGGCACTTCTGGAGATTGCCTAGCCCAACCCCCAGCTCAGGCAGACTGCTACAGCAGGCAGGTCAGGGCTGTGGCTGGTTGGGTGTTGCTTATCTCCAAAGATGGAGACTTCATGCCCTCCCTGTTCAACTCGTGCCAGCATTTGACTGTCTGCCCAGTCCTCCCCAGCCCCAGCAGCAACATCTGACCACCTCCTGCACTTTGAACAAAGCCTTAAGTTCTTTTTTTCCCCATTGTGGTTCAATTTGCACTCGTTGTCTCTGCCCAGTTGCTGGGCACCACTGAGAACAGCCCAGCTCCATCCCCGGTTATCCCCACATCAGATGTTCATGCACATGGATAAGATGCCTCCTCCAGGCTGAGCAGGAACAGCTCTCTCAGCCTCTCCTCACATGACACAGTGCCTTCAGACACAGAGCTGTTAGTGAAAATGGTCATCTTTGACTGGAGTGTTCCAGGAATTTCCCATGTTTGAGGAACATGTTTGACACACCCCATTTCTGCAGGGCTTTGTCTCTGCTGTGAGAAAAAGAGCTTCTTTCTTGTCAAAACCAGGATGTTGCTGCTCTCTTCCAGTGCAGGATTATCCCCTTAGCATCCAAATGGACAATTTAGGGCCTTTCCTATCAAAAGCTGATGGATAGATCTCCCTTTCCTCATCTTTTTTTTTTGCTAGAGAGAGCCTTGGGAAAATCTTGAATTGACAATGTCCTTGCTTTGCTTAAAAATAGTTTTAAGCTACAGGTAACATGACCATTTAGTTAGACTCCTTCACATATGAGGACATTCTTTCCACAAGCAACCTGTGATAAGGATGCTTAGTTTGGGTGAATGTGTAATGTACAGCAATCTCGGTTGGATTTTGCTTTAGAAATAGTGTTTCAAAAACTGAAATACTATTTTTGTTGTCACTCAGGACTGGATTTTATTTCATAATTGTTCTGTGTTTTGCAGAATTAAAATATGTCTTTGCAGTATCAGAGGCATTATTATCATGACTTAAAAACGCTTCTTAAGCATACAGCATTTGTGTCTGCTTACACAATGAGAAATCATAATGGAAGATATTAAAAATTACAATTTGTCAAACAGTCCAAGATCTTGAGAGGGAATGACAGTACTTCTTAGGCTCAGTACAACTGAGCTGTCACATATGTACTGGGTTTCCCATTTTCTCTTCCTTCTTCACTCATTCTTTACCCCAGTTACATGATTAGCTCTCCATTCATCATCCTGTTTCACCCCTGTTTCTGTTCTTCATTGCCTTCTGCACAACCTGCTGTGCCTGAGCACTGCTAATGAGCCCAGTTACTCTCATGCCCCTCAGGTCCCTCCTTGTGAGTAGAAATCTTCCCACTCAGAGTTCCTTCTGTGTTGATAATATAATATGCAGTATAATATAATGGCAAGGCTTGCTGTATTGCACTTAATCTGGCCCATTCTTGATGGGACAACAAAGCAATAGACTCCATGCTTTATAGAGTTACTAAAAACAGTTACCTGTTTAATGTAGGACTCTTGGAGGAAAAAAAAAGGAAATAACTTGCAAAAATATTTTACTGCATTGCACAATTTCCATCTCAGAAAATGAGGAATGGCTGTACTAATTTAGTCATGTTTTCCTTACTTTTTGCTTATTAAGCATTTCTCCTAAATATCTATCAGTACTTTAGCTTCTGTAATATTGATTTGCTTATGTTTGTTCTAGTTTTAAAATAAAATGGTTCCTCGTATTCTATTAGAGATGCAGCATACTGGTTTCCTGGGATATTGAGAAATACATTTTAAAATTCAGCATGAAGATTTTACTGTAACTGTAGCTGTGATGTTTTCTTTTGTTTGCACTGTGTTGTTTTTCTTTAGAAGTTGTTTCCAAAATTATGGTGAATGGAATTTTCTTTTCATGTGACCAAATGCTCTTTGTCTTGGCAGCATTCACAAGCACAGAGCTGGCAGAGAAAGTTAGGCAGGATTTGCCTGGGCATTTTCAAAAAAGAGCACCCAGGAACTGAGATTTGAAATAATGTAGCCTGAGGTCAGGAATTTTTTCTTTAGAGAGTCAGTAAAGAACATGATTATCTGTAGTGTGCAAGAAGCTAGAGGTTTTCCAGATATATATGTACCATTGAAATTGGAAAGTATGATGGGCAATATTCTGTGCAGTGTTGCTTCCTAAGCAATGCCACTTAATAATAAGGGATTTGGGACATTTTTCAAAGACAGATGATTTTTGCTGTCAATCCTTCCTTGCTTTTGGTGAGTTAGATAATGCATTGCTAGGAGAATATGCATCATTTAATCCAATTTGAGCTTGCACCGTGCTTAACTCAAAGACAAATATGTTCTTGACATCAGGCATTTACCGTATAGCACTGAAGCAGTGTGGTTTTGGCACACCGTGAGGAAATCTGCCGAAACAAGAAAGTGTTTGTTTGAGAGAGAGGGCTGGGAGAGGAATGCAGAGGGTCCCACATGCAGAGGTAACCCTGAGCCTGGGTGGTTTTTCATGTACCTGCGTAGGTGGAGCATTCCCCTCATGCCAGGCTGCTCCTCAGTGCAGCTCCAGACAGTCCCTGGAAGAGCTTCTGCTCCCCACAGTGCCTGGGACTCAGCACTGGGACAGGGGCGTCTGTTTTACCCCAGCACACATTTGCATTCCACAGGTCTGGGGAGCTGCGTGACCACCCAAGGCTCGGTGTTTAAAACTGATCAGGCTGGCAGCACAGCTCCTCACATCCAGCTGCGCTGCACACACCAACTCCCCAGCCTCTGAGCTGGAAAGTCAGCTGCGAAGGATTTTTTTAGAAATTGCTTTTTGGAGCAGGTACATCCCTACACAGGCAGGATGTCCAAACCCTCCCGCTTGGCTCGACCTGTGTCGGCTAACACAGCTCCTAAATCACCTTTGTCTAGGAAAGAAGATTTGAACAGTCGATCACGAAAAATTAGGCTAGGTGAAAAGATTTTGAGAGCTGGCAGCGAAGGAAACCTGGTTAAACAGCATCAGCAAGAGCAGGTGGAAATCACAGAAAGGCTTGTGCCACGGAGGGCTCCCTTCCTGAAAGGTAACTGGTTATTTCATGCTGCAAAAGAAATAATCAAATGCATTTTCAATCACTGTGCTTTTAATAAACCCCAAACATCAATTATTGTATAATAGGGGATATATGTGTGTGTGTGTGTGTGTATTGTTCCTGAATAAGAGATTCTCGTACATAAAGCATTTGTTTCAAAAATAAAAGGGCTGAAAATATTTTTGTTGTTCAATTTTGGCTGGGTACTGTATACAAGCTAAAAATGTTGAGCTGTCAAAGTGGTAAATCACAATCTTTTACAGTCTAAGTGTGCTACTGTATTGTGAAGCTTTATTTGAAATAATGGTTTGAAATTATTAGCAAGTGTGAGAAAGATTAAATGGAGAGAAATAAAGAGAAAATAGACTGTGCAGGCACTGAATCTTTCAACCCTGCAAGTAAAACTCTTCTTTGTGGGTCCTAACAAGGCAGCTGCAACTATTTCTTGTATAAAAACTAAACAGATCAAGTGTATTTGGAAAGGCTTATATGCTTTCAGAATGCAAACAAATGTGGAGGATAATATAAGATTATGATCTGCTTTCACTGATCTGTTGAGAAATGAGCTGCAGCAGAATTGCCTCTTTTTAACTTAGTTTTTGTGACAGTACTCCTTAGAACTGCTTTTAAAAGTAGCCATTTAATCTGCATGGTGTAAAATGAGGGTAAATTGCCATTCTATCAGGAAGTAATAGTAGTAGTACTCTAATTGTACTCTTCATAGAGTTTATAATTAAATATGAGCAAGAAGTAGAATCCCTTCAGTACAGAACAGAAATTGCTGTCCCTCCATCCTAAATCCATAGGAGAAGGAAGTGTAGATTATAGACCTTTGTAACTTGAAACTGTACTTTCATTTCACACACATGGCATCCAAGGTCACAGTTTTCATTCCTGCCTGAATAAGGTTTAAAAGATTTTTTTTTTCCCTACAGCATGACTTTTATTATTTCACAAAGAAGGGGAAAGTGATGACACCTAGTCTTACTCTGGGAGATGGATGATCTGTTTGTTTCTACAAAGGAAACTGGGTTTGAAGCACTTTATTAATGGCAGAAGAGAGCAAATAGAAAAACTGGAGGTGGGGAGGCTTAAATTACTCATCTCACTCACAGAAGCTCTTTCTTATTTAGCAGTGTAATGTGGAAACTAATTTTTGATCTTGATATGTATTGCAAAGTAAAACCTTTATTTAAAAAAAAACCCAAAAACAACAAATGTACAACAACTCTTTATGCCTGGTAACCAATATTTATTTATTTTATAGTAAATTATATTTCCCAGTCAAGTTTTTAAAATTTGAAAAATTTCATAGAAAATCCTGTAACAGTATGCTTTTCCACTAAGTTAAAGTTTTCTAAACAGCAGTTTATTCCCTCTGTGTTCTCTCATTTCTTTGGTGCATTGAGAAAAGGAAATCATGCGGGATTTACAGAACAGAAAATGTGTCCTTTTAAGGGATGTGATTTTTATGGCACTCCATTCCTTTATCACTTTACTCACTTTATCAAAATGTTGTTGGGCTATGTAATGCTTTGCAACTTCAAGCAAGGGTTGCACTCACTGCTTAGAGTTTTAGGTGAAATTTCTCTAAAAGAGAAATTTAGAGTCTGTCAGTAGTGCTGCAACATGTCACGTGCTTTTAGGATTTATAGCTTGCACTTACTGTCTTCTTGAGCATGCATTAAACAGTACTGTTAAGTACTGGCTTTCTGCATTGGGATGGTTGTTTTAGTTTAGGCAAGATGTTACTGCGAGTTGTTTTTGTAAGAGATGTTGAATAACAAATATTGATACTTCTGAAGGGAGCATATTATAAGGGTGATGGAAAAGCAGAGTGTGGTTTTTTCCCTCAGGAAATGGGACTGGCTGGATGGCCCCCAATAAAGTCCAAGCATTGGCCAAAGTGATTTGAAAGATGTTTTGTGAGAAGTGGGAGCTGACCTGGGTGGTGGAGGGACAGCAGATATGGCAGAAGCCAAAAGCAACAGTGAAGGGTATAGAAGCCACAAGGCAGGGTCCTGGGTCAAGGCTGAGTAAAGAGAGCATGAGCAGCAGCCAAGGGTGTTTGTGTGCTCTTGAAGTGCTAAAGGGGAAATGTGAAAGAGGTGGTAGATGGCAGGTATAGGCTGAATGAGACAGCTAAAGTAGGGAGCATAGTGAGGGGAGGCAGAAAGCTCCTGTGTGAAGAAGACTGGGCTTGGAGGAGAAAAAAATGGTGAAGGAGGAATGGCTTTTAGGTGGGTCAAAGAAGCTGGAATGGAGAAGTGGGAGCAGGAGGCTCTGTTAGGTGGGGAGTGGGGTCCTAGACAACCTGACATGGAAAAGGAGTTTGATCAAATTTCATTCTTTGTTATGTAATGCCAGTGAAACCCCATGGTGTGTGTGTGTGGTATGCCTTAAAATCCTGGTCTGTGCACGGGAGATCAACCTGGGCTGTTTGGATTAGTTTCTACTGTTGAACTTTATATGGGAAACATGACACTATTTTAGGTTTCTTTGAAAGTTTTAAATTCATACCAAGGAGGTATAACATGCATGAGTGTGCTAAGAGACAGCAATCCAGCAAAGCCCAGTGCATAATAGATAGGAAATAAAAAATCGTGGCTATAATTTTTAACAGGACTGTAAAGCATGATGAGTCATTCTAATTACTTTGTATGTTGAGGGGGTTTCTACAGAATTCTTGCCCTGCATTGTGCAAGATGAGTTATACTTAACTGAGAAGTTGGGTTCTATTAGCAGGGGGGCAACTTGAAGCAGAGACAAATGTATTCCTTGCAGGTAAAGCCATGAAAGGTCAGAGTGGATCTCTGCTTCCACCACTGAGGTCTGTGTGGCAGAGACAGACATACTGCTTCAACTTTCACAAGGGAATGCTGGCTGTATGTATTTGGTTTTTGGTTTAGCTGTTGGATGTGCAAATCTGAGACCATGGGTTCTGATTTGTAGAGCTGAAACCACATAACAGTAACTGAAGTCAGTGTCAGCTGCAATTTTATTATGTGAAGTACTGTCTAATGCAAAGGACTCAAGAAGGTCATCTTGTACCTACCTGTTAATCTTCATCTGAATTTAATACACAGCTTTGACCATAATTTCTCTGGATGCCAGGTTCATCTTGCTAAAAGAGATAGGAAGGAGTAGGATAAAATTCTTATATTATAATGAGGGATACTCAGACCCAGGCTACAAAATTTGTTGCTTGGTCTTCACACAAAGACCTGACAAATGTGCAGTACGTGAACCCCACATCCAGAATAGCTAAGATGAATTCTTCCATGCATATGGAATGAGTCCTGTTCATTTTGTGAGGAGAACAAGGCAATGGCTGTATGAAGGATGGGACAAGGTTGTGGGTGAGGAAAGTCTGTAATACAATGCACATGCACTGGGAGTGGGAAGCAGGGATGCAGAGACAGTCTGAGTTTTGGCATTTCCCACCTGGTGAGGGACTTTCTTTGCAAACTGAACATCATTTAAAGATTTTCTGGTTTAAATAAAAAATGGAGATAGGTAAACTTTTCTTTTTTAATTTTCACTTTCATGACTGAATCAATTAAAAAAGGATTTTTTCACCTCTGGGATGTGTTACTGATTGGAGAACTTTATGAATTTCTGTTACTCATACTTTCCTCCTTTTCTTGCATTCTCCAAGAAAAGCAGAGAATATATAATGTTTGTCTTTTCAATTTCCCTTCTCTGCCCTTTTATTGAGTTTTGATATTTACTTTATTATTTGGCTTTCCATTGCTTCACTTTGCTTTATTTTTCACTCTATTTTTCTCCGTTAGAGTTTCCTCTCTGGGTTCTCCTCTGCCCTTTACTTTGCAGTTCACAGTGATTGGAATGCAAGGCCAATACTTTTAGACTAAACCTTTTGGTGTCTCATGTTCAGTTGGATCCAAAACTAGACAAAACCTGTTTGTTCCATCCCTAGTTATTAGAATGGGGCCAAAGGACTTTGGGGATACAGTGGGACTCATAACTATGGTCTCTTCATGCGAAGCAAGCAATAATAGCACCACAGAAAGCGGAATTAATTACATTTTCCCTACTTCGTTTTTATGACAAACTCTAATGACCATATAAGCCATATGTGTATTACTAATTATCTCCAAGAACATTGTGGTTCTTAAATAGATATAAAATAATGGCCAAAGTTAGGAAAATATTCCGTCTGACATTCGAATAATATCGATGGAATGTTTAAAGCCAAGAACTTTATTTGTCAGGAACTTCCATTTCACAGCATTTCCTGACAGGGATGTACCTACAAATACAGAACATATGTAAGACTCGGGGTTTGCCATCCAAGGAAGTTCATTATTAAAAGAATAGCAAAGCAAAGAATGTTAGTATTTAGCCTACAGTATTTTTCTTTCCTCTGCAACTGTTTTAGATTCATGAGGGCAGAGAACACAGGAATTGTATCTATAGTACTTGTATATTCAAATGTTTGTGATCTCACAAATTTAATGCTGGTTTTCTTCTTTTCTACCAGTACTTTTTTTTCTTTTCAATTTGAAATGCAGCTTTTTTACTGTGATCCAAAAAAAAAAGGAAATCAGAAACGTTACTGTCTTTTAGACTAGTCTGAAAAACTATAGTGAAATTAGGTTGGTATCAGATGTGCAACACAATAGAGTTAATGGTTCAAAATTTTGAGCTTGAGATATAGCTTTGATGGCATATAGGGACTATATTATTTCATTTTGGTAAATTGGTATTAGAATTAGAGAAATAACATGGGCTGTTAGATTACAAAATAAATCTAGATTTAAAAAATTGCAAGCTAGAAAAGAGCATTATTAAGATAACTCTAGGAATTTATAGTTGCAATGTAGAAACAGAGACCAGGTATGAGACAGTAGACATTCTTTCCATTGCCTACATGAACATTTATTTCTATAGCTGCTGAAGGCTGACTTCATCTGGAGGATGAATAGGGCAGCTGAACATACCTCCTTCCAGTTAAGATTATGCAGTATATAAGCTGGAGTTATGGTTATTGAAAACTGAATGTCTGGACATTTGTTTAGGTAATGAATAATTGGCCTACCTCTGTTCTTATTGAGGTCATGACTCAGACCCAAGCATAAAGTACACTTTAGCTATTCTTTTAAGCATGATTTCCTCCAAAAATGGGTCATGTAAAAAATACCTGGCAGGATTTCTTCCATTGGTAACCTTTTTTACCCATTACCTGAATTTGTGCAATTATGATGGAGAGGTAAGGGACTCAAAAATACTGCATTTCTGTGATATACTGTACATACTGAGCTGTGTGGGATACGCTGTTCTGTACCTGTCAAATAGTGCATGTCTATATTTTTCTATAATACTGTGGAAAATTGCTGGCTGTGTGGAGAAGGGAGACCTGATTGATATTGTGTTCAGGGAAGAGCTGCAGTGTGTGCTCAGCTCTTCTTGCACATCACAGAGTTCACGTATGGGTGACACCTCATAAAAGCCATACCCAAGGGACAAGCCTGGGTTGGAGCTCACAGCTCACATAATTCACTAGAAGGGAAAATTCAGACTGTGTATGAGATTGCATGAATTCTGATGGAAATGTTTTGAAATTGAATATATACTTCTGCCTAAGTATAATTCAGTTTACCAAGTCAGTAGTCAATCCCGAATAAAAAATAATAAAAGAAAAAGCTGTTTTGGAAACCGAGTTACAGTAGTTGCCTTGCTTACAGAACTATTTTTCAATTCCATAAAGTATATCCTCTTTATAACTTCTTCCTCTGGGACCTGGCAGGAAAAGGAGAGCTCTATACATCCCCTTGGGAAGCTCAGGATCTTCTGTTTGTTTTACTGTAAGGGCATGAGGGATGAGCAAAAACTTCACCAATTCTCTCCACAGCTTTAAAAAAGTTTAAACCATATAGATGAGGGAATTTTGGAGAGGTTACAATTCTGGGGAAAATTAAGTATAATTTTTGAACATTCATTTTCCTTAAATGATGTCTTTCTGAAATCTCTCAGAGGTTCTGAAGCTTAGATTAAATTAAGGGAATGAATAGATAGCACAGATTGTAGGTATTTAAATGTTCCTCGCTGGATTCTTGCTCCATAAAGCAATGTATCAATATCACTTTCACATCTTTAGGATGTAAATATATACTTTATACACAGTATATAACTTTCCATGTATATACAAAATTTGTAACAGTGTAACAATGTCACCTCAGTGACATGACCTAATTGGAACCATAGTATTTCAGTAGGTGTCAGTCAAACAGTACCATGCAACTCCAGACTAATTTAGCAAAATTTGAATGAGAAGGCTCAGAAATATTAGCCCTCTTGTCAAAATCCCTTCAAGCCTGGCTGTTTCTGTGAAACAGGTTTTTTTTTTCCCCCCAGAGTTGACCCTATTAATATAGGATGTATAATTTTTGAGTGAACCCTTTTATCAAAACAAGAGCTAGTGTTTTGAATTGAGAGCATAATTTTCAGATTTATCCATTTATTTAATGTTGTGGATATTCTAGTTGGTTAAAAAGTTACTTGTGAGTTCTGTGTTAGTTTATTTGTATGATGTCAAGAGAGGAGCTGTTCTACAGTGGACTGAAGGTGGAAAGAGCATCACTGAAATACAGTGAAAAGAAATAGCAATGCTCATGAATTTAGCATGTACTTGGTAAGCTTGTGTATCTTTTCTTCTTTGGTGGATGGACTGTAGTGTCCTTCTAGGCTGAAATTCAGCTCCTATCTTTATCTATTACTATTGTCTGGTATTTAAGTGGTGGATCGAGCTTCCTTTAATTTTCAGGTTAGCTCACATCATCCTCTGAAATGGGATTTTCAAAGCTGGACACGGTGCTCCATCACTGAGTGCAGTGGAAGGATTATGTTACAATTATTGTGGATAAATGTTTATAAATCCTAGTGCAACTACAGGTTTTTTTGCACAATGGCATGGTAATGTTTTAAGCTTCTGATTAAGTCCTAGAGCCATTTTTGCTGTTAATCATCTTTTAACTTTAGGCATCAAGGGTTTCTCCCTGACCCAGAAAGACAATCATTCTAGCTGATCTTAATTCCTGAATCCTTTCTAGTATTATAAGTGTAGACACAACATCAGCTCTTTCCAAATCTTCTGGTGTTTCACCCATCCTGAGTGAATTCAGGTAAATACTTAGAACACAGGAATTTTCATCTGTTGGTTCTTGTAGTGCCCTAGGATGAGATTTGTAAGATCCCAGCACACTGTCTGGTTTCATTCCTTTCCTTTTTAGATTTTGTAGCTGGTATTAATTACGGAAGACACATGGTCACAGCTGACCCTCTTCTTGAAGTCTGATATGAGAAAGGCATTCAGAATTCTGCTTTCCCATGCCATTTGTTAAAAGCTGTCTTTTCCCATTCAGTAATGGATCCATCTTTTCTTTGCCCTTCCTCTGACTACTAAGGCATTTATGCAATAAGTAGTCACCCAGGCCTGCTGTTCATTTTAAGGAAAGAGAAAACATTCAGGGCCCAGTCATGAACCAGTTATTCTGCTTTTAAAAAAAATAGTAAAGTTGCCAATACATTAAAAATCAAAACATCTGGAATGCACAGCTGGCTGGCTGAACATATTCATGGTATTAGTATCCAGACATTTAAGAACAGGTAGTGTTGTACTATTACCAGGAAATAAGTTTTATGATGGCCATCTCCTTCTGACATAGGTTGAGGTTGCATCCTGGCCTAGATAAAATTTATTTTGAGCCTCATACTTTAAGTTTGTGAACATGCTAAGGCCCTTGCTGCAGCTTCAGTGTATGAGTTACTTGCTGAGCAGTGAAAACTCTGGAGACCTCTCCTCAGCCTTCTATCTGCCAACGTGCAGATTCATCTGCAGCACCTAGATGTGGCATAGAGAGACTTCATTAATTGTTTGAAATTAAACTTTCTCAGCACCTCTTGTTGGAAGACATGGGAGAAGAGGTTTTGGCAGAGAAGGTGTAAGTGCAGCCCTGCTGTGTGAGGAGCAGGCACTGCCTGGCTAACATGTGAGCTCCACAGACACCTGTCCTGCCTGGCTGCATCTCGGCTGTCGCCTGGAAGGCACATCACCTCCTTTTGGGGCTGCAGATTTATCTTCTGCCAGTGATGTTCTGCCTGTCTGAAAATGGTCCCTCTCTCCCCATACCTGGGTGGTTGCCAGAGCCAGGAGACTACAGCCCCTTTTTCTCTCTCAAATATCAATTTCATTAGGGCAGAGGATAAATACTAAGCATATCACTAGTGAGGGTGATCAAATAGCACCTGAAGGGGTTAAAATTAATCCAGCAGTTTGAGGCCAAAGTCTAGCTTCCCTTAAACACATTTTATGCTGACCTATAAGTTTTTATTTTGTGGCACATATTTCTCAAGCCTTGAGTGCCATGATAAATGACCGCATTCACATGCTGGACATTGCAGGCAATGTTAAAATCGTGCACTCAGTTTATGCACTGGCCATGCAAACTCACAAGTTACACTTGGCCATTTTCCAGCCTGCACATCTCACCATGCAGCTTGCTTTTCCTACTGGATTCAGTTTATCTTTGTGCTGAATTATCTCTCATTTTACCCTTTGAATGCAGCTCAGGTAATTACGTTTTGAATAGGAAAATGCTTGAGTAAGTGAAGTATCACTTTGAATACCATCTTGACCTCTTGGAACTAACTGACCTCTTCCTTTGCAGGCTCTGTAGCTCACAGGCCTGCGTTCTGCAATGGTTAGCATGCTCCATGGTGTGGGGCAAAGCTGCAGCTTTTGGGCAAATCAGACTACCAACATGAAAAACTATATCTACACAATCTCAGCAGTCTTTGAGGATCAAGCAAGTGGTTTAAATTGTACTGCCTTTAGTGATGGTTTAAATAAGTTCTGGCAGCAGAGCATCCTTTGTAATGCTTGTGCAAGTACCTCTTTGTACATTGTGCCTCTACATGAGTCCTCTGCCTGCAGCTCCCAGGGAAGTTTCTGGGAGACACAGTGGTGGTAGTTATTGCTGACTAAATATCAGACTGGAATTAGCTGCTCAGGAGATAGTTTTAAGTAGGAAAAATATAACTAGAACTTACTTTGCTGATGACAAAGCCTGGGTTTATAGAATGTTGTTTGGTTGGGGTATTTTTTAAATATCATCATCAGTGATCTGTATCACTGCATGTAAAGTAAACAGAGGTGCAAACAATACTTGTGCCAAGTAATCTAATTCTGTATCCTTAAAGGAGTTAAGAGGTTGATGAATCATACAGCATTTCTCCATGAAAGATACTTTTGTTCAGATGCCACTATGTCATAAAAAAAAAAGCATAGCAAAGAGAAGGTTAACTTATGTAATATTTTGTTTGTTTGTTTTCCACATTCTTACAAACTAGCCTTTGCTATAAAATGATGATGGAGTTCTAGAGACTCATGGTAATTAACCCACTGCAATCTTTGTGTTCATAACTGGTGAAATTAGGAAAGAGTGATACATAGCATCAGGGCAGCTGCTGCTTGTTAGCTGGGTGGTTTGTAGCAGACAAAACAATTTCTTCCTGCTTGACTAGCAAGTTATTTTAATGGAGTGTAAATTAAAGATTTCAGTGGTGTTCCTAGTTGCATGAAATCCCCTTGGGTGCCTTACTGACATGACCTCCTCTAACATTAATGCTGATGTTGTTGCTTGATCTGGGGGTGTTAGGAGCTGCCATCCTGGATGCCATGGAGCTACTCCCTGAAATCATCTAGGAGATTCATTTGGCAATATCCTCCTGTTTCAAGGACTGAATACCAGTGGCAATAGCCTTGAGCTCTTCTTTTACTCATGTGCTAAATCTAAACTATGCATCCAGAGATAAAAATGGTGGCCTGTAGTCATCTTCTGTATTTAGTAATTCCTGTTCAGCCTTGAATGAAAACTGCAATTTTTCAAGTCAAAAATGGACTGCCTTTTAATTTCTTTTTTAGTCAGCTAATCACTAAAAATGCAGAAAATCTTGTTTTGTCAAAAGAAGGAAATTTCCACCACTGCAAAGCCAAAAGCTTTAGGAGAAAAAAGTGTGAGGCTCCAGGCTGCTTCCCTAGTGCATGTACAGAACACTGCCCCATCACAACTGACCCAGAGGTCAACTACAGTACCAGTTTAAAAATTGTTCCTGTATTTTCCTCTAAATAGTAACACAGGAGTTAAATTTTTAATGACAAGCTGCTACTAAAAGCAGTGATTTTTCTTTTGTCTTTGTTCTATCCATAAGCACAAGCCTTATTCCAGATGACACGATGGAGATTTTTCCAAGCCCTCTGTGAAAATATTGGTAGACAATAGCAGGTGCAGCCTTAATTTTCACTCTTCATCACAGCATGTTTAAGCTAACAGTCCTCACACCAGTTGGTTTTTATCTTCCTCAAAAAGTGCTGTAATGCTTATCAGTACACTGACATTCCTGACAGTTGGAGCTGTTCTGTGCCGCTCAATGGCATGCAACAGCTCATATCTTTATATCCTATAGACCATATATTTATTTATTTCGTATAATAATTCTGATAAAACATCATCTCTCAAGCAGAAGTCTTGTCATGTTACATGTTTGAAAGCCAAATCCAATATTTACTGACCATTTAAAAATGATACTGATAGGATGTGTGGCCGATGAGCCCAGGCATTCAGTAGTTTGTCAAATGCTGTTGTGGGGAGATATGAGAGGGAGTTTACCCAAGTGTCCTTATCTCTCCAGGAGGCACATTGTATTCTGTAGCAGTAAGGAAATGCAGCCAGCTGATGGTACTAGATATTCTTGCATCATTAAAAAAACTACCATATGAGCTGAAAATCCTGTGGATTGTGACAGGATTATTTCTAAAGAGTTTCTTAACCCTCTAGAAAGATTCAAAGTAAATTTGTTTATGATTTTCATCTATATGTTTGCTTAGAGGACATTAAGAGCAGGTATAGGTTCACTTACAGTTTGAATCATTTTCTGTGCATGTTTGTTGTAGCTGCCATGAAGATATGTGATGAAGTGGCCACTGCCTGACCTGTGGGCAGTGTCAGTGTGGAATGGTAAACTGCTCAGGATCCCTGATCAAAAGATTTGTTTAAAAAGTATATGCTTTAGTAAGTGGAAATGTAGACACAACCTGTGTCTGTGGATGGAACAGCCAGGACTCCCTTACCTCAGCCATGCCATGGGGTGCCTTTTGGGGCAAGGGTTGCTTGGTGGATTAAAGGTGCTGTAAAGGAAGGGGACGAGGTGTGTGTTAGGAGCTTCTTTAGAAGCTGAATTCTGAACAAGTCAGAATTAGTGGCAAAATCTGTGCCTTCTTTTCACCATGATGATATATGTTTAAAATACTTGAAGCCCTTGTAAAGAATTCTGAATTTTTTAAATGAAAGGTGATATACATGCAGACATTGCTAACATTTTCAATGGAAAAACTGAATAAACATCTGATAACACTTGTGTTGAGGATGATAAAAATACTGTATAAGATCTCTTTTAAATTACCACAAAATTACTTTCACAGAAATTGATATAAGTACCTTTTTAGTCTTCAGTAATTTTCAAAAGAATACATTCAGTAACTTCAAAACAAGTTCCACGTACTTCAGCTTTAATTTTGTGATTAGATGTTTCCAAGGATTGAAAGAAGTACGTGTGAACTCTGTGCTTTTCTGTTTTACTTTCTTAGTTCACAGAAGCAGGACTTTATATATAGACTTGAGGTAAAGAAAGCAAGCATCCTTATCACTTCTCATGTTATGTGATCTTTGCACAGGCGAGCCTTGTAAAATCAGCAGCATTTTTAAGTCCCTTGATAGCTATACACTTTTTCAGAAGGGAAGTGCTGTGAAACTGTCAGAGCTCTTCTGAATTCCCAAGAGTAAAAAACCCCAAGGAACCAAAGAAAATCGTGGGTTTGGATGATGCAGTCAGTATGAATTGCACCCTATCTGCATTGGTACTAAACATTGTCATAAATATTGTTAATTATCACATGATTTTGCTAAACCAAAGTCATGTGCATTCAGCAGTTCTGTTGAGTAGTCATAGTCCATATTCACAGATAACGTGGATTTCAGGTTTTTGTGTCTTGACACATGAGACAACCAGCTGTAATGGGGGGAAGAAGAGTGACCTGCACTAGCAGATTTAGCTGGTCACTCATCTATTCACTCAGTACAGAGGCCACAGAGTGCTTAGGCTTTGATAGCAAACAAGATTTATGTTTTCTCCTAGCCTTAAGAAAATTCTTGTACAGCAAGAGTAAGGCAATTCCTTATTTATCTGTCTGGTTTTGCTCTCACCTTCATCTGTCAGTAAGACCTGGGGCACCCTTGATCTGCCATTAGCAGGCAGCCTGAGCACCCTGTTGCTGTGTGTAATTAGCCCTGTTGCAGCCCTCTGGACAGGTCAGGAGAGCACATTTCCTCAGCCAGGTACTTCTGATGGCTGCACCCTCCTGATTCACCAGCCAAGGGATGCAAGGACGTGTCTGTGTCTCGTGGGAGTTGTATTTGCAGCCTGCCCAGCTTGCCACAGTCTTGTCTGAGGACCTGATGAGCTGCAAGGCTGAGCTATGATGAGGATACTAATGCTTTATTGCATGTGGCTGTTGAGCTGGTGTGTACTTAATGATGGTAAATAACACTGACCAACAACGTATCAGCATGCTCAAAGTGTCACAATAATACAACACGTTCTGGCTTAGTGGGTATTTACTGTCTTCAACATCAGGTTAAAATTTGTAGCTAGGTTAATCTAATAGTATCCTTGTATCTTATGAAATTCATCTTAATATACTAATGTAAGAATTACCTTTAAAAGGTTCTGTTACTTCTTTCATCTTCTTTCCAATACATTTGACTCCAAAGAAAGCCTTTTTAACTGTTTCTGCATTTTATAAAGAAATGTGTCCACTTATTAAATCCAGATGCGCCATTTGTTAAAGGAATTGTATCCTGTGAGACATCCTGGAGAATGTTCCTTCCATCTTTTAAAAACTGCTTCTGCTAAATAAAATAGGTATTCAGTCTCCCTGAGTCCACTTTAGCGTAATGTGTAATGCTGACTTTAAAATAAATGGATATCTGGAAGGAGCATGTTCCTCCCTGCTGTGATGAAGTTCTGGTATTTTCAGTATTTTCAGTACAATATGCCTTATAAATGTATCTGGACAACTGAGCATAATGCATCTAAAGACAACTCTTCTGGTTTCAAAAAAGTCTTCTTGTTATAAATTATTGGGGAAACAAGGGGTAGGAGAAAGGATTGGGATCATACTGCTAATTCCATTTGGTAAAGTCTGGTAGTCTAGTTTGAGATCTGGGTTACTTTATGACTGATAGTCACAGTATCTTTAGTACTGATAGATGACTGTAATTGGACTCAGAGACACTAAAATGAGAAAGAGAAGTAAAGAGGTTAAGAATTTTTGGCTGGGCTGTGAGTCTGCCTGATGGTATTGTTAATGCATTAAAATAGTATGTGCTGTATATTAATAGGACATTGCTTTAAAGTTCTTCAGTGCTGCTCTCTCCTGTTCTCAGCATTTAGGTGCATTAAACTACAAAAGGAAATGAAAAAAACCCTGTGAGCATCAGGCATCCAAGTGAGTTCCTGCATGTCAGATGGATGTCTAATAAAAACTAAAGCACGTGTTGAGTTTAGATTGTGATCATTATTGATTACCTGCAGAGACCAGACAGGGACACAATCTGGAGAGTAAAATGTTTGCTGCTTGTAAGGGTATGAGATACCTGAACCTGAAAAGAAACAGGAGAGGAATGGGAAAAGTTCTTACAAATGCTATTTTGGGTGAAGAATGGCTGTGATACTCCTGTTGGAGTGGATCAACAAGACCCATAATAAGATGGAGAATGTCATAGGTAAGAGCTGAGATGATCTCCGATAGATCTGTTCAGTAGATCATCCCTAGAGAAGATTTGAAAGCAAAAAAATTTTAGGCAGTTTCATTATTATATGTTAGAAACAAAATAAGGTCATTGTCAGAGGTTGGACAACATGCAGCTTCCTCATTTTGTGGGATTGATGAGAATAGTTTTACATGGATGAAATGGGACACAGGAGAAAGTGCAAGAGAGACCCATGTGATGCCTGTACAAGCCTTGAAGGCACAGAGAAATTAAAATTGGACAAATGAGACTACAAAAGTGGATAAAGGAACAATATTATGAGGTGATAGCCAGCAAGGAAAATTGTTGGTTCCATTGTTGGTAAAAATTTTGACATGAAGATTAATTATGGAAAGAATCTCATCTCATCTGGCTGTGAGTTGAGAGAGGTCAGTGGAGTTGAGTGTGAATTGTGGAATTGTTGTTGTATCAATGTAAGGATCCAGGCAGGTGCATGGAAGCTGTCTATGCCAAGGGGAAATAAGGTGTTATCCAAAAAATGGCAATGTGTCCAGGAAGACTTGTATTGGCAAATAGAATTAGTTGGGTGTCTGCAGACCTTAAGAGCACAAAGCTTTGAGAAAGAGAAGATAGGGTAACAATAGAACCTCCATAAATAAAGAAAAAAAAAAAATGGAAGAAAAACTAAAAGAAAAGCTTTACTGAGGTAGTGTCATGGTAATCCAAAGGTGGATGAGAATAAGAACAGTGAAAGAATGACTCAGAAACCAATGTAAGTCTGTAAGGTTTCCAGTGGACAAATATTTCAGAAGTTGCAGGCAGCAGTTAATTAATCTGGAATAAAAAGTGCAGGGACTACTATATAAGGCAGGCATGAATGTCATCCTTACCCCAAGGTTCAAAACAACTGCTAGAAATAATAAAAATATATAATTGGGATACATTGTCAAACAGTTCCCCATGTTTCATTGTATAAATAATCATCCTAAAAATAGTATTAAGCATAAGCAAGGAGTCTGAAAGTAATGGAAAGAGGATTGGCCTGTACAGAGAATTGTACCATGAAAATCAGAAAACATGAGAATGAATTGTAAATGTCTAAGAAGCTGCTTAACAAAGATGTAACTATTTTTCTAAAAATAAAAACTGCAAAAAGTAAAGAATAGAGGTGCAGTCAGTGGAAAAAAAAATAGAATTTTTACATTAGTGGTGATCTAGATGGATGGGTTTTAGATGTAATAGGTAGCAGACCTCATATTTTAATGATTCTATTGAACCTGGGACAAATGCAAGGCATCTAATAGGAATGATTATGCAGAAATGGAAAATTTTACCTCCAGGGGGAAGCAAAACTTAAATTATGTAATTGTTTCAATCAGAAGAGACCATATCATCCACATCCAAGAACTTGCATAATATTTCAATTCCAAAAGCAAGTACTTTTAATAAATATATCACATCAGTTGGTATTACCTGGGGAAATATATGAAAAATAGAACTTAAATTGGAAAAAAATTACTCCATTAAAGAGCATTACTGTAATCTCAATAGTATGTAAGATCTTCTACAAAAAAAAGGAGAAAGATTTTAAGGAAAGAATAAGCAAATGACACAAAACATGGTCAGTAAGTTAAAATACAAGGTGGGATCTCCACAAGGAGCTCATGCCTTACTAAGCTGATACCTTTGGTTGAAAGAATAGCTAAGCTAATACTCTGAGGAAGAAATGATATATGATATACCCACATGGGCTTCAGTAAAATACTGTATTTGTCATCTGCTGTGTCATTTGTTAACACAGGAATTATAAATGAGTTGTAGGAGGGAAAAGAGAATGAAAAAGTTAACTAGAAGGAAAGTTGGAGCTGGAGGATGAGTTGGATGGCACCGAAGGATTTCCCAAGGACTGACTGTGGGATCAGTCTCAGGAAATGTTTCCTTTACTGATTTTACTAAGAAAGCAATAATAGTGGGACAAAAAGTATTGATGACACAAGTTACCAGAAGGATTATGCTGAAGTTTCATTTAATGAAGTGAGAAGAAATGGGATGAGTATAGAGTTGGAAGATAGTGCAAGGGGGATGACAGATTACTGTCAGAAGTTGAGGGGTTGTGCACTTGGGAGCTTGTATCAGGGAGAGGCTGGACAGGCATGGAGTGCTAATCACAAGGTAATTGAGGCATCAGAATGAGACTTTTGTGGAAAGTGGACTGATTTGATTCTGGCATGGATCATCTGGCAGTATAAGGAAATATGTTTCCCATGCAAGGAAGCCTTAGTGCTGCTTGATATAAGGTATGTGTAAAGTGTAACACAAAAAAATCTCTGCCAGTGTGAACATATATACTTAAGAAAAGTAAATTCAAACTGTTTTAGTAGCCTAGGCAGGTTTTTAAAATGCCTTGGGGAAGGGAGAGACTATTTTATGAGGGGAGATTAAAATCCTTGATTTGTCTAACTCTGTAAAAAAGAAAACTGAGAGGAAATACAGTTGCTGTCTCTCACATAGGAGGATTTATACATAAAAGATAGTTCTAGCACAAAAAGAAATAATTACGCACTGATCTGAGAATCTGTGGGGTGGAAATTTAGGCAGCTTTCAAATATGGAGCACAGTGGGACAAGGCACCTGATTAATTTTTAGAAGAAAACGTGTTGATTCATGAAAAAAAAAAGTATATAATGTAATGCCATTTGGTGCCTACAGGGAAGTGATTTGGTAATAAAATTGATTTCTCTTCCTAATGAAAGGAGACACTGGAAAGATGGGGAGGGAAGACTTTAAAATAACACTGGTAAAGGCAGCATGGTGATATCCTTGCAAATTATGAAACTCATGTGTTTTTCATTCAGAAGGGAGGAAAGCCCCATATAATGTTGATATCTTCAATAACTACCTGCTACAATAGTTTTTTAAACAGAATTTTGTGTGTCTGGAGAGACTGAGACTTACTTGGCCCCTTTTCACTGTGTGCATAGTTTCATTAAATGAAAACCTACCTGTATTTCTAAACATTTTTATTTTAAACAGTATTTTCTGCTTTCTTTCCATAAAAGTGATTTTTACACTGTACATCTGAAAAATAAAAGGAAAACCATACTGCAGCTGTCATTTTGTTAAGATTTTCACATAAAACCTTGATACTGACAAGTGTGACTGTATTTTGCTGTGTATTTATAACAGTAATTATTTTTGACATTACCTTTCTACAGTAAAACACAATTTTTTGCAACTTACGGGAAGCATAAACTTTATTACTCTCATATTTAGCATGTAGAAGAAAATCTCACAGCATATGAGTAGTTAGTGCCTTCTATTAATATTTCTGTGATCAGTATGAGAAGTTGAGCTGATTATTTTTATAGCCCGATTAAAAAAGTAGCATTGTATAAATGGGCTTAGTGCAGTGCTGTGTAATGAAATCCTCCTCATGGCAGCAAAGAAGAAGGAAAGGTTTCTGCTGGAAATGGCGTTTGGTGTAGCTCAGTAATGCAGTCTTTCCTACAACAGCACAGAAAAATATTGGCAGCCTCAGGCTATGCTTCCTATAATGTCACTTTAGTTATTCTGGTTTTTTTGGGCTTCCTTTTTCAGCTTGAAGGAATTAAGTCCCAATGAGATGGAAAAGATCCATATCTGAAACAGCGTAAATTGTTTGTTGTTTCTGTGAAATGTGTAAGTCATAATGTGAGCAAAAACAAATCTCTAACTTTGATGACATGCTGTGAACTTTCTCCTTCCGCCAAAATGTTTGTCCTTGGAGGTGATACATGGTGGAAGCTCTCTAAGGGCAAAGATAACAGTACAGTGATGTGTTCCTGGAACTAGAGCATTGGGTTAAGTGTTTTGCTTGTTTGTTATTTTTTCCAATTCGTTTCAAGTAAATGAAGATCATTTACACAGACTTGGAGAGCCTGGAGAAGAAATGAATCCCAGGAAAATATTAGGCGATTGCCTGCAGTCTTGTTTAGACAAGACAGTTTTTTCAGAGAGGCAGGAGGATTCCTGCTGGAGGGTGGCATTTGTGACATCTGCCACAGGGCAGGAGCCAGCCATGAGCTGGGCTGCTGTTATCCTGCCATTTCCTCTGCAAATGGGTAGTCCTGCTTCATACATAGTGCCTTTTGGAATTTTGGCTCCGTCCACTCAATTGCATTGCTTCCAGCTCAGTTATGATGGTGTAGCTCAGATGGGAGTCTGGTGCAGGGCCCAGGAGGGGGAGGATGTCCCTGTGCCTGCCAGCTCAGCCCCTCTGCCCGTGGGCAGTGGCATCCCTGCTGAGCTGGGCACTGCCAGGCAGGGGAGGAGTGACCTGTGCAAGCCAAGTGCTTGAGCCCTGCAGAGGTGCAGAAGTGGATCTGGCGTTGTCCTGGATGTGCACCGCTCTCAGTCTCTCGGCAAGGTCACCAGTGGGAGTGAGCATGAGCAGGGATCTCTGTGCCAGGCAATGATGAGTCACCAGTGGGACTCGCTGCAGGTGGGGGACTGCCTGTTTCAGGAATTAGACACTACGCTGCTTGAGGAATGTAGGTGGAATAGGGATGGGCCCATTATGAAGTGAGCCTGGTTGCAAGTTTGTAATTTCTCAGTGAATCTTCTCCCTCAATATTTTTGTTTTGAACTTTCAGAACTACTCTGCATTTCATAACTAAATATATTGGTGGTTTCTCTGTTATTTCCTGCTTAGACATAACTAGGGCATGCGGAGCATCTTGGAGGAGATCTAAGATAGTTATCATCTGAGATTTCTATCCTCAATTTGCAGACCATGCTGTGTAACAAAATCTGAATATTCATTTTGAACTTTTGGGGTTTGTTTATCCGAACTATTTGAAATTCGCCAATCATTATCAAAGCTAAAATCTTCTCTTTGCTTCATTTACTTAGAGAGATTGCAAATTCTTACTTGGGAGAGTAGTCAGTATGGGGAGATGGACCACATAGCTCCAACTTTGAAAGTGGGACAGTCCAAGTTTAATGTTCTATTTTCTGTTTAAAAAGTCCTCTAAACCAATGGAGAAAGGACATCTAAAAACTTACATTTCCTTTTTGAAATACATAATTAGAGGCGGTTCTCCCTTAGCAAGCTTTGCTATTTGCTTGTTTATTTGAGCAATTATCAAGTTACATAACTTGCTTCGGTAATACATTCATCAACATTAGCAAAGTCACTTCTTGTCTTTTCTATCTGGATATACAGTTTTCCCATTTTGCCTGTAGAAGGCTGCATTAGTATGACAGACCATATTATTTTGGTGATTAGAATTATTCCTGCACTGGGCTGTGTGCAGTTTTCTTTCTGTATAGAAGAGGAATGTTCCTGCCAGAGCAGGCAGTGCCCCTTCTGTCTGTAAAGCGGAACATGTTGTCTACAGAAGCAGAAACACATTTGTGATGAGAGGGGAAAAAATATTAATCCTTTCAAGAATTAATTTTCCAGAGTATGCTTTTTCAAGGTACTGAGTGTGTAAACTGAAGCTGCTTATCTTAGATAAGGACAGAGGGGAAGGACAGATGTCTGTGGGCAGTAAAGAAGAGAAACAGCTAAGCACAGGCTCTAGGTGCACCACAGGTAATTTTAGGTGTTTCTATAAACTGAAATGTGATAAGAAAAATGACAAATTTCTGAATGTGAAAACTAGAAGGTAGAAAATGATCCTTTAGCATTGAGGATGAGCATTGCTTGGGACTGGGGATGGTCTGGCGAGGCAGCAAGGGCATCCCTTGACTGCTGGGTGTGCATCCCTCCCTCGTGCTCTGGGTGCCTAGAAATGGACACCCTGAGCAAGTCAGCTCCTCACCCCTGGAATCTGTGCCTCAGGAGGGAGCCTGGAGCAGGAAACCCTTCAGCACACGCAAATTCAGAGCTCCTTTCCTTTTCCTTCAGATGTCCTCACACTGCTGTGACACATGTGGGTGAAGTGGAGATAAATGTCACTGAGAGTACAAAGGATCTGTTCAAAGGCTCAGGGTGGTGCCTTAAATTTTTATCTATTAGGAAGATAAGTATTTTTAATAAAAGTTTTGAGGTTTTTTTTAAAGCTGGAATGGGGTTTGATGAGAAATATAGAAGAATGGAAAAAGTTCAAAAGATTTCATTAATCCCCTGAGGAAAAAAAAATCTCACAAAATAACTCTCAAGTGCTTTGGATTTGTTTGTTAACTGGAAAATCTGGATTATTTTAACAGGAAAATTAGGATTAAGTACTTTTTCTTTGGACTTCTGATACTGTAAATCAAACGTGAAATACTTTCCCTGTATGGGGAAGAATTATTTTACTGATTAATAGTTTGTTTTTAAATTGAAACTTATTTTCACCTTTCTCATTATTAAAATGGATAAATTACTTCAATCTGTCTATATACATTTATTTTGGGGGGTTTTTTAGTAACTTTTATGGTATGGACTGTAACCAGGTATCTGAACCAAAATATTTTATCCTCTAGTTCTGTTCCACTCATTCATGAGAAATTTATTTCCATGATTTTTTAAAGTAGGTGATTAGAATAATAGGCACATACTGGTAGTTTTTCAATTATTTTCGCTTACACTAAAATAAAATTCTATTTAAAAAGAGAATATGTTTAATGTGTCATTGAATGAGAGTACAACTCTCTTAAGATAATGGTCTTTCACTTGCAGCTGTATCCATCAAATACAAAGGCAACATGAAAAATTAGAGTAATAAAAGAGTAGATACTTTGTTTTAGTGAGAGGCTGTGAGCTGCCCTGGTGAACATTAAGAAAAAATTACCTTCCTAAAACTATTTAACTTTATGATCAGGCATCAGACTGATCTAGAAAAAGGGATGATTGGGTAAGGATTTTTTAAAAAATACTTTCCTACTAATTTATTTAGTATGACTGTGAACCTACAAATATATAGTTTGAAGTAAGCAGCCTTTGACATTGATATTTAAAAAAGTCTCATGTCTTTTTCCAGTTTTAGATTTTCTTGGTGTTCTAGTTCCTGGAATCCTAAATGTAAATTTAAACCTCTGATTCCAGGAAAAGAAAAAAGTCTCTCAGCATTAGAGTTGCAAAATGAAAATGGTGCAAATATTACCTGCCTGTAACTTAAATACTCAAAATCCAAAAAGCAAATGAAAATTCAAAAATTGATTTTGGATTTTAGTGGGGATGTGGATGCAGGGCTCTGCTAAACAGAAGGACATCTTAGCTCTTTAGTTTCAAAATACCATAGAGCTTCTACTCTGTCTCCTTCTCACATCTTCCAAGCAGGATATAGATTTTAATAAAAGCTCTGTGAAAATTGAAAGAAGAATTAGGTGTTCTGAGTAGCTTTAATCCTGTTCTTTGAGTTCATAAAAGGAAGCTGGCTATTTGTTATTTCATTTCTCATGTTGTATGTCTATCTTCACTAAGTACATCATTGAGCAGCTTCACACCAGATCTAAATGTGAGGGAAACCACAGCCTTTATAGAGAAAGCCTCAGTTGTGACTGGGAAGGTGTGGGGAAGGAGAAGGACCCATTCTGTTAACAGCTTCCCTTTGAGTCATCATTGGGGTGGTTGCCCAAGTGGGCATTTTCTTCATACAATATGAACAGTTATTTAGTTTAAGTGCTCCCAAATTTAGACACAATAACTATTATGTAAAAAGAAAAGATACTGAGTTAAGATTTCTGTAAGCAGGAGCTTTTAAGAGTGAAGTTTGACTTCTTGCTATGCTTGGTGGGACCAGTGACCATAGCAAACCATTCAATATCAGGTGAGAAAGAAAAAGATCATTTCTTGCCTCTTTCCCCTGGCCACCTCCTCTCACTGTGCTGGTCAGATGGGGCAAGGGCTGGCCCTGTCCCTTGCCAGGACTCAGACCCCAGGGCAGAGTGGGACCTGCAGAGATCCTGGGAGTGTGGTCACTACCTTGGCTTTTGGCTGGTGAGCTGCCATCACCAGGGATAAAGGATGTAAGGATGTGCTGGTAAGGAAAAGGGCAGGAAAAAAGTGATGTTCCCAGTGTGCTGGAGGAGGAATAAACTCTAATGTGATCATCCCTGTCACAGATGGAATATTTTACAAAGTATTCTGTCTATAATATAAGAAATATGCTAAACATCTCTATTATGTGGCATTTGAAATGTAGAAATAAAAATAGAAGTTGAAAGGTAGAGCTATTGCCTCTGCTGGGTTTATAGCATGCTGTCAGTGGAAGATGTTAACCCTAAAACCTCCTGGGAGCAGCTCATTCACTGTGGGGGAAATGCTGGAATAGCCTTAAGGGTTAATAAAATGTAGCAAATCTAAGTTTTTGCCACTATAGCTGACCATAAATTCTGTAATAAATGAGTGAGCATGGAATGGTAACACAAAGTGTTGCAAAGATCAAATCTGCATGTTAAACCCCAGTTTTGTTTTGATTGAGGTGGAGTCAGTTATTGAGTGCATGATCAGAGCACAGACGCTGAGTCCTATTCTTTCCTTAATTGAGAGTTGCTGTTACAGATACTTGACAGTGGTTCGTAGTGGCAATAATCCCTTTTGAAAATGGTTGTTATTCCAGTCATAAGTAGCTTGGCAGGACACTAACCCTAGCTTCACCTCTGATCGTTAGGAAAATAATCTTGGTTGGTAGCTGATGATTTTTAGTGATTTCCTGCTCGATAATTGCCAAACTAGCAAAGTAAGAAAACACAATTTTTAAAATATTTTACCTTTGGTTAGAAAGAAGGTGTGGGCTGTGAAAAATGCTGCAACTCTTGTTGTTCATAATGAAAATTCGCTGCTTACTGAGAGTGCTGACTTAAAATTTTTGCACGTCTTTTGTTGATCTTGCAGGCTGATGCACACGACCTGCTAATGCGATGCTTGGCTTTCCATACAGAGCCATTCATCCATGTTATATGTGAATGAAGCTTCCTGGTTTGTACATGTGCTGTGTCACATTCCTCTGGTTTTCTAACAAAGCTTTTAATTGGTATGCTGTGACTAATGAGCATGAAGTCCCAGAGGAAATGGAGCAGAATTTTCCATTATCCACCAAGAAGCTTCAAGCACGTAGATTATCAGGGCTTGAACTCCAGGATAAACCCGGGTCAAAGCTTCTGAGTATAATGGAACCTCATAGCTTAATATTTTGCTCCCATAACATTAAATTAATAGTTTCTCAGCAAAACTGTATTGTCTGTCTGATGGCACTGTGCAAACTATAACTGCCATTTCACTTGGACATCACATCAAATCCCTGACCCTTCACTGTTAAAGTTCCTGAAACACTTGAATACTGATGTCTTGCCTTTGTTCCGGTTTGGATAATGATGTGCTGCATACTTTTGTGGGATCAATCTCTCTTCAGTTTCAAGCAGAGATCTTGCTCTTCATTCTTCCTCTGAAAAACTATTGTACATTGTTTCTGACACTGGATTGCTGCCATATGGTGCACCAGAAGTGGTTGTATTTTTGGGATGGTTTAGAGCTCTCACTCTGACTTGAACATGTTCAGGTTCTCCTCTGCTTTCAGGACTAGGTGAGATTGGATGTAGTGAGACCAGCATACCTATAGGCTACCTCTGCCAAGTAGAGCAAAGTAATTATCTTCTATGCCTTATGTTCAGCACACTTACTAAGTGTCCCCAACAGGCACAGTATCAAAGAAAATTTAAATTAAAAGTGTAAAAAAGGTATTGAGATTGTTACTGAAATGGGTGTGGGGAATTGTGATTAGCTTTCCAATAAAGTATATGGAATAATACTTTTACCAATTCACTCTTTTAGTAATTAACCCATTATACAATTAATAATTTCCTCCTTTCTAATAGAGTCTGTGTGATTTATGCTTTGCAGTGAAACCACTAACCCAGAGAAAGAAAAAAAAGAGATTTTTTTAGTATTTTTTTTTAGGTTAGTTTCAGCAGGGTCACTTCCCTGAGCTGTCATGGTTCAGTGTGTGGCTGTGCAGAGGTTTGTGGGGACAGGGCTTGGGCGTGAGCAGCTGAGGGAGGAAGGGATGTCTTATTGCAGCAGCATTACCACCTCATAACAGGTTAAAGCTCATGAAGCTAGCCCAGAATTAAAATAAAATAAATCTAATTTCTTTTACATGTTGAAACTCCTCCATTGCGCAAAAACCACTGTGGTACTGGTGGGAGCTGTGTGGAGTAGGTTGGTCCTTCCTGTGCAGGTGGCTCCTTGCATTCCCAGCAGCTGTGACTGCCTTTCATTTGCTCTTCTTACACATTTGTTTTGTTTCATTTCCTAGCTTGTGGGCTCTTGTAGACCTTCTCTGTTCTCGTTCTGTGAGGGAGTTTCCAGAGGTGCTGTCACATCTCGAACTTAGTGAACGTGAGCCCAGTGTCTCTGGGCAGTGTGTGTGTGTAGCAAGGAGAATATGAGGAGTTCTGTGGTTCTCTGCTTCTTTTTGAGAAACAATAAGGAAGCTGATGCTCCAGAAGTTCCTTGGACAGTTGTTTCATATGACAGAATTTGTTTCTTTTGTTTACATATTAAAGAATTCTATATTAGCACTGTATTATAGAATATTAAGGTTGTATTATTAGATTCAAAGGTTACCAGGTACAAATACTAAGAGCAATAAGTACATTGTGGGTTCAGATTGTGATATATTGTCTTTTTATCCTGTGAAGAAGGTGTTTGTGCTTCCTCTGCAATCAGGAGTTCTGTGTGCACCATTAACAGTGGATAGCCATAAATAATTGCCTGTCCTTTTCTTACTGTCACAGGTACCAAGAGGACAAACAGTAGTACTAAAACATGGTACCTATTACTGCTTTAAAGCCCACAGAGGAGGGAAAGGGGAGTGCAGTTTAAAGGTTTTGGTTGCATTCTAGATGCAGGTAAGAGAGCACACCTGATATACTCCAGGGTGGCATGGAGTGTATCCATTTACTCATCCAGGTTGCTGTTCTAAATGTACAAGAAACCAAGGGAGCTGAGGTGAAGGTCAGTACTGCCTTTCATTTCCATTTGACAGATCCTGTAAAACCCAGAGCAAGGATATCTGCTAGCCACAAATACACTGAAGGTTCTGTTCTATTCAGTGACCCAGCAGTATTACAAAATATTCCAGAGCTTCATCTGTGGAAAACCTCCTGGCTTTCTGGAGAGCCAAGTGCCTCACTGCCCCTGGGCTGGGGCAGAGGAGCAGCCCTTCTGGGCTAACAGGGAGGGTGGGCGCCAGGGGCTGCTGCAGCTCCCCAGCCCACAAGCCTGGACTTAGTTCTGCTCTGACCTTCTGGCATCTTGCTTTTTTTTGTTTGGGAGTCCACAAGTGGGAGGAGAATTCCTCTGTCCAGTCCAACTCCCTTATTGTCCCAAAGGGCAGTGGTGTTGAATCACACTCACAGATTTGCGTGTTTCCAACTCAAAAATCACCTTCATGTTTGTATTTAATGTGTATGTTGGGAAGCTATTTGGTCCATCATTCCTTTCCCTAGCCAGAATTGTGGCATTTCTGCTGTGCAAAGAACAAAGATCTTTACCACTCGAGACACCTCCCGCACTGAAAGGATGGAAATGTAATAGCCATCCTGTTTCTGTGTGAAGGAAAATGTTTGGGAAAGTCCTCCCACAATCCCCCTCTGGTTTTTTGACCTCTTGTGCTGCCAGGACAATCAAGAGAAGCCACATGTTTTTATTTTCATGCAGGTGAGGGGGAGGTGATTAAAAGTACGCTTTGGAGCCCATACTTTGGTGTCTCATGTGAAAAGTATTACCCAGCAGAACCTTCAACCTTGTGCCTTTAAAAAACAAACATGTTTTCCTACCAACTTCAACAGGTACCCTAAGGCACAAAAACTGTAAGGAATTGTCAGGCAACAGCAAGAACCTCAAAAATTGCTCTTCCCAGATCCTACTGCTGTATTCCCCAGAATAATTACACTTTATGACAAATGGGATTTTGGCAGCTTTATAAAAATGACCTCTTTTTAGTCAGTAGTTCAACTGTTCAGAGAAGTGTGGATGAAGTGCACATTTTGGATGACACATTTTACATGCACATTGTGCATGAAGTGCACACATTTACTTCTTAAATGAAATAAATGCTAATATATGCTAATGTCTAATAATTTCACATTTGTATTTTTTGGTTTTATTCTTTTCATTAAAAGCCTTAAAATGTTCTTCTGAATTTTATACTTACATTTTAGGGAACAATAAAGCTATGTCCTTTAAGATCGTTACTGCTTTATAAAATGAAGGTAAAGGTGTTTGCTTTTTTAGTGCTTTGGGAGGTATTCATATTCTAGTAAAATATGCCATACTACCTGGATCTTCAGCAAGCAAATGTAAAAGTCAAACTTTTTAAAAGAGCGAGAAATACTTGAATTTTTAACATCTCTCTGAAAAAAGATGCAATGTCCTACTTTTTAGTGCTTGGTTTGTTGAAAAGATTAGAAGCACAGCCCTTATTGACTTAGTCCTGTGCTGAGTGTAAATTCACACAAAGAAGAGCAATTTAACATGTGACTGACCTTTTTCAGTGCAAGATGAAGAAATGTGCTGTTAAGGTTACCAGAGTATGGCAGGATGTTTAATCAGCTTCTTTACTTTAAAGAACAGTAGGAAGGAGATGATGTATTAAAGATGATAGCTTCTTGTAGATTTTAACTTGTAATGCCAGGATCTGAGTACAATAGCAGATTAAATCTCTGTAGGGGAACTTCCTACTGGACTTGCTATTTTTAGATGTTTGTGGCTGCTTCTTCCTTTACTACTTACTAGTTGGCTTTAGCTCCCTTGAAGAGGTGAGTTGCTTTCTCTGAGATCTGCTTCCAAATTCTGACAATGTATTTCTGTTAAGAGCAATTTTTTTTCCTCAGTTTTGTAGGAAAGGCAAAAGAAGACAGCATAAATGGAGCCGTGCACTTTCCTGTTGTATTTCAGTGCATGCATGAGGTAAACTCATGGCTTTGAGCAAAATGTTTGCAACACCCTTAGCATGTGTGTAACAGCACAGCAAACTTTCATGTTATAATAACAAATCAACCCAGATTTGCTTGTGCAGCTGGGTAAGTAGGATAGTCTGGTGCTCTGTGCTTTCAATTTGTCCCTCATGTTTGAAAACTCCCCAGAGCTGTGTGTGTCTCCTCTGAGTAATGCACATATCCATCCAAATCAGATGGCTTCACCTGGCTGTCTTTCCTCTCTGACCAACATGGATTGATTCCAGAATAGCTCCTTATTTTAGGCGCAGCACCTTTTTCCTCTACTGCCCCCATGCCCTCTCTTGAGAGATTAATTTACAATAGGAATCCTGTTTCTAATCTATCTCAGAGATAGCAAAGCTGAGGTTATTATATTAATTTCATTACAGTGAGACCTTCTTCCTCTTCACCATTGTTCATTGTTAGGATGTTGCCTTTCTGTGCATCAAAATCCACCACTCTTGCTCCTGGTATGATCTTTTCAGAGGTTCACGTATCTTGCATTTCACTGTCTTTCAAAGGTCCATTTTTTGTGTCCATTCTGCTCTTGGGGTTGGACTAGAGGATCTTTAAAGGTCCCTTCCACCAAACCCTTCTATGATTCTATAATTTCTATTCTAATTCAGGCAATACCTATATATATTTTTTGGAAGTTTCAGTAATCACTTTTTTATTTTTAATTTGCATTTTGGGGTCATATATTTACTACTAATTTTCATATTTTTCCAGTCAATGATCCTTAATTTTAAAAAGGCATATTAACACAGTAAAACTATTACAATATTACAGAAATATTCTCCCATTAGTCTTGTATATTTAGATGAATGCTTTTCTTTTTCACTATAATGAATTTTCATTTTATTGTTTTTTAATGAAACAGTGTGGTGGGTCGACCCTGGCTAAATGCCAGGAGCCCACCAAAGCTTCTCTATCACTTCCTTCCTCAGCTGGGCAGGGGAGAGAAAATGTAATGAAGTGCTTGTGGGTTGAGATAAGGACCAGGAGATATCATTCACCAGCTACCATCCTGGACAAAACAGACTCTGCTTGGGGAAATTAGTCTAATTTATTACCAATCAAATCAGAGTAGGATAATGAGAAGTTAAATCTTAAAACACAACCCTCCCTTCTTCCCAGCCTTATCTTTATTCCTGATTCTCTACCCCTCCCATTGCCAGCAGCGCAGGGAGATTGGGAATGGGGGTCCGTTCATCACACATTGTTTCTGCTGCTGCCTCCTCCTCAGGGGGAGGACTCCTCACACTCTTCCTCTGCTCC
This sequence comes from Parus major, assembly GCF_001522545.3. NCBI lineage: Eukaryota > Metazoa > Chordata > Aves > Passeriformes > Paridae > Parus > Parus major. The sequence continues at coordinate 17,172,802 of NC_031769.1, read as the reverse complement.
AGCATGGGCTCCCTCCCAGGGGAGACACTCCTCTGCCAAGGTGACATGAATTCTTCCCACAGGCTGCAGTTCTTCACCAACTGCTCCAGCTTGGATCCCCCACAGGGTCACAAGTCCTGCCAGCAAACCTGCTCCAGTGTGGGCTCCTCCCTCCATGGGTCCCCAGGTCCTGCCAGGAGCCTGCTCCAGCACAGGCTTCTCAGGGGGTACAGCTGCCTTCAGGCATCCACCTGCTCCAGCATGGCATTCTCCATGAGCTGCAGGTGGATCTCTGCACCCCCACTGACCTGGCTGTGGGGACACAACCTGCCTCGCCTCATTCTTCACCACGGGCTGCAGGGGAATCTCTGTTCTGGCTCTTGGAGCACCTCCTCCCTCTTCTTCTTTACTGGTATCTTCAGAGTTGATTGTCTTACATATTCTCACTCCTATCTTCTCTGGCCACAATTGCTTAGGTGCAATAACTCCTCTCTCCTTTTTAAACACATTATCCCAGGGGCACAGCCACCATGGCTGATGGGCTCAGCCTTGGCCAGGAACGGGTCCATCCTGGAGCCAGCTCTATCAAACCTGGGGAAAGCTTCTGGCAGCTTCCCACAGAAGATAGCCCTGTAGTCCCCTGTCCTCCCGCTACCAAAACCTTTCCTAGTAAACCAAATACAAGCAGCTCCCCAGCCTTCTGTCTCTCTGATGTTTTGTTTTTCTTTGGCTGTTCAGCTTTTGCTTGCTTTTGAACCCATTGGTGGAGTTTTCTTTATTCTGTTCTAGTGGGCTCCTAAATTACAAGTTTTTTACTTGGTTAGTTTGACAAAAGTACTCCAAGTGCTGTGTAGCTTTTGTGCCATGTAATAATTGGTGTACTTTGTCTTTGTGGGAATGCAGCCAGATAAGAGCACAAATTTAAGTTAAGTTACTCTAGAAATCTTACAGTCTTAGAAACCTCTTTTTAAGGCCACAGGAGTCAATGGTTTTTACTGACATTCAACAGTCTTTGTTCGGCTGAGTCTTAAGTGATGCCCATGTCTTCAGCATCTCAGACCTACTCCCTGCCTCTTGGATGCCAAACACTCCAGCACAGGCAGTGAGACAGTGATAGCTGGCAGCACCCACTCAGGATGTGTTTTAAATGTCATAAATCCAAGAGAGATATCTGAGCACTCTCTGAGCACTACCTGGGTTCTTGTCCTGTGGTGTTAATCTACTCTTGAGCTAGAGATGCTCCAGGTACTGTGCTGTCACCACAGAACTAGCATGTGTATTTCTCATCAGGCTCTCCTTGGACTGTGCTGTTCTGTCCCTGGCTTCTTCTTGCCAGGGACAAAACAGCCCTGAATGCAGGTTATCAGGCTGGGAAAACCTCAGCTGTGAGAGCAGAGGACGGAGCTCTGAGAAGCAGGGAGGTGTGAGGAGAAGTGGTAGGATCGTTGTGTATTGGATATGGGAAAGCCTCTTCCCTCTTCCCTCCCCTTCTTCTTCAAGGTGTCTCTTGACTCCCCCTTGGATCTGGCTCAGCTTGTCTGGAGGATGGAATTAAATCTGTATACAGTTTTTGCTCTCTGTGTCATATGGATTGTCAAAACCAGAATTACAAAAATTAGTTTATTAGTTTTAAGAATGGTGTAGCCGAGAAAAAAGCATTAGCAGCATTATTGAAACAAATCTCCCCAAAGATACTGACACATTGCCACTGCAGAGGACACTTATGAAATGTAGTACAGTGGGTGATTTAAGGGACAGCTTGTGAGGAGTGCAAAGATAAACCTTCAAAGGGTACTTCTGTAGCAGCAAAAAGCTCATGCACAGCAATAGCAAGTTGTCACAGGTTACACCCCTACTTCCTGGAAGGGAATTAAGGCAAAACAGGGACACACCAAGTTTTTGGAAGAACTGGAATGAAAGTTCTGAGTCTCTGTTTAAGCTGTGGTGTGTGATCCTGGCAGTGGATGCTTCTCCCCACCTACGCCTTGGCTGTGTCCAGGGTGACTCTGACCGAGCAGGCTACAGTCAGTACAGGTTTTCATTTAAAAAAAGAAAAGTATTAACAGAAAAGTATTACCTTCCATAGCTTCACAATCAGAGATAACATGATTAGTAAAATGAGGATATGGTAAAAACCATTACAAAAAAACTTCATTCACTGCAAAATAGCAATTTAATGCAAAATATTTACAGCCTCTTATTGGGTCCTGCTACTATCCTCCTTCCATTTCCCTTCCAAAAAGAGGCAAAGTTCATGGGTGTAAGAAGTGTAGCTGCTATTTATTCCCTTTATTCCCTAAAGATGCTTTTTGGGCATTGTAAAATGAGAATTCAGTTTTGCAGAGCCCTGCAACAGGCCACACATAGTTTGGGACTCTGCTTTGGGAACTATTGTCTTGGACTTTAAATGTGAAATAAAGCCAGCATCTGTTTGCATTTAGTCTGCTATTAAAATGAACATGGATTTTGGTACGGCAACCTAATTATTCTGAGACGGCACTCCTTTTTCTCATATGAAACAAAAATCATCAACTGAATAAATCTGTAACAAATTTTATTGACATTTTGGGAAGTGCAAGTATTGCTAGTGTCAATTAGAAGTATTGTCACATGCTTTCCCAGGACAGAATTTCAGTATACCAGTGCATTTTCCTACCTGCTGCCATCAGGAGCACTCACTGTTAATCAGATGGCAGGTAGCCATGAGCCATCAAACACCTCTCTCTGCATTTATCCCAGGAGCATTTTTATTTCCCTGCTTCCTAATGAAGGATTTCTTTGCCAGAAATCTTGTGGAAATAATTTTTCCTGTATTTCTTCAGACTTTTCCCAGTAGAGAGTATCTTTCAAATTCAGCTCTTTTCCTCTGTCACGTTGACCCCAAAGCTGTTCTTTCTGGATTTCCTGCATGCTTTGTTTTTCCAAGTTTCTGTTTTCAGTTTCTGATGATTCTTTTGCACTGATGGAGCATCTGCCCATAATTCGCTATTTTTCTATTGTGAAAAGCCATTTTGTTACAGTGGGGTTTTGATTCAGTGATGATTTCTAGTTCAGTCTGTTATTCTCAAAGATGACTGACTTTCAGTCATAGAACTTCAACCCCTAAATGAGCAGCCTGGGCTCCTGATACAGCAAATAAAACCTCCATAGAGGAGCCCAGAGCGCTCTTATCTTCCCTATCCTTGATCAGATTGTCTTAATTTGATCAGAGGTGGGGGAAGGTATGTCCTTGGGAAGGACTTTCTTTGTCTCTTGCTTTTTATAGAAGGTGATGATCCTGTTGTGCTGTCACAGTTCTTCCACCTCACATATTAGTATCAAATGGCTAGATCATGGTTTCTCTGTTTTCCAAGTCTGCAGCAAGTTCAGAAGAATATATTAGCAAGGGATTGGTAAGTCTAGGAGTGGCATGCTGTATTGAAGAACCCTGTGATTACCAATCCAAAGCTACATAAAAATCCTGTGAAGAAAGTTTTTTTGTCAACACAATTTCCACAGAAAAGTTCTGGGAAGGTTGTGAAGGCTGAAGTGCTCACAGCACAGCTGAGTTTCCAAGACTTTAAATCAGATCCCGGGTTGATGGCATGAACTAGACAGGGACAACTCTGGCTTTCCACCTTTCTTAAGATGCTGAGGCTGCAGTATCAGTCTTTCTTCCAAAATCCCTTAATGGTACAGAGGGATCTCTGAGAGGGAGATTTGCTTTGTTGTGCAAAGCCCTTTTCTTTGGCCTCTAAGAGAGGAGGGGAGGTGTTCCAGGTTGAAGAAGTAAAGACAAGACAGAGAACACTATCTTTAAGGAAACCCAGTGAACCCCAGTGAATCACACCCTGAAACCAAAGGACTCTCTATTTTCTCACTTGCTGAATTCAGCTAATGCCCACCTTTCATCATTGCTGTGCCATGGCTGATCTTGGGGCCTAGCATATGGTTTAGCTACTGATTTGGCTTCTGCTTAATTGAGATCTTTGAAATGAGATTGTTCCATGCTGTGCAGTGCACATTTGTACAGCACTTTGCTACATAGTTTGCCTTCTCCTTGCCTATTGACAATAAAGTTGTCAGGAGGCTGTTGCCACCTGAACCTTTTTGTCATTGTCTGTCTTCTGACTGTTGACCCTGCCATATGGAGTGAATTCCCAAATCTTGCAAGTCTGCACGGAGCTGATGTAGTTTTCATTTAACATTCATGGCAAAGGCAATCTGTCTGTACTCCATTGGCATCCATAAACTATCATTGGTTTGTTTACAAGACTGGCTTACAAAAATACACACAGAGAGTGAGTGAAAACTTGTTTCCTTACTACAAGTGATCTTAACAAAGAGCTTTCCGGACTTGAAAGGCAAGGCAAGCAAGCATTATGCTATGATTTGGGTTTCTGCAGTAGGAAGTCTTTTAAAACAGCTCATAGAGATCTTCTTTCTGAAATGGCTGTGTTGACATTTAATAAAGTGGTTGTCAAAATTTTGGGATGGGGGTTGTTTGGTTGGGGTTTTTTTTAGTTCATGAGGTTGTTCCTGTCGGTAGATTGAGAGTTGCTTCCTTTTGCTGTTGAAGGCTGAGATTGGAAAGGAAGACTTATTGCAATCTATTTCAAGAATAGTCTGAGGAGGAGGAAATTCCCTTCTTGTTCTTAATAACTGGTGCAGAACACTCTGCTGGAGGAGAAGAATAGTTCAGTAAGTTAAAACATTTAAATGAAGTTTTGATTTCATACATCTTGTTATTATCTAGAAATTTAATTGTATTTTAAACATAGTATGTTTTATTTTCTTTGTTAAGGGGGAGGGACTGTGGGTATTGTGTAAGAGCTTTGAACTCAGTAGATACTAATTTGCTGATCTAGCAAGGGTGAAATGTTCAGTAAGAAAAGAAAACAATAGCAGATCTGCTACTGCTTGTATTGCAAAGCACCAGTCTAAGCTGCTGGAGTACCTCTGAGAGACATTAGCAGTGCATTTCATTATCCAGGATCTTGGCTGAGACAAGAGTTTTACCCGTCCACAAATCTGTAATGTTGTTATCTTTTCAGATGTTTGTTTGAGACAGCTTTAGGGTACTTCCAGCAACAGTTTAAAATCAAGGGTTCTGTTTAAATATCAGTGGTAGAGCAATCCAAACCTCCTTCAAGGCAGAGTTAGATACCCTAGGCGAGCAGAGTAGAATGAGAGTGTTTGTCTACATACATTTGCATTTTGCTCTTTTGCTTTAATCAAAAGTAGTGTGGTGTTCAAGGCATACCTAATTCTGTACTTCATCCAGAAGTGTGTGCTGTCCTGCTGGGAGCAGGGTATGGAGGCATTATTGAAGCCCTTGTGCTCCTCCACTTCATGAAGAAGGTGCTCCTGATGCAGTGGGGTGTGTGCTGAGGCACAGTGGGACACCCCAAAATCCCCTTGTCCTCTGCTTTTTCCTGGCAGGGCTGGCTCAGGGTGCAGTAAAACAAAGCCCAGGATGTGTCTGTGCCTCCTTGGCTGTCAGTAGAAAATCTGCCTTCATCCCAGTGGATGCAATTTCACTGCTGTTTATGGGCTCCTTGTAGGAGCTGTTATACAAATGCCAAAGAGGCTCTGCAGCCCCAAAGTCTTAAACTGCTGAAAATTCACATTTGTTCTCCTTTTGCCACCCATAGGAACTGAGGTTTGGTAAGAAAATTCTTGAATTTTTATGCAGCAAAACTCAAAGAAAATAATTAATTTTTTAAAAATAAAAATAAGCTGGAGATGGAAGAAACACCTTCTGCCAGATAATTTATCAAGTGTTCTCTGCAACCCCTTTCAAGCCAAGAATGTTGCTGCAGGTGTGAGTTTGCTCATGAAGCTGCTTGTATACCCAGGTGAGCCACGCTCACACACTGCCCCTGCCATGTACGTGCTAGCCTTTCTGAAAAGACACATTCCAGCACTGAGTGTCTCATCCTATCCCATGATCTGTTTTGGGACTTGGCCAGGTGGGACTTTTGTCTTCTGCAGACAGTATAACCTGCTTTGAATTTCTTAAAGACCTCCGTCAGATACGTGTGCCAGTAAGTGAAACTATTAATGTTCATTTCATTAATGCATCTGTTTCAGAAGATTATTGCTACATTTAAGTGAAAATCAAGTATTTAACTGAGAGAGCATTTCTGCAATGCATTTTAAAGTATCATTTACTATATTATGAGTAATAGCCTGAAACTCACAGCAGAATTCATTGGACCATTATATCACACACTGTGTAGGAAATTCTTCTGCGTCTTGATAGAGTTTATAATTTAATTGAGGATGAGCAATTTAGAGAGGGAGAGATATGCTGTGAAACATAGAGGTGCAGCATTATGTGACTGTGAATACAGGTATATGTGGGATCGTTAAAAGTTTAATAATTAATAACTTAAGAATGTCTCTCTTCCAGTCTATATAAACTTATAAAATTTTGAATAGTATCAAATAACTAAATTCTCTTTATTTTCTTAAATCACTTTATTTTTCTGCAACTTTGTGCCTTGTATTTCTTGCAAGTAAAAGCCCAGACTTAAACTTTTAAACTAAATGTTAGAAAGATTTCAGGGATTCACGTGCTCAACTTTCCTTTTTATTCTGCCATTGAAAATACAGAAAAAAATGTTAATTTGCTGAAAAACATGTTGGGTGCTTTTAGTGTATTTCAGGTATTCAGAAATTTTAGAACTCTCTCTTCTTTTAAATAGAACGGAATGCATTGTCATGTCCAGTGCTGAGAAGTGGCATTGTACAGCAATTCTTTTTGTACTTGTAAACAAGCTTCCATACGCTAGTACTTTGAAAGTGTTTTTAAAATTGTGCTACATCTGTGTCTGATGTTAAAAGCATGAAAAACAGCCAAAAAACAAGCCCTCCTAATGGTCTCAAAATGCAGAATATGTATACATATTCAAAACTGCCTATCCTTAATTTTAATAGCAAACATAAAACATAAATGCTTTCCTAAGCTTTCTCCATGAGCTTTACTGTTTTATAGACCTTCTCTGCCAAATTCCCTTGTTCTTGCTCCCAGTTTTCTTGTCTGGGCAGAGACAGTTCTCTCCCGTGCTCTGACCAGAGCAGTTTTGATGTCACCTCATCTGCAGGGTGACATAGCAAAACACTCAAGCCTCTTGCTGTAGAACCTGGAGCACCCCGTGCCCCACACCTTGGCACCTGGGTCAGTGGCCCTGGCCAGGCATGGGGACTGCAGAGAGAGCCACAGCAGCCAAAGCCTCCTAACTGGGGGCCAGAAAGCATTTTGACTTGTAGAAGTGGCTCAGGTGGGGCCAGCTGCTGCTCTGGTCTGTGAGCAGGGTCTGGAGAGCAGGCTGGTCCCATTTCCAACAGGGGGCTGAGCAGCAGAAACCACAGCCTGGCACCCAGATGGAGTGGTGGTAGGTTTGTGCAAGGAATGTGACATTGTGAATGGACTGGCACTGAATTTGTGTCAGGGTGGCAGAAGCTGTTATGGCCCAGCCGCCGAGTATTGGTAAATTAAGCCAGTGGCAGGCGGAGAGATTGGATCAGCAGAGGCGTAGTGGTTTAAAACTTAAATTTAAGCAAATAAGGTTCATTAAAAAAAAACCTAAAAAGCTATTTCTTAAATTTTTAACTTAATAATATTTAGAAGTATTATATTCTGTGTAATGAAACTGTGGTGTCATTTTAGGAGACAGCAAGGCTTCTTATGTGTTTAAAATAGAGGTTAAAACACATTAATGAAGTCATGTATATGTGGGAATCACCTTGTGCAGATATTATGAAGCTACAATAAATTTTTCCTTGGCAGTTTAGCCTTGCCCTAAAAAACTTAATGTAGTGGATTTTAAGGGGATTTAAGTCAAAGTCAACAGAATTTTTATGTCATAATTTTTGCAGCATGTTTTGATTTTTTAGATTGGTGAGATTAAGCATGGTAAGTGGAAATTTATCCATTACTGGAAACTATGTGAAAGTGAGTTTTACTTATTGTTTGGATTAAAATTGATTATCTTCTTATTTCTATACTTATTGACTTATTTGAAGTATAGGAATAAAAATTACTAGGTTATATAATAATGGTTAAATCTTGACAATAGTTTTGTAGGAAACTGACCGTGTAAATACAAAATCAGAATGGTGTGTTTTCCCAAAGCGGTACCATATGTTAGTTGATTAAAAAATTGTAGGGCTATTAGAAGATCTTGGCTGCTGGTAAGAAGAAGCATCTGTTTTCTACATCTTTTATCTAATATGTGTAAATACTCTGGCAAGTCAAGTTTAAGTGTGTTTTTTGTTTGTTTGTTTTATTTTTTTATTTTGGGCGGTTTTTTGGGGGGGGGGTTGGGTTTTTTTTATTTTTTTAGGGGTATATCAGCTATATATTCCTTGGGTATTTTTCTTTCCATAGGCAACAGTAATGTATTGTTGGGATTTAAATCTAACACTGTTCCTTTGAAGAACATTCAGTAACATTAAGACAGAATGCTCAATACCCCATGTGCAGGTATTTTATAAAATCAGTTCAAAATTCTGCCAGCATCACAGCTTGTATTTAGTCTAAAACTTCGTTTTGTTTTGTTTTTCTCTTCAACCAGACATCAACTCCAGTAACTAAAGAGCAAATATAAAAGTTTAGTTTTCCTTCAGAACTTAGCAGTTTGCACTGATGGCATTGCAGTGTGTGCAAAATGCTAAGTGTGTGTGCCTGTATCATCGTGTAACTATAAAAACAAGTTTTTTTCATGAGTTTTACAGAGTAAAAGGTGCCTCTGCTTACGACCTATTCTGAGATCTTACACAGAGTTTTAAGTGGTTAATCAGTCTTATGGCACTGGTGTGGAACAGAATCTCTTGTGGTCTAGCCAGTTTTGAGGCCGTTTTGAGGAAGAGCCAACAGCCTGAGACTTCACCCTGAAAACAAATGAGGTCTTAGAAGAAGACTGAAGATTTTGAATTCTTTCAGGACTCTCAAAGAGAACTTCTGCTCTTCTGTGTTCAAAATCCATTTGTTGTTTCCAAAGCAGCATTTAGGAATAGCTTTTACTTTTCTCATCCAGGCCTGATGAAGTTTCTGGACTTTTATGTGGGGATCTTACTGGCTACAGGGAGCCCATAGGACATGCTTCTGCATGTTCTTCTTTTGGGACTCTAGGTGTTTCATTGAGGATAAGAGACAAATGAAAGATTTAAAAAGAACTTTTTGTAAAAAAAAAAAAGTGGTTTTCATGTTGTTAGTGTCTCTATTGTCAAAGTCTGATTTCTCTGTTCATCTGATTTCCCCATACTTTCATTAGGAGGCTGTAATTTGAAGCTGTGAAGGAAGTTTTGAAACAGACAAAGGGTGGAGATCAATCTATTTTCTCTAAGCTCTGGGACTTTCCATGGTAGGAAACTGTTTAGTTTTGCAAAAATTGCCTGTATTTCATTGGCAGGACATTGAGCACAGTCGGGTCATGACCGCAGTGTGAAAAGCTAGGACAAGTCTTGAGATGAAGTATCAAGGCAGGAAGTGAATTCCCTCTCCTGTGGTGTGTTTTAGGGGACAGCAGCTTCAACGCCTGCAGGAGGTGGGTGCCTGCTTTCCCTTTTGGTGCTGGTCGTGCTGTTGCTGAGCAGCCTTCAGCAGCTGAAACCCCCCAGGCCATATCCCAGCCTCTCACCAGCCCAACTATCCACTCTGTCCACTACCAACACCTTCAGAAACACAGCCTTTTAACTATGCCTTTGTCTATGAATAGCTTTTCTTCCTGTGTTTCTTGAGGGGTGTTAGATGAGGCAAAGTAAGGTAAGTTGTCAGCAAAACATGCCGAAGAGGATGAGCCAAGAGGTGAGAGAAGCAGCAGCTGAGCAGGCAGTGGCAGGGTGCACACGTGTTTGCGTGAGAGAGGTGTTAGCTCTCCGAGTGGTGCCATATGCTGCACAGACCTGAGATCCACACACAGCTCAGCAGAGCCCAGGGGATGCTGCACTGTGTCTACAGGGCTTGGGGTCAAAGCCTAGAAGGAAGCGCTGTTTGCAGCCCTTCTGGAGCAGCCACAGCGGCCACTCATGAAGTGTTACTGACAGAAGTTTTTAAGAGCAGGCTTTATGCTTCGGTTTTCAAAGTCTGGACAGGAATCATGCAACAGCTCCATCTGGTATGAGATTGCAAACAGAGCTGTAGTGCAAGGGAAAGACAGGCCGTCCTCAGCCTTGTAAAACAGCATTTTATGTTAGTGAGAGTCTCCTCAGAATATGATCTGGGTTGGATTGTTTTAAGAGAGAAGTGTTTAAGAAACTGATTGTCTAGTCTGCTGGCAACAAAACAGTATGACAAAACATGTTGGGCAAAAATAGCAATAGCAGAGTCTTCATACAGAGAATCTGGAAAATGAGTCTAAAATCTAGAATTAAATATATGTTTGGCTCTTGATGAAAACAGTCTACATGGGAACCACTGTCTAAAACATTGTGGAAATGTTAGAGTATTAGGAGAGATTTCCATGTACAGAGAGTGCATATTTTTCCAAATAAAAATTTTGTTTTATTCTCAGAAGTATTTAAGAAGTGTCATGCCATCCAAAAAGCCATATGTACAGATGTTTTCAAGTGATCAACACTACCTCCAGTGGATAGCTGCCCACTGAAGAATAAATGCTCTGCTCTGCAGCATGCAAGAGTCAGCTCCTGTAACATTGGCCCTGAATGTGCTGGCTGTTTAGTCTAATGTGTATGCTGCTGTACAGCCATGGAGAGAGACTCAGGAGACTAATTCACCCTATTCTAAAATAGGGGTCCAGATTCACTGCCTTCAGCAGTTCCCCTTTCACCTCTGTGGTTACAAAGTGGATACAGGTGGGTATTTGCTTGTATTTTTGATGGCTGAGACTAAGTGAGGTATGGCAGGTTGGCTTCCCTTCAAAGGAAAGAAGGAATAGGACTCTTTGGTGGTATCTAAGGAGAAGGCCTGTCAGCTAGAAGAGAACACACTTATTTTCTGTCGTTTGCAGTGCCAGTATTGCAGATGGGTGTGAAACATCTCTAGAACAACCAGTGCATCTGCCAGCCTGCAGCCACCTTTGCAGGGCCACGTGGAGAGTCCTGGTCTCCAGGAGAGGACAGATTTGACTGCTCTACACAAACCACAGTATCCAAAGGTTGCTTATGCAAGGTGTTATGAACTGTGTGCACCACACCCATGAATTTTTTTTAAATTACTTCAGATTTTCTGGGTCAGGAGCTACTGGGCTACATCACTGTATATCATATGTACATCACTTGAGAAACAGCATTTAATCATGCAACTAAAACGCTTACAAAGGGTCTGCTGCAACAATCCCCAGGAGCTCCCTGTTACAGTAGTAGCTCCAAGTGCAGGACACTCCTCCCCACTCTGATGTGTTTCTGCAGCTAACATACAAGTACATAATCTCAGGTATGAAACTGCCATTGCTTTCCTTTGTGTTCAATAATTCTGTAAAAACTGCTTTCAAAAGTACTTGAAAATATAATGAGATTTTGGATAGGTCTCTTTCAAGTCAGCCAGTCATAACATTCCTTGAGAAATTGCTAGTAAAAAGTTTCTTACTGTGCATCACTGCTTAATAAAAGGTGTATTATTCTCTGCCCTTGAAATATGTCTCATGAAAAAAAAAAAGAATAAATCTCCTGTTTCCTTGGACTGAGAAAGCCTAGAGGTGGTTCTAGAGGTGGTTACACATCTCAAATAGGAAGCAGTAAAAGCAAATCTCCAAAGACTACAGGAACAAAAGCATATGATGCCTTCATGGCAACGTTGTGTGCAGCAGTGTGAGAAGATACTCAGATTTCATGCTTCTAAACAAGTAAATTACCAATGACCTACCAAATCCTAATGCTGCCTTGTGGAGTATTGCCTTGCCTGCTGTACTTTAGGTCCCATATCCCACAGAAATGGGGAAGGGCACAGGAGCTTGGTGCCACACTGTGCTTCAGTCCAAGTCACCTAAAGTCCTCCAGAGTGGTTTCTCAGTAGCAGGGAATTGATGATCTCAGCCCCTCCAAAGCCATACAGATCCCCTGATCAAAAGGTTTAACAGCGTGCTGACACCTGATGGTATCCAGAGCCTTGGATGCTGATGCCATGTAAGCTTTACCCTGCATGGTCTGTCATCTCTGTGGAATAGCTGAGGCACTGCAAATTCATTCATCCACTGCACTATCTTTCCTGCCTAGGCAATTTTCTGCAACAGATGAGACATGACTTAATGTACTGTATGCCATTCATTTTCCCCCATATCCTCTGTTCAGGAGGAGATTTCCATGTGATTCTCACCACAGAGCAGAGTGTTTTGATTAGGTCTGGGGTTGCTATTTTTCTGTTGTAATGTGCTTCTATTTCTTTATGTTTAGCACATATTACAAAGTGTCACTGTCGGTATTAGGGCTTCTTGAACCTTGTCAAATGTAAGAGCAGTTGTAGCTGTCCCAACAGCCTGTCTTGAACAGTGATTGTTACCTAAAGAAGGATGTAGGATCAAGAAAAGTATGTAGTCATACTTCTGGAACATCCTCCCAGCTCCCAGAACTATGAAATTAAAAGATTACTTGAGGGAAACCAAGGATTATGTCCTTTTTCTTAACAGTGCTCAATGGATTTTTTTTTCCCATTAACTTTTTATTTTTTTAAGTTCTTCTTAACTTGATAACTGCAATTTCCTAGAGTAGCAAGTTCCCCAGCTTACCAGCACTTCCAAAATGCTCTATGAAATTAATGTTCACATCTACGTAGTTTTGAATCATTAGCTTACTTCTTTCATTTGATGCCCCTGCAGTCTGTATTGAGAGAGACAATGACCAGTCTTTTTCCATTCAACTTCTGTCATTCATGTTTATAGACCTCAAACAGATGTTTGAGTCATCTGTTTTCATAATGGAAAGTCCTACATAATTCAGTTGTTCCTTGTACAGAAACTCTTCTGTAACTTTGATCATCCATGCTGCCTTTTTCTTAACATTTCTGTTGTATCTTTTTTGACCTGGAGTAGATTAAAATTGCATGCAATATTCAAAATGCGGGTAGACTGTGGATTTGTACAGTAGCATAATGGTATTATCTGCCTTGTTTGCTATTCTTTTCCTAGCATCTTCTAACATCTATTAGGGTTTTTAATCACTAATGAGCACTGAGCTGAAATTTTAAAGAAATGGTTATAACCTCATACTCTCTTTTGAGCAATAATAGTTTGTTCAGTGTCAATGTGCATCGCTTTACATTTGTCTACAGGGGATTTTGTCTGTCAATTTACTGCCTAGTCAGGGAATTTTTTGAAGTCTCTTCCTTGTAACCAGCCCTTGTCTTCCCTGAATATCAGAATGTACTCAGTAAGCTCTGCCACCTCACTTAAACCCACTTTTTCAGCCCACTAATGTAGAGAGCTGCCTGAACCGGTCCCCTCTGTGTGACTGGTAATCTACATCACCAGGGAAATTTGGCTTTTGTTCCTATGGGTTTTTTCCCTATCTTTATTCAGTTTTTTATCAATGGGAAGATCTCCTCTCTTTGTTTTTTTGCCAAGGGATGTTGCTACATGCCCTCTGGAAATCCAAGGGAGCCATGTCTGCTGGTTGTCACAGGTCTATTCTCTCACTGGGTTGGGAAATGGCAGCAATTCTTGCTTCTGCTTTCCTTGACCCATGTGATCTTGTTTTTCAGGTTCTCTCTGCAATATTAAATTGCTAATTTCACAGTACCACATTTGGGGGTTGCTACTTGCCTAACACATTGTCCACGTGGAACCTGTCAAGAGGCCCTTTGGAGAGTGACATATGCTGCTTTCTGAAGTTGGGGAAGTGTTAATGGTTCTTATTTTAGCTCCATCAGCAAAAGAAAATTACAAGCGATAGTGCCTCTGTGGCTAAATTTGTGGTTTATTGAAACTGTGGCAGAGCCCACAAGATGAGGAGAGAAAATAACATCTGATTTTAAATTTCAGCTGCTGGCTGCAGCTGCAGCTTTCAGAAAGCTTTTCAGCCTGGTTCCTGTCCCATTTTCTCCTAGCTTCCTTTTACTGCAAAGGGAAGCTGAATTGCAACATTGAACACTCCCATTACGTAGGTTTTTCAGTATGCAACCACTTCAACTTTAACTGGCATGGCTTTCAGCATAGGTATTATCAGAATTACATTGTTTACGAAGGGAATGGGTAACAAAATTTTTCATTCATTTTTTAAAGTCTGAATGTGCAACAATACAAGGGATGTTTTTAAATAAATAGGAAAATTGCTTGAATTTTCTGCAAGGTGCTGAGTTTTTATGGTAATAGTTAATTGGGATGTGTCTCCCTCAATGAAATAATTGCATCAGAACTCAGTTACTTAAAAATTGAATAAAGCTGCTATGTTCTTGCAACTGGTGACAACTACTGCAAGATGGAGGGGAATTAGTCTCTAACCTGTTAAAAAAATCTCTGTGGCATGGCAGTCCCATGCTGATGGAGACAGCTGAGGGACTGGAAACATGTTACCTTTCCACAAGCAAGGCTTTATTGGTGTCTTGGAAGCACTCCCAAGATTTACATGGCACTATGAAGAAAAGGTATTTAGTGATGATTTGCAAAACATTGCCACAGTTTTAATGTCTGTGACTAAAATCAAGTACAGGGTAAGACCACGTTGAAAAAGAACCTCATGCTGCCCAAGAGGCCTGAGGTAGCCTTTTCCCTGAGAGGAATATTTCTCAGACTCTTAAGTCAGAAGACCACCCAGTCTTTTCCTTGCTGGGTGGGGAAAACAAACAAATTACTTTCTTTGATGGCTGGGAAAAGAAAGTGATTGATAATTACTGCCTGTAGCATTTTACCCCTAACTGTGGTATTCAGCCTGTGTTTTCTGGCTGAGTTTAGGCCCTTCAGAAGACAGAGCAGACTGAAAGCATTACTGAATACTAGTCATGGCCTGCAAACTCATCCTTCACTTCTTTGCCCTCTTCCAAGGGCACTCTTGCGTGACTCCGTTGTGAGAGAGGACTTACAGGAGCTTGTAAGACTGAAATGGAGGCATGTAAGTAATACTGGACCTTGTCTCAAAGAGATCTTGGTGCTTCCTTTCTTCTAGCATTTTGCCCAGAATATCCTCCAGGTGGTGAAAGAATTTATATATCTAGCTGCAGTCTTGAAGTATTATCTTTTAATGACAGTTCTAGAGCAAAAAAAGCAAAAATAGGGGTGAGAAAAAAAGGGAATTCATTACTGGATCTTATTATATTAATTATGAAAGACTAAAACAATAGAATGAAAATCATAAATAAAATTGAACAAATTACAGACTTACATTTTGCAAATGAGTCCTGGAAATCAGAGTATTGTAGTAATTACATATGCAGTAAAAGCTGTCTATGTTGTCAATTAATATTTAATAGCTTTTTCTTCTGGACTGAGGAAAACCTGTCATTGTCACTACTTACTGCCTGTTCCCTGCCTTGCACTGTGCTGCATGTAAAGGCATATGCTATGTTATGAGACAGATTTGTATATTTCAGTGCAGACTTGCAGTTTGTAAAAGGACATACCTAATAAAATGTCACTTTATGTTGTCAGTGGAATGCTCACCTGTGAGTCATCCCATGGTTTGAAAAGTTTTTGTAAGAAATTCAGAACAGTTGGAATCAAATTGTCTTCGGTTCTGTATTTATTCATGAGAGGGACAGAGACTCTACTGCTGAAAAAGCTTAAACTTTGTATGACACCTTCCTATGCTGACGTTGCTTATTCTTGTCATCACCCCAGGCAGTTCTGTATGCTTCTTGTGGCCTGATGAGACAGAGCTTTGTTACTTTTTCTCCCTTTTTATCTTCTTGCACAGGAGCAGCAGACTTCCCCTTGTAGGAGGAATAAGATATGACATGAGTCATGACACTGCATCTCACTCAGTGTTTGGACATTTTCCCTTGCAAAACCTGAAACATTCTTTCCCTTTTTGTGAGGAGGTTGCTGCGGCCACAGGCTCCCTTCCTGGCTGAGCAGAGTGCCCCAGCCTCAGGTCCCCTTTCCCGGGGGGCTCTGTGTTTTCATGCAGCATCCAGCTGCACCAGCGTTTTCAGAGGTCAATTTAGGTCATGTACCCTTTTCTTACTATTAGTATATTAAGTTCAGAAGAATGGGATGTGGCAATCCCACTAGCTGTACTGCAAGGAAAAGGTGAGAATACTGGAGAGAAAGTGAAAAGAGGCAAAGACTTGTTTTCCAAGGAGAAAACCAAGACAAAAGGATAATGAAAGTCTTACAGAGCTCAGCTGATGTGAGTGACTGACTGACTGACTGACTGACTGAGTAGGCTGTGAGACGGTTCTCCAACCTAGCACACATTCTACAGCACTGGTGGGTCTGGCTGACAAAAGGAAGTAAAAATGATCCTTGGAAACTGCAGTTAAGGCAACTTTGCCATGAAGAAATAGGGTGCAATTTCTTAGCATTGAGGGTAATTAAACATGATTTAGTTAACTGTAACACAGTCTGTGAAATGACAGCAGGTAATTTCCAAAGCTATTTGAGCCCAGGCAGCAAGAAAGCCTGTATTTACTGGGTGGTTGCTGCAGGGTGGAGAGTTGTGGCAGTCCTGCTGCTGCTGCTGGACATGGTATGCCCGAGTCAGCAGCTCCATCAGTCATGTTCTGCCTGCTGAAACACCCTCAAATAACAGCAGTGGCAACTCTGTATTAAAGGCAGTCATTATAATCAACAGTTGTGCTTGCTCCTTTCAGCAGATAATGTGCAGTGCTCAGCAGGATTTGCTCCCTTCCATGTGCATCAGAATAGGTATGCTTTGAGGTGTTTTTTCCTTTCGGGTTTTTTTTTTGTGCATAAAAGACAGACCGTGCTGGAGACAGTGACTGGATGTGTGTATCACATCTTTGGTTAGGATGGTTTGGAGGTTTTTTAAAGTGGATGTCTCATGTGGGAAATTAAAGGCAGAGGAGAGAACTTTGCTCAGGGTTAAACTCCCTCAGATGGGAGCTTGATGTCCTTAGACTGATCATCTGGGTAGGTCTCATTTCATGTGTGGTGGGGTTTTAAACAAATGCTAGTGCAGATGCAGCATGGGTGTCCTGAGATCAGTAATGTCTTCTTCATCTCATTTAAGCTTTTGGCCTTTTTGTGAGGATCCCACATCAAATTTAATGGCTTGTGATAGATGGGAAATCAGACAAGATAATCAAACGGTCCCTGTTGCCCTGGAGCTATGAACCCCTAAATACTGAAGAGTGAATTAGTAAGTGTGCATCCCAGCAGAACAGACTGGGTTGGCCTGAAAAAGAACAGCAGTGCCACTGCTGTCAACTCCAATTGCTTTCTTTCTAATCAGCTGTCTTAATAATAGCATGAGCATGGTCTGGGGAGGTCAGAGAGGCACTTTGAAGGAAGGAGATGTACATACTGTTGGAGAGGTCATTGATACATTTACAAGTTGAAAGGTCTACATTAGACATCTGCCTTCAGAGGCTGGTGCCCTACAAAAGGCAGAAATAAAAGCTTTACATACCACAGCTTGGGACCATCCCAGCTGGATTAGAAACCAGATCTGCATAGAAACAAATCCATAAGAATTTATTCTGCTTCTCGTTATTTCTTTTCAGATATTCAGATTGTCATTTGTTGTATAGTATTGCCTTTGTAGTGGGAATAGGGAGAAAATGTAGTAAAAACAATTAAAAATGTTTAAGTCATTAAGTCACAATGGTCCTGACCTTTCACTTGATTGTAGTTCGAGTCTTAGAAAAAAATCTAGTTCTTTCCAGGGACATTGTTGAGAAAAGTCAATACATGATTGGGTACAATCCAGAGATGAATAAACTGAACTGAAGTGTTCCAAAAAGTGTTGCTTTTCAAGAAAGACCATCATCATGAATTATGTGAATGCTGTGAGTTGGCAACACTGGTACCATTGTGTTATATTTCTAATCACTATTTACCAATTTTTTTTATTGAATTTATTTTTTTTGGAGATGAATATTTATCACAAATTCTGGTTGATAAATAGGTGGTTAAAGTAATCACAGCATAACTTGAACTATTACTTAATTTCTGAACCCAGGCTCCATTGAAATATACTTTGTATTTCCGGTTAATTCAAGCAGTCACCTGGCAATCTTATAAACTGGATGTATACTTGGTAAAAGCCGAAATAAAGGATCTCTCCTATTATTTCAGAGTATAATTGCACTTTGTGTAGAGGAGCTCCTGATACTTTTGATCACTAAAGCATGTCACCTCATAAATTTACAGCCAGATCCTGCAGATGTCCATGAAACCAGTGGTAATCAGTGTTTCAAGCAGTAAGTCTATTCTTCTGGCACTGCTGAAAAGTTGGATCAAATTGAATCCAAACTCAACCAGAGCTCTCTAGGAGTCAATTCGCCCAAAGTGAACTTATGAAAACTAAAAAGCTTTACACTGGGGAGAAATAGAATTTGAATGTAGAGCAGGTGGACTTAAAAGCGACCTTCCCCCCTCCCTTTGGTCCACCTCCTTCAGAAACAATCCCCTACACTGTTCTTTCCCACCCACATTCTGCTTTTTATTCCATTAAACTGTAGCGATTAAAATTTCTGCAATGTAAGGCATATTTTGCTTTCACAGAGTAATTTGTTTGGTACCTTGCAAAAGCATGATCAGTTTTTTCTGTTTTGGAGTTTGCAGGCTGATCTCTTTCCTCACCTGCCCGTATGAAAATGTGGTGTGTGAAGGGAGGGCTGTCCAGGCTGGCAGGTGTGAGGAGGAGCTGAGGCATGTCAGAGTCTCCAGCTCAAAGCTGGCTGTGCTGGTGGCAGTGTAGTCATGTTCATGTTAGTTTGGTATGGTAGGATGACAGCAGGAGGATACAAAGGCTGAAATAAGGTGTTCCATTGCAGATCCAGAAACATGGATCCTGTAATTATGCTCAGTTAGCTCTGTTACATCTTCCCTTGGGCGACAGAAAGGGAATCACGTTAAAGTGTATCCACGGTTAGTTTTGTTGGGATTGTCCCAAATTAGAGAGAGAAACAAAGTTATTGATGAAAGAACAGAATCACCTTTTTTGTTGCTGTTGTTCTCCTCACTTGAATGTTAACACTTCTTTGTAATGACCACAGTTCTTTTTCTCAGTTTGATTTAGGGCATGCTAAAGTATTTACTGCTTTCAGGCCTTTTAATTCATTTAAAATATTGGAGGGAGAGGACGGAAACAAGAAAGAAACTTGGAAAACAGAAAATATAACCTATTTAATATGATCTAAGTCCAGGTGTGAGAGTCGTGAACTTGAAAAATATCTTTTGGAGTGCATGAAGACTGATGTGTTACTTGGAGATGAGCATCTGACAGCTTAGCAATGCCAAGTGACAGGTGATTATAGCCACTTCCAGAGCTATATTTGAAAAGGAATTGGAAGGATGAATATATCTTCTGCCTGAATATTTCATGTTCAACTTTTTAGTCACTCTTTTGTATGGTTGTTTTAGTAGTGAAGCCTGGCTCTTGGCACCACTGTTAAGTGTCTGAACTCTGAAAAGCTGAAACCTGTAGGTCTGACAAGACACAATGAAATTCTGTTGTGGAGATGAGCAGAAAAACTCACACTCAATTTACTTTTTTGCTTCAGCTGAGCATTACCATTTCATTCCTTGGGCTACTTTTTCCACACAAAAGTATGAGACTTCATAACTGAACCAGAGTGTACAGAGTATGAATGCTGAAACTCTCCACAGATTTTTAGCAGGGAAGGTAATTTCATGATAAGTAATCCCAGAAGTTGTTTTAGTTTGTCATTGTAATTTTTAAAATCAAGTTCAGATGTTTTCCTTTAATTTAAGCACTGAATAGTTTAACCACTATGCTTGCATTAAAAATAGGACCACTTCATTGAGATCTCTTACTAAGTGGATAAGACCAAACGATCGTAAAGCCCCCCTCAATATTTTAATAACCTAGAATTCTTTGTACAATACCTAATCAATAGACAATTAATTAAAAAATTTAGCCTCTTTGCCTCCAGATGTATTTACATAGATTCATTTTGATATACCTCAGATTTTTTTTCATTTTGCTTGTATAAGCTAGTGGCTGTTATTGTATCTTCTTTGATAATATGCTATCTGAGCATAGTCCTCTTCTTTCAGAAGTGAGTCTATTTTAATTTTAAGCATTGAGAGACCGCTGCCCAGCCTGTCAGTGAAGATCCTGAGGATGATTGAGAATGGAGATGAGCTCAAAAGAGCTGCGGCCCTGAAACTTCTCTCTGTTGTCCAAGGAGGAAATCAGAGCTTCATCACAGTCAGGGCTCTTTCTCTGGAGTCAGTTCCTTTCTCCATTTCAAATCTGAGTGGTTGGTAGAGAATAGCACCCATGATTCCCCAGAATATAGAGGGGAGGTTTTCTGATACACTGGAGCATCCTCGTGATGCTTCCTTCCTGCAGGGCAGTCCCAAACCATCTCAGGCCATATAAAGTCTTGGAAAGGTGCTGCAGTGTGACCCACTTGAGTGCTCATAATTCCTTTTAGCCTTCCACCTCACCACTCCAGATCTAATATTCTTTTCTTGACTACAACAGGCTGGCTCCTGTGGAGAGCATTCATGACATTTTTCACAGTGGCTACTGGATTTCACATGGACATTGAGACAAATCTTTAATTATGGGACACTTCTTATGATTTGACTATTAATAATTAGCTTCCCAGATTTTTAGTTCTGAATAATTGCTAGAGCCACAATGGAGTCATTGTTGTATATTATAAGTTTGACAAATTGAGTGCAGCCAGTATTTGCTAATTACTCCTCTTACGCATATGCTAAATCCAGAAGTGTTGAAGTCGCTCTGGGACATTAATTTTAAACACAATTAAAACATCATAACCTGTTGGCAATTATTCTCTGTGCATTGTTTTGATATTGATGGATCCAGATCTGAGCACAGTAATTAAAAGGAACCACTGTTATTGTTGATCCCACAGATAAACAAACCCTGATTGCATGTTGTGAACTGGTTAATCAAGTTTATTTAACTTCTCGTTAGTGATTCATCCCAGTGACTGTACTGGGCTGCTCTTTATTTGAGCCTAATAATATAATGGTTCTGGCTGTCTCCAGCTGCTAAAGGAGTTTCACTAATTATCTAAATAGACTCCGGTAACATCTTAAGGAATGGCATTGTTAGATACACAAATTAAATCCAGCTTGAGACCAAGGAATTTTCCCTTAAAATGAGATGTGCTTTGAGACCTTGCTGTCCCAACTGCTCCCTCTCCTGGGAACAGCAGCAGAGGTGATTATGTTTCCTGAGTGGTGATTATGTTTTATGGGCACACTCTTTGGTTTGGTTTGATTTTGATGATACTGAAGTGTGCATGTTTAGTCTCTTCCTTTGCTGATGCTCCTTAATCCTCTTTGAGAAACTATGTCTGCAGCTGCAGAAGTTCTCATAAGGTGACACCCAGTTTTCAAATCACAGGTCCACAACCAAAAAACCAATCTCTCTTAGACCATCTCTACATTTTGGGCGTCTGGTTTGCTCAGGCCCCTTAGCAGCACTTTCAAAACCATTTACTGTCAGTCTCTGCAGTGGGAGCATCTTGCAGTGGCCATGAAAGTAGCTGTTCTGAGGGGCACCTGGCTGCTCACTGGGACTGGGAAAGTCAACTCTGTCTTGTGCTCTTGGCTATGGAAATTAAAGGTCCTGGCTAAAAGTAGATAGTTTAATTTAATTATTATTATTATTATTGTTGTTACTGTTGTTGTCATCATTATTTTAATCTTAGACTAATTTTCTAGTTTCTATTTTTCCTTACCATGGATGGAGGGAAAGCCTTCTAAGGAACTAGAGAGCACTGATTCTGTTCTTAAGGTTCTTGGTACAAACACTACTGACCTCCACAGCTAACCCTGGTTTTGTACAAGGCTGAAAAAGTTCCTTCCTTTCAGGCATTTAATGCAAGTATGTTTTGTACTTTCTTTCATGTTATTTTAGGATAACTTTTTTTTAAATGCCCTTAGTTTCTGAACTCTCAGTTTCTGTGCCCTGTGTACAGATAATGTCTTGATACGGCTTTCATGGTGCTGCTCCAGGCAACTGCACTAGCTTACTTTTTCCATCAGAGGTTTCTGAGTTACTTTACATTTCTTGAAGTTGGTGGTGTTCAGTGTTCACTATTCCTGCAAGAACCCTCTCATGCTTCTAGCTGGCTGTGAATGTAAATAGCAAGAGGCTCATTGCGATTATCCAGACTTTGGAAAACCTTGGTGTTAAAGTTACATTCCTTCATATCACTAAAGAAACATCAGATAAGTGGGATGGCTGGCCTCCTAAAATAGTACACAATCAGAATGAGCAGGAGGACCCCAGGGCCAGTAAAAACACTATTCTAAATAAAATCACACTGTTTTCTTTATAATTGCAGGGCAACTATAGGAGTATTCTGCTGGGAGCACTATAATGCAGACCTTAAATAACAGTGCTAATGTTTAAATTGTATTTTCATCTTTTCTCTGTTTTCCGTGCCAGATTTCTGGGACTTTTGCCAGGTTCCATGACCATATAGAATTAGTTACTAAAAAGGAAAATAAATATTTCTGAAGTGCTAGAGAATATGTTTGTCTGATCTAATGAACAATAGTTTTGTTCATTTATCAATCATTCATTGTAATTTACTCAAACACCTGTTTTGTTTTTTTTTAAACTGGAAGTGGAGGGATAGGAACATGAGGAGAGTGATCCTCCTGGAGCTTCTGTACTGAACTTATATGTACTCAAAACATTTTTGTGTTCAATAATCTAAGTAGACAGGATGACATTTCTGCCAGATCGAGATGTAGAAGGAAATGTAGGGGAATTTTCCTAGCCTGTCTGGACAGGGTGGTTGAGAGGTCATTGCAAACAAATTGGCTGATGTTATATTGAAGTCAGAGTTGAAGAAAACTTGGAAGACCATATTATGCTAGGTCTGTTTAAAAAGACATCCAAGATACTGCTACCTGATGTTGGAGTATGAATTTAAGTGAGAAATTGCCTATTTTTAATAATATCTCAGTTATACTTTGTTTTTAATCTAGTTCAGAAGTTGTCTGTGGATAAACTTTCTGGTCTTGATACTGTAACTCAATACTAAGTTTGTTCCACCATCTCTGACTCAGTGTTATGATTTGGATAGACTAAATCAGTCTGATATTCTCTGCTGAATCAACACATGTGGCATCTGCTGGAATCTGTGGGATTTGATCTTGTCCTTCTCAGCCACACTATTTCTTGTCTTGCAGCCTTGTAGATCTATTGATTTTCATGCAGACTGCTGGCCTCTGTTCTGCCAAAAGAGAATTAGTTATATGTTTCTATATGTTTTGCTGCTGAGGCTTCAAAATCCCTCTTACCCAAGTCCCTGCTTACATATTGCTACCATTCATTTTTATTGGCTTAGCTAAAGTTGAATTCCTGTATCTTGATTTTTCCCCAATTCATTCTCTGAGCGGCTTGAAAGAATCCAACTGAAAACAAAACCTCCAAGAGTTCACATAATGAATTACTTTAAAGCTAGACGCTAAGAAAGACAGAGGAGCATTTATCAGGAATGTTTGTGGGCTTGGTGGTTACGAGCTTAAAAAAAAAAAAAATACCGTGCGGAAAGGCTTTTGTCCCATGACAGAGATTTAAAAGGCTGTGGGCTCGGATTCCAGCGGAGGCTCGGGCCTGTAATCGCGTTTGAAATGTTGCTTTTCACACGGCCGCCGGGCTGCGGCGGGGTGCGGGCGGGCTAGGGGCGGCGGCGGAGCCGTCACCTGTTGGGGCCGGGCTCGGCGCGCCCCCGGTGCCACCGCGGGGACCGAGCCGGGACCGAGCCGGGACTGAGCGGGGGCTGTGCCGGGACTGAGCGGGGGCTGTGCCGGGACCGAGCGGGGGCTGTGCCGGGACCGAGCGGGGGCTGTGCCGGGACCGAGCGGGGGCTGTGCCGGGACTGAGCGGGGCTCCCGCCGGCGCAGCGCAGCGCGCCCTTCTCCGCCCCGAGCCCGGCGCGGGCGGTGCGGGCGCTGCGGCTCCAAGTTGGAGAGGGGAGAGCTTGTGCGGTAGGCAGGGACAATGGAGGAAAATGAAAGCCAGAAACTTGAGCTGTGCCTGGCTTGCCCAACAGACAGCAGGCAGACGAAGGGTAAGTAATCGGCGATATAAGAAAGGCAAAGATGGAGTTACGTTTAAGCATGTCCCTCGTTGCTGCTTTATATAACTGGAGACAGAATGCATGGAAAAAAAAAAAAAGCTTTTTTTTTTTTCTTGTACTAATGGCTCTGCTGTGCACATTTCCCTAACACTGAAACTTTGCGAGTTTGACTTTCTCTTCGGAGAGATTTCTGTGTGCTCTCCGAAGCCGGGAGCACGCTGCATGGCTGTCACGGCTGCGGGATCCTGCCGGTGCGGAGCCTGAGGTGGGGACAGCCTGTCCCCTTCCCTTGAAACGCTGTGCCAGCCTCACCTGTGGCAGAGAGATAGCTCTTCCTTCGTTCGAGTGGATTTGAGCTCATCTTTACCTCGGGGTGTCTGTTAAAAGAGGGAGATCCACAGCAGATTGTGACAGGGTTAGTTTACTTCGGGTGAAACCGCTGGGGTTTGTTTTGGAGCGAAGCCAGGACTGTCTAAGCGGGGTTTGCCGCTGTGCATTCGTACATTCACTGCTGCACTATTTCCTATAAAGTGAAAGAAAACCATTTCCTAGCATTCCACGTGGAACGTAACAATCAGGTAGCCTGACAAATACCGAATCTAATCTGTATCTATTGTAGTGTTTGTGGGGCACCTGTGAACATTCCCATTTCCTGCGTGTTGTACTCCTCAAAGGCACTTCAGGAAAAGTTGTGTTGCTGTGCTTCTGTGAAAGAAATAGTACATGTGGTTTAAAAACATCACACAAGGTTATGAGCATGCAATGCTAACAAATAGTGTATTAGCAGTTTAGGAGGAAAATAATCCTCTTCCTTTTTTTTTTTTTTTTTTTTTTTTTAATTGTGTGTTCATTAATTGGTTGATGCTCGTTTGAATTACTTTTTATGTAAAATTACTGAGCATTACGAGTAACCTGTGTCTATGTATGTTTATGTTTAGTGGGACGGAAATCTTCACTTCAAGAATGTGTCTGACTAGTGAAAAAAAAAAGCCTTCAGTAACACATTTCTTCTGTCGGGGTTGTATGAAACTGCCTCAGATACATGTGGAGCTAGGAAAACAGAGCCAGACTGATTCTATGGTTCCCAAAAATGTTGAGTGCTGAAAGCTCATAACCAAATGTAGTAGTTTTGGCCCCTGTCCAAAATTTACATTGGAAAGAGAGCTAATTGTAAAGACAGTGAAGTAAATTAGAACAATTCCAAATAATATCACATTTACTGCTACATAAATGTAACAGAAGTTGGTTTGACTCATGCTGTTAAAGCCATATTCTTTTTAAAAATGTTAGTATTGAATGGGGTTCGCTTCAAGGCACAGTTTCACTGTATCAGTATGGGTCAGGTCCACACTTGTTCCTCACTGAAATTATTCTGAAAATGCTCTTTTCTCATGTCACCTGGGTTGCAAAACAGGACTATTAAACTAGCATTTAAAGTAATGAAGCAAAGTGACTTCCTGACCTTTGTAGACTTCATGGAGGGTGTGACTTGGAAGATTTACATACCAGGACATGTCGAAGAACTTTTTATTTTTCTAGGTTTTTTTTCCTTAGCTCACAGCCATTAATACATCATGATAATCTTGCTGCTAATCCTAAACATATTCCTTCTACACTGCAGACCTGGGCCTTTACTGTAGTAATGGGGATGTTGGTGATGTTAAGAAATCTTGAAATCTGTTTTCAGATCAGAGAAGCAAATCAAGTGTAAGAGTTACTCATGCCTTTGGATAACCAAATTTCTCCCTGTCAATCAGCAACTCTTGCTTTTGGTACTCTTGCCCTCTAGACTTGCTGCTTTATGTAACAGACCTTTGGCTTTTAGCTTCTGAAAATGAGGGAGAGAGAGAGACAAACTTATCTCACACCTGTGTGTTTTCTATTGCCTTTTCTTTCCTCCTTTCCCAAGGAGGGTACTTGCATAATTTATCCTTTTCCTACTCTTAGCACTCATCTGGGAACCATCACATGATGTTTCACACATTTCACAGTTATCTGTAGAGATTGATTTGCTAGGCCTATTATCTTCACTTGGAAGATATGGAAGGTTTACCTACGATGTTATAGAGCACTCCAAAATCCAGAAAATCTCTCTCAGTTTTTCCTCCCTATAGCACTGGGGCATACACAGCATCTGTAGAACTGATGTGTCTCAAGAGCCACAGGGGAGTTTCAACAGCCCAGTACTCAGCCCTGCCACTGAAGGCATTTATCCAGTGGTCCAGGAAGTGGTCCAAAACCATTTTTTCAGCAGTTAGTAGAGAAAAGACCCATACTGAAGCACAATAGATTTTGGGTTGCAAAGAAAGTAATGTGCTGCTGTGTGCTGTAATGTTGCAGGATCAGGATCTTGCTGGATGTCCAAGTCAGCTTTCTGGCAAGATGAGAAATTAGTTTGCATAGTTTACATTCCTTTCTTTTCTCTGGTATTTATGCAGTATTTTTTCAAATATATGAACGAAAAATAAGAGAATTTATTGATCTTTCTAATACAGTGTAAGAAAAGTATGTTATTTTTGATTCCTTTTCAAGGTTTCACCTAATAACAAACAGCAGTTAAACACTTTACTTGATATGTCTCTTTATGTGCCAAATAATTAGCTCCTTCTTAAACTATTGAAAAGACTGAAGTGCAGTGTAGGGAAAGACTTTGCATGAGAGAGATTTAGGACCCAAAATACACACTCATGAGTTCTGGGTTGTGCTTGTCAGCATAGGTTTACCTGCCTTCTTGAGGAAGTGCCTGCCATCACTTCAGTGATTGAAACTGCTGCTGTGACCGTACTTTGAGGCTTATACCAAATTGCTGCACTCAGTCACCGGTGCTCATGCTGACTCCCTCCAACTCCGAGAAAATCCCTTATTTTATGTCTCTGACTTTGTTCCAGCAGCCTCAGGGATGTAACCTCTAGGCTCTTGGCACAACAAAATAAAGGCGGTAAATTCCATCCAGCCCCAGCCCACCTAGTTTCCCTCCCGTGTAAAATCCATTGGAATGACTGTGCAGCTTTCAGAAACCATTTTCACTGAGTGTAATTGGAGTAGCTATGCTGGCTTCTTGCAAGAAAAGCTTTCCTGTTTGCCATTTTTCTCAAACAAGCTCAGTGTACCTGGTGGCTTATGCTCTGACTTTTCAATAAGCAGAGGACAGATGTTTCTTAACTGAATTGTGCTTGAAAAAGTTGAGTGCATGCGTGTTTGTACATGAAGGTGACGCTGCTGCTCTGAAGGTTTAACCAGGACTCTGCTGCTAAGAAGGTCTTAGAAGGTGCTGTGAAGATCACAGATGACAATTTGAATCTGTGTGAGAGTAAGACCTCCCTGTGCAACAGACCTTCTCACAAAGTTGTGTCCAAATCTGTCCTCATCAAACCATGGTGTCACCTGCAGTCTGGGCCCCTGTTCCTGCATCTACTTTCAGGATGGTTTCCATTAATGCAAACAAGAGGGCATTGTTGAAAACTTTGGAGCCCTTGAACAGTACAGGGAGTTTACAGAAACACGTGAAGTCTTTGAGGACTGTCCAGTGCCAAGTTCTCTTATGGAACCCAAGGAAATTGATTCCCTGTGTGAATTGGTGGGACATCCAGCAGCAGCTCCACTGAGGATTTGTTTTATTACTATGGCTTGGTGTTTCATGGCACGAGGCAGGCAATTGACAATGCACGCCAGAAAGCTGAGAAATCCTCAGCATAAAATCCTGAGGCAAGTGGAGTGCCTACCACACACAGTGTCAGAATGACTGACTGAAGCATAAAAAGAAGCAAGTTTCCAAACAGCAGTGCTGCATAATGGCAGCATGCGGGTGAAACGTCAGCGGGAGGATAAGGGGCTCTGAGGCAAAAAGTGTCAGGCAGAGAGAAATAAAGATTTATTCAAGACAGGTAGAAGAAGGAGCTCCCTGCTCCCAGGGAGGTGCTGGGAAGGGTTAACACTCAGGGTTGTCTGAGTCCGAGTCTGTCCGGTAAAGATGAGGAAGGCCACATCAGACTTGGAGAGGCCTTTTCAGTACTTCAGGTTTTTGTTAGTTTATTTTTCCTTCTTTGCTGACAAAGGAGTGAGGGATTTTTTCAAAGGTATTAGGTAACAAGGCTCCAGTCTACAATTTTTTGAGCACCAGAGGGTTCATGTTACAGAGTTACCTGAAGATAAGCCAGCACTTACATACCCACAGTGTCTGCCTATCTCTTTACAAATGTCGTCGCGGTCTTTGGTCTTAAAGTAGATTTTAAAGCAGTAAAATTTATCTGAGGGTTTTTCCCCCCTTTTTTTTAGGTCACACAGAACTTGCTTTTATTCTGTTTCTTAAGAAATAGTTTATGGAAAAATGATGTAGAATTTTCCAGCCTGCTGTCCTGAGACATATAAAATCTGAGTGAGATCTGTGAAATTTAAAACCAGACCACAGTCACAAATCACGAAAAAGAGACTCCCAAACCCTCTTATTATTTCCTAGGTGTTTCAGAACATGTTGAAAACACACTGAGAAAAAAAGATAAAGGATTACAAATCTGCTCTGTCAAAGGAATTTTATCAGTTTGTATCCTTAAGGATACTAGTTATGGGGCCATTAGGTGTACTGGACCCTATTGAAGAAATCTGTTTCTTCTTGTAGAAAGCATCCTGTAGATCTTAAAGGTCAGAGAATAAGGGCCCTGTCAGATCTTCTTTTCAAGCCACATAGGTAAAGTTGATATAAAAGGAACATCTACTTTAATGACACTCACTTTTCTGTGAGGCAATACTGCAATTGTGTGATAAAAGTAGATAAGTATGTGCATAGCTTATATAAGGGATTATTTCTGGGCCACTTACTATGATGGGTATATGCCTAATGATGCAGAACATGCCATTGCGCACTGCCAGACTTTTAAAAGTACCTAGCTTTCAATTCAGTCTTTTTTCCCATTTTGCTACTAATGTGAATGTTGGTATTCCAAGTTCTTATAATATAAACTATGTTTGGTTTTGTTTTTTGTTTCTTTTCAGACCAGGCAAAGCCCAGTTTGCATGTAACATCACTAGATGATGCAGAATGTCTCCGATCTAAAGAGCTCCTTTCCACCCCGAGCAGTCACACTTCTTCTAATTCAAAGTCCACCCGCAACATCCCTCGAAGACATACAGTAGGTGGCCCTCGCAGTTCCAAAGAAATACTGGGAATGCAAACCTCAGAAATGGACAGGAAGAGAGAGGCTTTTCTTGAGCATCTGAAACAGAAATATCCCCACCATGCCACAGCAATAATGGGACACCAGGAGAGACTGAGAGATCAGGTAAGGAAGTGAAATTTGTATCATGTCTTTTGTTTAATACTCCTTATAACTCCTACAAAATTGAGTGTTACCTCATTACAAAAGGTGAGAATGTAACAAAGTATGAAACAAATTTTTTGGATGTGGCCTGCGATTCAGATGTTGCCTTGGAATTCAAAGAAACAAAATGAATCTGTTCAATATTACCTTGGAATTGTTTGTTGAAATTGACATTTCTGAAGAGCTTTTTCTTTTTTTTTAAAAGCATACACAGAGAAAGGGAGTGAAGGTGAGACTCTTGATCTTAGTATATGAGTCTCAACGTACTTTTCACAGCTGAAGGGAAAATATGGAACAGCTGTTAACTTCTGTTACATTTCAGTACTGGCACCGCTGCCTGGGAGTAAAGACAATACCTGCAGAGTGTGTCTGTATGCTTTAGCTGGCTCTGTTATCCTTTCATTTGCTTTCTTTTCTATTTTTGAGTTTTGTAATGCAAACAGAACAGACTTACCTATAACTATCTTCTCCTCCAGGGAGCTTTGACACCCACATTCGTCTGTCAGCAGCATACCCGAGGGTGGTGTGCCTCTGCCTGCAGTGGCTTTCCAGCAGCGAGCAGTAGATGTAGGGTCAGAGGGAGGGTGACACACTGATGTATCTCTCAGAGCAGGTGGAGGCTGCTGACACACCGACCTCTGAATTCAGGGAATGCCCTGCAGGGATCTCTTCCTAACTCTGGACTCTGGTTTTGGGTGCAATAACAGTGTTTAATCTGTTCAGCCAATCTACCATCTATTCTATAATTTATTTTTTTTTTTCAATCAAGCATCAGAATTTGGAGTTTGGTCTAGAAAATCTTGTGCTCATTCTTGGTTTAACAAATGTCTGACAACAAGCCTGTTTGTAGAAGTTCATTTCCCTTAGTGGTTTATAGGTGTTTCAGCATTAACAGCAAATTAATTGTAAATAAGGAATAAAAATGACTTGGAAAAATATTGTACTGTTATGGAAGCTCTTAGTGAATTCCAAACTTCTTTGAAGCTTTGCATACTTGAGAGGCTTTGAAGATCAGACTGTTACAAGTTTGGAAAGATTGTAATTTGTTAACTCACCCCTAGAACTTCTCTTTTACAGGGTCTCTAAAGATCCCACGTGCTATCACTGTTAGAATCCATCTGTATCCAGCTAAAATTGTTGCAAGACTGCATCTCTAATGAGGATGATCTATTCCTTATTTTTAAACAGTTTTATTCCTTTCTTTTTAAAGTCTTGACTTTTTTTCCTCCCCACTTATCTCTTCAATGAACTTTAGTGACTGTGTGGAATGTGCTGGGTGGTGGATAAAGATAGCATACAAATTAAATAAAGGGGGTGGGAGGGGGGCGAAATCCAGAGATTAGATCTTTTGGAGTCATGTAAATATTTAGTTCCAGTGTTGCAGACACTGCAAACCTAGTTTGAACAGCCTACAGCATTACACCCTACACATTTTGTAATTTGAGCCTTTTCTGAAGGCAATAAATTACAGAAGGAATGCAGTAACTGCTCTTGATATTTGTTTAAAATGTGTCTTCCTTGCTAATTTATTGAGGGTAAAATTCATCCTCCTGCTTCTATTTTTTGGTGATTAGACATATATTGTATGTGTTGTGTGTAATGAATTTTTAAACAATTTTAAAACAAAATAACTTTAAAACTACTGTTAGAGCATGAAAATGTATTCCTTGGAAGTGGGAAATACTGAAGACTCCAGCTATTCAGCCTTACTTAAAAAAGTATAAACTGAATGAAACCCACATGAAAACATGCAGAAATAAATAATACAAGTTGATTGTAAGGAAGTTGCTTAGTTGGCATGTGATGTATCAACTGTCTGGCTCATCAGATGCAGTAAGACTATGATGATCATAGCATTACAGTTCAGAGGGGGATTTTCTTACCAATTGTGTCTCTGTGTGCACAGCCATGTATCAGTATTTGGCGTGTGTGTGTTTGTGTGTGTTTATATGTAACTGTATATAGATACTCATAGTTATGTGTGTATAAATATATATACACACACAGCTGTGTGTGTGTGTGCATGTATGTGTGGGTATAATGTGTGATTTCTTAGCCACTCCATGAATAAGACTATAGTATAATTTTGCCTTGAGGGTGTGTATGTGTGTTTAGCATCCATACTTCCTTTTTTCCACCCTTACATATGTAAGTGTGTAGCAGTGGTGTAGAAGACAAACTACATGCAGATGTAGTAGGTATGTATATGTAGCATATACATGCATCACAAACAAAATTTGTAAGGTATATGGGAAGACATGATTTAAAATGTCACATTTTAAATTAAAATGTCACAATTTATTTTACAGGTTCCTTTCCAGGTTCCTATTCTCCCTTTTTACTTCTTCAGCTGCTCCAGTATCTGGAAAGTGCCAACATTGTCCATGGTGGGAATTTCCCCCCTGTAGGATGCCTATCAAGGACACTAGTCAGTGCAACACCATTTTCTAATCTCTCTGTCAAATTGTGCAGCTGAAACATAAAATACCTCAGTATTTACAGTCAGAAGGTAGCCCCTGGTATATAATTTAATTTCTCTTCCACGTTGCTCTAAACCCTGTCAGCTCCACAACCAATAGGAAATCAAGAATTTTAATTGTCTGGTTTCTTCTGTGTGGACATTCTTCTCTTGCCCATTTTATCCATCATTATCTGAGTATGGCCAACAGACTCCTTGTTTGCAAGAAATAAACATCAAGGAAAAAATTTGATGCTGTCATATCCTACTGTATGTCTTCCACCAGAAAGGGCAGCTGAATGTTGTCTGCATCTTCCACTATGCACTAATGGTTTCCTCCAGGCTTCATTTATTGAGATAAATCCCTCCCTGGATGTGCCTCCTGAGGACCCATTTCTGCTCCTGATAATCTGCCACAGATCAGAAGTACAATCACGGCCAGGTAAAGTGCCGGCAGGGATTACAGATGGTTAGCTACTGTGATGACCTGAAACCTCCCAGCTGTGCACACAGATAGTTTCTCCTCCGAAGGTTTGTTGCCTTGTTTGTGATATCCTGTTCTGGAAAGGACAGCTCACAGAGGCAGGGTCCATCGTTGTTTGCACAAGGGGCTTGGGATATTGCAAATAGCCTGCAGCTAAACTGGTCTGTGGTAAAGTGGAGCATGACTTTGCAGCAGCCTGGGGGGTGCAGGCATGCTCCCCAGCACAGGAGGATGCAGAACCCAATGGCCACAGCTCTGCCACCCAGAGCCCAGCAGCTCGCCCTCACATTGCAGCTTTTCCCCCTCCTAAGGTAAGTCCACAGCTGGGCACCAGAGCTCGCTCCTCCTGGATG
Organism: Parus major; assembly: GCF_001522545.3. Taxonomy (NCBI): domain Eukaryota; kingdom Metazoa; phylum Chordata; class Aves; order Passeriformes; family Paridae; genus Parus; species Parus major. The sequence continues at coordinate 17,140,110 of NC_031769.1, read as the reverse complement.
TCTGTAAAGCCAAGGAACATTTTTTTATTATTATTATTTTATTTTTTTTAAATAATTTTTTTATTATTTAAAGCTCTTGCAAGTTTCTGCAGGAGCTTTAAATACCTTACCTCTGCCAAGGCTCTCTCACCTGTGGTAATGAAAGGAAGGTGCTAATGTAATCCCCAGGGAAGGTAAAAAAATAAAGAAAGCAAGAGGGAAACAGTCTGGGATGTCTTCAGTTTCAGACAGTGTGAATCATCTGCTGTGGAGCTCATGGAAGAACACAGTCACCTGCTTAGGTGAGGTTGACTCCGGTCAGCAGAGAAGGAAAGAGGGAACAAGTGTAAAAGCTGGGTCTGTAGCTGCAAGCATGAAAAGGATTTAGCAATTAAGAGGTTAAAATGCTAACCTGGCAATGGGAGGGGGTAATCCCTGCTGTGAACCTGTTTTACAAGTCAGCTCTAAAAAAACCTTTCTGAGGGGCAGAGAACAAAAATGAATGGTAGAAGCTTTTCTGAGCGGGAGCTTGTGAGCCTGGGGTAAGAAAGTGAGGTGGAAGAAGTTTGCCACAGCTTTCTTCAGTTGTTGTTTGACTAGGAAATAGGCTGGGAAGTGTGGAAGGGTCAGAAGCAGCTCTAGTGCTTCAGGCAGTGCTCCGTGAAGAAGAAATTTTCTTGGCAAATGAAATCAGATTTCAATCAATTAAAAACAAAACCCAAATCCTTCCGGTGTCTTTGCAGGGGTGATTGCCTAGAAAATGGTGGTTGAGGGTTTTTTGTTGTGTGTATTTAGATCTGAACATGACAGGTAACTCTGGCATCTGGGCAGGTGTGGCTAAGGTTACCATGGAGATTCATGATGTCATGCTTGATAGAGCATGTCAAGACAGCTAATCTAACATGTAGATGTTCAAAAAGTCCCATAGGCCAGGACTAAGCTTTATGCAAATAGCAAAGTTACTCTGCAAAAGGGCAAAAGAAAACACGGCTGAGATATGGCGTGCGTTCTACCTGGCAGCTTGAAAGGATTATTACAGACTGCATCATAAATTAAAACTTTTGGAACTAAAAGAAGAGGATTTCAGACTGTCTGTGGCCTCACCTGTGGAATCTCACATTTCGGTAAATAATCCTCTTTCTGTTTCTGCCCTCGCTGTGAAAAAATGCTTTTGAAATCGTGGAGTTTGCTTCACCACGTTCCTGCTGGCAGCAGGGCTGAGTCGATAAAGCAAGTTTTCTGGCAGGGCATGTTGCCTTTTCTCTTTCAAAAATGAGTTTTTTATTGAATGAACTAAGAATTCGGAATTGTTTGAAAGGCATTGTAATGTATCATGTTGATTATATGAATCATGCTGCAAAAATTTCCTAGGTAGTGTTTTGGAGGAGAAACTAAGAATGGAGACACTGCATTTATTTGTAGATTATTGCCAGATGTCTCTCTTTTAACTGTTAAAATAGAACCCTAAAATTACAACAGTAGTTATTCCAGGATTTGATATCTGTTAAAATACTGAAGCTTTTTGTTTTTTTACATGAATCACAGTATCACAGTTGGTTAAACTGATTTTTGAGTGTATGTTTTGATATCATAGGTAACATTTGAGCACTTCTTAATAGATTTTTTTTACTTGGGTAAAATGTTAGTAGAGGGCAAACATATTTGGAGGTGAAAGTCTAGGAACAGAAAGGCTATTGGGACTTTGGGATTTGAGGTATAAACAAAAGGAGATAGTTCCAGTCCCTCTGGAGAGACAGTAAACACCTCGTGTTCTTAGTTGCAACCACTTTTGTCTCTCATCAGTCGGGACAGATGCAGTGGGCAGCAGTAGGTAAGGGATGGCCCCGCTGGCACGGCGGGATGTGGGAACGGGAAGCAGCGTTGGGGCTGCAGAATTCCCTTGGTTCAAACCGCTCAGTGTGGAGTGGAAACGGGAAGGTCTGGGTGGGAAAGGGTGGGGATGGCACCCGAGCTTAAAAACTTGAAAAGAGAAAAATCATAACGTTCTGCCTAAGACTGCTGAGAGATGTAAACTTGAGAGGAACTTCACTTCCATGTAGATCTTCAGTAGGATTTAGGGAATGAGGGGGTTGCAGAGTATGGTAAGCACATTGTCTAATTCCAGGTGAAAACAACAGGGTATAAAGGTTTTCTGATATTCTGCATTGCTTGATTAGGCAAGGTTAAATAAACATTTTTTGGAATGTGTAGTGACTTTTAAAGTGAAAGAATTGAAAGCACTACAAGTGAAGAAATCGCTTTAAAAACTGATTATTTTTTTTTTTTTTAGTCACAGCTCTTTTGGTTTTACACCCAGTTATATCATGAAACTGAGTTATTAATGGGAATTTTTTAGAATTCATATCAATTTAACCTTTCTCCCATAGTCTGAGTGTTAGTTATTTACTACTTGCATATGTACAAATAAAAATATGTAAAATGAACAAGCATATTTTGCATTCATTATAGTGTTGCTGGTAGATGCCATGGAATTGGGTAGGGAGAAATTTTTTTAGTGTTAATGCTGAATAACCACTTCTTTGGTCTGTGCAAGTTAAAAAAAAACAGAGTTAAAAAAATTGCATTCAGTTTTAAAATGTGAAGAATGTGATTTTAATCTGGATATGCTGCTGCAGTTTTTTCTAGTTGGGAACATCCATTTCATTGAATTACCACTTGGTTCATATACTGCTGTACTTAACCTGTCACCAAAAAATGCCTATTTGTATCTGAGAAGTCAGTGTCGTACAGCCAGAGCTTGCTGTTGTGTCGGTGTAGGCTGTAGGTATTTGGTGGGGGAAAAGTAAAGTTTCAGAAGCTTCTTTGAGGAGGTTTCTGTGAGTTCCTGCCTCATCTCCACCAATGGGCACTGCTTCCCTGCCTGAGTGAACAGCAGCTCCCCGGTGTCCCTGGGCAGCCTGTGTAACCCAGCAAAGCACGCCCAGGAAGGGGGACCCTCCCCACGTGTCCCCTGTCTCATCTACATCTGGGGCGACAATTTATTGCTTTCCAGGGCTGCTCCAAGTTAAGGGCAACTGCTCGTATTTTACACTGTTACAAGCTCCTAAGAACAGCTATGAAAATGAACATACGCGACATGATTACGAGGTTAAATCTCTGCTGGATTCCAAGCCCTTAGCTTTTATTTGTGGAAGGACATGAGATGACATGTCCATTTGTTTTGAGTTGAAACATGCTCCTTAGCCCCCAGATAATGCTGTGATTGCAAGATATTTATAAATAGCTCGATAGATAAATGAACAAAGAGCTGGTTCATTAGCAAAGTAAAGTGGATTTACTTTGTATTCACTCAAAGTGAAAATGCTGAGGAAGAGGAATATTCTTAATAGCGTGTCTCAGTGGAAAGTCTTTCAGTTTTACCCTCTAGTTTATAAAAATAAGGCAACCCATTAAGGTACATATTAAACTACTAGCCCTAAGGTATCTCTGGGAATAAATGAAGTTTAACTAAGTTGTTAATACTTGCTTTGATAAACACAAGTTTCTTCATTTATATCTATCAGTTGAAAGTAATTTGAAAAGCTGGGTTTTTTTTGAAAAAGCAAACAAACAAAGCTGCGAAAAGGCTAATAAAGCAATTCCTTTTAGTTTTCCTTCCCTCCCCCATGCAAACCACACACCAGTGCAGTTACTTTGCCCCAACAGGATTAGTAACTTCTTTTCTGTGGCAACGCCTCTGCATTTTAAATAGTGTGTATTGTTTGTAACTCAGAAGTCCCAGGTAGTTGTTCATACTTACCTTTGTTCATGTGATTTTTGTATATATATTTTTCTAATCTTATTTTATGACAAGCAAAAGTATTTTTAGAATGCTTTGTATTCAGCTGAGTAAATGCCTGTAGTAATCTTGTTCCAGTGTCTATTGTTAAATCCAGTAAATATTCTAGGACTTTGGTATCCCTTAAAGCATATTTCAGGCAGTTGCCTTCAAAAGTGTTGCCTGTGGAAACCTCTCCCAGTTATTGGAGACACCTGAGATTCCTTAGGTTTCAGAAGCTTAAGCTTTTCTGGCCCAAAATGTCCTGAGGCATTTCTAGGTGTGTTTTTGCACATACTCGGTTTAGCCCTCGTTCTTTGTGGGTTGCCTCTGCCGATGACTGCCAAAAGCTGCACCGAAACAGCGTGCAGAGCCCTGCCTGGGGGATGGCTTCAGTGCAGCACTGGCTCCTTCAGCAGTGGTGGGGAGGAGTGTCTGCACAATGGGTGCTTTGCCACTGCTTCCTCTTCCAACCCTGCTTTTAAACCAAAGCACCTCCAGTTGCTTCCTGCCCAGCTCAGGGATGAACAGCATGGGAGGCATCCTCAGGATACCATTCTAGATGGGTCTTGTCAGTGGTCCCTAAATCCCAAAATTAATTTCAAGCCCCTTATTTACTTATGAGAGCACAGTAAGTTTGTGACAGAAGTGATAATGAAGGCCTGCAAGCTCTGGTCTATAGGCAGTCTTGGCCAGGCTGGTTTTGAGCAGATGTTCTCACTTGGCCCCAGCTCTGGAGGTGTGCTACAGAAGGTGTGAGGAGCTCTTGTCTGGCAGAGGTGTTGTGTGTGCCTTTGTAACCTGTGACTGGCCTCAACACTGGTGAATTTGTTGTGTCCAAAAATTGTTTCCCTGCAAATGGTTGTGAATATGCTTGGGTTGTTCTTGCTGCAGCTGAATAGTGCTGTTAGCTTCGCACTGGGAAGCACTTCTGTGCTATTTGCACATTGTCATTTGGGATGGGATCGCATATTTATGTCAGTTATCAGCTAAGTAAATGCATCTCTGGACTATTGCTGCTGCTTTACATCATGTTTCAGTTGATTTTCTAACAAGGCAGATTGCACTGAAGTCACTTGATTAACTGGTTTGGTTTAACCATAATCACTGGGTTTTAAATGTTTTTCTGGGCTCAAATAGCAGAACAAGAGTAAATAAGACAATCCAATTGCTTATGTACATATATTCCAATTTCCTTTCTCTTCTAATGAGTTAAGTACACCAGAAAAAAAACAGTGCTATTGTTAAAATTGCAGCCAACACCTGTGACTCTGACAGCTGCCCCTGAGATGCGTGTTTTTAACATTCACCCAGTCATGGTAATTGTGCCAGTTCAGTAAATTCAGAATCTGTGGTATCAAGTTTTGCATCTTGACATAGCAAGTCAGTGCAGGGACTTTTGGTTGGTCAAGAATCTTTTCAAGGGTCCTCTTTTGGTCTTGTGGATTTTTTGTCCAAATTATTACCTTTTGTGCCACTGAATTTTGTGTGGCCCCTAGTGCAGACGGTTGTAGTGATGCCAGTCATTCACTAGGAGATTTCTGCCTTAGTAAGCACTGAACAGTGCCATTTGTTTCAGTTTATGAAAGACTTTCACTGGCTGATCAATACACTGCCTACATGTACTTCACTTTCAAAAAAAAATATGTCTAAAATTCAAAATTAGTAATTAAGGAAAGGGAGATGCTATTCTCTTAGGTTATCTTTGGGTTACGAAATCCAAAAGAACAATATGTTTTTCACCAGGAGTTCTGCCTCTTAAGGGCAATTTCTTAACACCTGTTACGTTGTGGATGTGGGATAATCATCCATCACGTATGTTTTGATCTTTAGTAGTTACAGATTGTTTTGTCCCACATTTTGAGATTTATCTTCCAAAACTATCTTCTTGCTAGTTGTAAGACTGGATCTTCCTGAAACCTACATGAATGTCCAGTTCTGTTTTGTATTGCTGGATTCTTGACTATGTTAATGTCTCATGACTGAAAATTCCAGTGCTCAGTTAAGTTTTAAGACTATTTCAGCTTCTAAGGAGTTTCTTACACATTTCTTACACATACCTTTAATTAGCTATCTTAATTGCAATTATTTCATTCAGAAGAGAAAAACTAGTTGTACTTCAATTTCAATTGAAGCTAAATATTTCTTCAGTCTGGATGGAGATATCTGTCCTTCAAGAAAAGAGGAAGACAGCAAGAGAAAAATGTAATGAGTGGAAAAACAGAGTTAAAAGGGATTGTTTTATTTTATTGGAAAGAAGATGATTTTGATTTTAAATCCTACATGATATATTCCTTTCAGATACACTTCCTACCAGATGAACAAGCAGAGACTTTTCCAGTTTGCACCTATGTTGTGGGTATGTGGGTGTCTAAAGTCTGGAAACAGAGATGCTGTCAATGTTTATGTATGAGCTTTGGGCTTTCTTCTACTGTGCTCTGAAAGCATAATTTAAGCTGCATTTATTAATTTGTAGGTGTATTTTTAGTAACACAAAATACTATACATCAGACTGATGTAATTAGTAGCAAACTACTCACAGAAGAATCAAATATTTGACTTTGATTAGAATAAGTAAGAAGAAGAAATGTCACTTATTTCCCATTGGGTGAGCAAATAAGTCATTGCATGATGTTGGTTGATTTAAATGAGAGTAAATATTACTTGGAAGGAAGAATTATTTTTTAGGATAATGTAAAAAAAAAATAAAACAAAAGTACACATGTAACATAAATACTTCCATTTAAAAAGTGTAGCCAAAAATTAGAACATTTAAAAAATTTCTTGTAGATCTAAACAAACTGTTTATTTTTTTATTTTTTTTTACAAAGAAGTGATAATTTGAGTAAATTCTTGATCTACTTATATTTCTATCTATAATATATTTCCCTAAAAGTCTGTAAAGAAAAACTCACTCTAAAACCTCACAAATATTAGTGTGCCAATTTCACTCTTTAATTATGGATATCTCATGATCTTTTTTTTTAAAAAAAAGCTATTTCATATTAAAATTTTTTAATAGCTTTGCATTAAACAGGCAACATTAAGTCAACATCTACTACCCAGGGATGTGGGAGAGCCTCTGTATCATTCTGTTCTTTGAATGGGATCACCCCAGTAATGCAGTTGTCATTATATGTCAGTAACTACTGCAGTATTTTTGGGTTTTTTTAGAGGACCTCTATTGTTCCAATTTCTTTTCAGCTGTTAATCCAAGCTTGCATCTTTTTGGCTAATTCTAAGTCCAGCACTGGGAATACAGGCAGGATGGTGCCTTCTGCCATGCTCCTGCGTGGGTGAGTGGGGCAGAGGAGGGTTCCTGCATTAAACACACCAGGGACTGTGCTTTACCAGAGGCAATTAGTATGCTGTTTTTCCCTGGGGAATTTATGTGAAAACATGTGATAGAAACAGCATCAAGCCTTTCTGGAAGGCGGTGGAGAACCTCTCCCTTCAGAACACTGCAGAAGGGTGGGATGGGGTGGAGCAAGGAGGTGCAGATCACAACATGTTTTTCTTGGCCCTCGTGGTGCTGGTATTGATGTCAATAAAGTGTTCCTGCTGACCAGGGTGCAGTTGGCTCAAACCCCCAGCGGATTGTCTGACCGACGTGTTCTTCCTCTGAAATCAGATGCAAGCATTTAATTTCTGGCTCATGTGTACTTCCCTTCTGTTTTATTTTTACCAAGTGTTTTCCACACCGGACGTCGCAGCCAGCGATTTCCCGCACAGGCACCTGCTGCTGCCGCGGCTCCCGGCACGCTGGGCGCGCTGCTCCTCGGCCCCGGCAGCTGCCGGGCACTGCTGCACGGGCTCCTGGCCACAGCGTCCTAATCCCGTCCTGAGCAGCTGGATTAATCCCATTCTGAGCCTGGAACCCTACAGCAAGCAGAGTCAGGTTTCTTGGTGAGGCCAGTGAATAGCTTTCAGTAATGCGGGACCGCTGCAGAGGTCACGTATGATACTTGGTTTTTGCTGTAGCTTAATTCAAGATATTTCACCACAGCATTAACTATTTGTATTACTTTGGTTGCTCTTTCATGCCTTCTTACTGTACATGTTTTACCCTCTTCCTTCATTGCTAAATTGTAACCTCCTTGGTAGTGGGTATTAATCCTGTCACAAAAGGGAAGTTTCCAGCCCATGTCCAAATGTATTTGCTCAATCCCCACCCGTGTGTGAGCATGCAACCATGAGAAACCAGTATTTTCTATGTATGACTCACTCATACATCCGGATGTGTAATGAAGTTGCACATCAGATTGCTCTGCTGCATGTGCACACCTATGGAAAAGCTGTGCCAGGAGGAAGAGGTGATTCTCTGCTGCTCCTGCTTCCGTCCTTCCATGCTGGTGACGGTCTACTACTGAGGGGATGGCTTTTGGGGAGGAGGTAACCCCTCGTGCTCCTGTGGCACAACCGAGAAGGAAAAGGAACCTCTCAGCTCTTTGCTGCTCCTCTGGTGATTCTCCTGCAAGCCAGGTACAGCTGTGTTCAAGAGTACCAGCTTTTTCTGTGGGACTTGTGTAAGAGAGAGTGGAAGCTTTTGGATAGGCTGTTATATTCAAAACATTGCTCCCTGTAAGGAGGAATGTCCTTTTGTGTTCATTATTGTCCTATTGTCCATACCTGTTTCTAGGTTAATTTTGAGAGGTGCCAATAACATTACATCACTGCAGTAGTTATAAGATGTTTTTAAGAGGGAGACTGACAGTCTACAGAAGAAAGACTTCTCTTGAACCACATTAAAATACAATTTGATTTAATATCATGGTTTCAAAATTTATCATATGGTGTTCAAAAACCAAGATGCTTTCTTCTCTAGAGACTGTTTATATTCATGGTTTAATGTTTTTACTGGAAGTCTTCCAGGACTCTGGACTTCATGGGCCTCTTCTGAATTAAAGGGTTAAAAAACAGTAGAATTCTACTCTAAAGATGCTTGAATAGTGAAGATGAGTGAGCTACTTTTTTTCTCATGTCTTCTCCAGCTTCTGCTGTAATATTTTGGGTTTGACATATCTTTTTTCCTCCTGCTGTGACAGCAGGTATTGGTTTGTTTTAAAGAAAGGGTGAACTCACAAGTTCAGTCTTGTTTCTGCATGACTTAAATCTGTCTCAGAGACATTATTTTGCCAAGAAAATTCCACTTATAATATATTAGACAGATTTCTTTGTTGCTGTGGTATATAGGCAAAGCCAGCTTGGAATTTAAGAAAACTTTCCACAGTTTGTAAAGGGAGAGCTAAGGAAATGAAGGGAAAAAATAAAGGCTCAAAAGTACTCAAACAGGTCCTTGTGAGATGCTTCTCATATAGGGTTGGGGTTTTTTTAATGTACTTTCATGGATTTCTCACAATACCTATTAGTGAGGCACTGTCAGAGAAAGGGCTGAGATTTTCTGTGATGTATGCAATGGGATTTTAGGTGTAGCAACTGGGCCAATTAATTCTGGACTAATACCAAAGAGATTTTTTTGTTTAAGCTGATCACTCTCTGTGATGACTGTAAGAAGATGCATAAACTTCTAGATTAGATTGAGTTGCTGTGTAGCCTTTTAAACACACCAGACTAAAACTAATGTGGGGTAAAACCTACAGATGTATTGAGTTGCCTGGCAAAACAAGGTCAGTTTAGATAACCATTCAGTAGCTTACTGTGGTAAGATAAACATGGAATTCTAGGTATTTTCCACAATAAAAGAACTTATGTGGTCTTTTGATCTCTGCTTTCTGGTGCCACTTGTCAAACTTCCCTTGATACTGCCAAATCTGTGCTTTTGTCATTGTCCTTCTCTCTCCTAATTTTAGGACCACAGTATTAGATTTTGAGAGTAGAATAGCTTTTGTAACTCTTAACTTCCTCTGCAAAAGCAGTCAGACAAAAGTTATCAAGCCTTTCAAGTGAGGTTTGTCTCGCCACTACTGCTTTGTTTTTCAGCTTATCTTCCCTGTGGTTTGAAAACTTTCTTATATGTCTGGGTTCTGTGATCTTTCAGAAGTCTTTTAAAATGCAGTCATAATTTCAAAATGTTCACTCTGCCTTCAGATACTTTCAGTGGAGACGAGGGTGATGATCTGGTTTTACTTACCTCAATATATGGCAGGGAGCTATGTTTGGGAACCTAATCTTACATACTGTTTGACTGCTCATTTAACCAGAACAGCCAGCCTGATTCCATATTGCTGTTTCTGCCAACCCACAAAATCACCTGCATTTATTCACCCAAATTCAGCAAAGAAGCTGAGTCTGGCGGCCTTCTGTTGCAACAGCCAGATTTAAGTAATTTTATCTGAAATCCAGGAAGGAGGGAAAATTGAATAAGAGTTATGAGGGGAAGAAAAGCCTGGATAAGCCAAGGAGAATATTTTGCTTTGAGTCCATTCTAGGTGTGCTGAGTGTTGCACTGAAGAGCAAAACCAATAAAATACTTCTGAAAAGTAATGACTGGCACCAGCTGCAAGGTTAACAGCATATTGTGGTATCATGCTCAATGAAAGCACGTGGCTTATCTTTTCCATGACTAGACTGCCTTGGTTCACAAATAAAGGGAGAATTTTCATTTCATTGTTCATAACAGACAGGTAAGCAGTCATAACCATAGCTCTGCTGTTTGATCACTTGAAAGCTCAGGCACCAAGAAGCATTGCAAAGAACAAATTTGCCCAGACTCAGCTGATGAGATCTCTCTTATCTCTCCTGTCACTTTGTTCTCATCTTAAGAAGAGGATCAGCCAGTTGTTTCTCATTTAAGCCCCTGCTTCAGAGAACATTAGGCATGATGCTCAAATATCCCCCATGGAAGTGGAATTGGTTGACAGCAATGTAAACAGGCACCATTTTTCCCCATTGCCTTTCCTAAAAGCTCCATGTAAATACACAGGCAGTTGGTTTTTAATAACCAAGCTCTTCCTGTTGGAAGGTCTCAGTAAGTAGGAATATACAAACATCAAACTGACTTTGCTGTCCCAGGTGGGTGTTTGAGTTAACTGCTGTTCATTGAAGATGATTTCAAAAGCATCTGATTAAAATGTTAATACAAGTGCTGTTTTTCAACAGTATTTTTTTTCCTACTAATAATATGATTGCAATTTGCTTCTGTAAGTCCAAAGTGTACTGATCAAAAGAAAAGTGATGCTGAGATCTGGAGACATTGTGGGAGTTGTACTTCTTTTCCTCAGCCTAATCCAGAAAGATACAACCAAAACAAGTTAATAATTCATCATATTGGAAAAAATTCTTATATAAATACTGCATTATGAGGTCTGTTTGACTTGAAGGAGAACAGCTACTATACTTTGACTTAAAAGAAAAGGAGATATTCCTTCTTATCAGCAGAGCTATTTCTTTCCTGACAGTTTGTGCTGGTCAGAAAGGACAAGGGGTAAGATCACAGGACACATAAAAAGGCCTTTTGCCCCCTTTTCCGTGATTGGTAGGCTGAGAGTCAACAGGACAAAATCTTTATTTATTTCTCTGACACACTGTCTTGCTAGTTCACATGAAAGCAGTGGAGTCTTAATCTAAGGGGGTTTGTACGGTTTGAGTTAATCCAACCACTAAGAAGCACATTGTTTAAAGATTTGCAGATACTATTTCACAGGCCAAAAAGCTTCTGACAGTTTGTTCAGCCACAGTATTAGGTAAACAAAATTAGAATAAACCATGATGCAGCTGTTTTGCTTGCTTTTTTTTTTTTTTCATTTGCAGGGTATTTTTTTTTTGTCTTCCCTCTTATATTACAGGTTGCCATAAATAATTTGTAGAGTACAGTGAACCTTGCAGAAAGACTACTAGTAGTAAGTGCTTAGGGATCATTGTCTTGATGGCTGGAAAGATAAGATTATCATAGAATGAAATTATCTGAATGATGAAAGACCAAAAAAATACAGATTCCTCCCTCTCAACCCCTGGTACAGTAGCCAGAGGTGTATTAGCCTCCAGTAGGGCTGGACTACTGGAACAGGTCATCTGGCACGGTTTTTGGCCAGCTCAGTGATACCAGCATAGTTTCTACACCTCCTCCTCCTTGAGAACTGAAGTCAAGGATATGATTTATCTGTAGACATAGACTGGGGAAGGTTCATATTCTAGATTTTTCCCTGCAGAAATTTCAAGGAAAATTATTAGAGTGCCATAAGAATTGCTAGCCTTTGGGACTAGCACAGGGAAAAGTGGGTGACATTTAACATTTGAAGAAATCCATGGATTGCTTCAAAGTTTGGTAATAAATGGCTCTCTCCTGCTTTGCCAGCTTGAGTTTGATACTCAATGTTACTTTACATTTTTTGTAAATTTGTGGTGAAATGGGTTTATTTGGGAGGAGGTAAATATAGCTGAAAGTTAAGATTTTTCCTTTAGAAGAGTGTTAAATGTCATCCCATGAAGCAGTTCTTGGGAATATATTGACAGGCTGCTTTTATAGAAGTTTTTCTTTTTAGTGGGATCTGGACTTTGGTGATGAAATTCCTTCTGCTTAAGCTGCTGGCAATTGCAATACAATCTTTTGCCATAGGAGTATGACATATTGTCCTAATAGGTACACAGTATCTTGTTACAAAACTATAGTGTATGCCAGAGAGCATATTTTAATATGACATTATCTTTTGTTTCCTCAGTACTTCATCAATAAAATAGACAAAGAAGTTTGGCAAGCAATTCTGTAAAGATGTGAAGAGTGACAAGTGAGAGAATGGTGATTTTACAAAGAGAATTACAAATAAAAGAGGCGAGGAAAGATTTTAGTCAGATGTGTAAACATATCCTTTGGGTCAAGAGATAAACCAAAGGTAATGAACTGTCAGACCCAAGTATCCACCTTAGGAAAATGTGCAGTGTTTGTGCACAGACAAATGTGTGCTCTCCTCTCAGTTCCTGCTGTGAGTCTCCTGTGGTGGTGCAGAAACCTGCAGCAGGCTGCAGAGTCACTTTTTAGGGCTAAAGTGTAGAGCCAATTAATAGTCATAAGCATGTAAATGTAAACTTACATACATCATGTAAATACATGATGTATGTAAGTTTAATATACTGCAATACTGCATGGGTAAAACTTTTCACAGGTTAAGACTTTAAAAGAAGATACTGAGTTGGTATTGAGAGAACCAGCAGTGGCATTATAAACCCATGAGATCAGATGACTTTGTACAGAGTTTTGCCTCAGCTTTTGAAAACTGCAATGGAGAATGGAGTAACTGCATTTGAGCAAATGTGTGATTGTGTGTCATAGTAATGCCTAAGTTGAGAAGGACCTCTGGGCAGCATCTGAGCTGCTGTGGAAAGCAAAGGTTTAGCTTAGGTTATCCACACCCATCAATCTGAGCCTTGAATATTGCTAGTGAAGGAGTTTCCACTTCTCCAGATGGAATTTCCAGGAACAAGGTAAACTGTACCCTGGAAAATGCTAAGTCTGGAAGGGATATAAAGAGCTTTTGATCTTTCTGTTTTCACAAGAGTTCCTAGTGTGATGCTATCATAAAAGGAGGAGTTATTTTCCAGGAAGACAGTGATTAGGACTCAGAGATAGCCTTACCTGTCAGTGTGCATTGTGACAGGAATGCCTGCTGTAGAAGGGACGTTGAACCATGGGAGCATTGCAGAAGGACACCCAAAAGATTTGAGATCTCATGAAATTATTTGTCTCTAAGAACCATGATTTTTTGTCCATTGACCCAATTAAAATAAAGATCCTCCTTGGTTAAGAAATGTAGTTCTCTGGAAGCAGGAGAAAATAAACTGAGTTTATATTGGCTTTTTGGAACAGCAATAAAAATTGTAACAGAAACTAAAAGTTATAGCTGGAGAGCTGGGCAGATTCAAATCAGGAGTAATGCACAATATTTTTCATATAGAAATGATTCATTATTCTGGCAAATTATCAAGGGAGGCAAGAGGTTCTTCATCTCTCTAAATCTTTGAACTATGACGGGTTGCTTTTCTAGCTGATATGCTTTAGTCAAACAAAAGTTGCTGATGAATAGGGGTGATTGGCAGAGACTTATTGGCTGCTCCTTGGCCCTGGTTATGCAACTGAGACTCTTGGCTATTCATGCAATTTTAATGTTTCAAGCACTGTTCATATGAAGCTGAGTTTGACCCAGCTGCTTTTCAATATAGGACTGCAATAAGAATGAGCTGTTTTAAGAAAAAAAATTGCTTTAATATTAAAAAATTTAGGCTACTTGAAAATTTAAGATAAAAATAAGAGTAGTAAGCAAAATATTACAAGAAAAAGAATCAGTGCATAAAATTAAGGTAGAGTTAGGGTAAATAGTATTTGCTGTTTACAATTAGAATATTAGTATATATATTATTGTTATCCCAGCCACGACACCAATATACAGCTGTCATGAACAAGCACAAGAAAGGTCTGTGTGATTGCCACCACAAAAATTCCCAGCCTTAGATGCCCTTAATTCAGATGAGTTTTCTACTTTGACCAAAACTTTGAATTTCACCTCAGTTATTCCTTGGGGACATTCTTGCTTACAGCAGTAACACTTTTGGCAATGTTAGGGATCCCAGGATTGGTCTACCCTGAAATTCATACTTTGTAAGTTACCACCAAAGTCCCCATTGATTCTTCATGTACTGTCACTTGTAAGTAATGGATCTGGCTACAGTAAATTTTTTCTGAACATGGATGAGACTACAGTACACCTTGAAGCAATCAAGAAATAACCCACAACCAAATTATTTTGGGGTAAGGAGGAGACAAAAAAATCCCCCTTCACTGGAGCAAGGTTCCACAGTGGATAGAAGTACACCTGAAAATGGACTTTGCACCATTTGACAACTATTTGTGTGCACAGCAGAATGAGGAATGCGAGCCTGTCTGAGGGAAGGTGGTGAGAGAAATCAGATTGAGTTTTCCAAGGGAGAATCAAAGTGACATAGTCTGAGAATGAGAAATTTCTGTTTGGACTCAGGACAGAAACAAGAAAAGGACAAGTGCTATGTTAAAGTAATACGGGAAATCTCTAAGCAGGAAATAATTCTTGATCCGCTCTTGTAATCATAGCAGAATGTAAAAAGATCGAGGTAAAGAAATATATTGCACATGTAGTGTAGTAGGCCGGGGGCATAACATGGCTCTGTCAGAAAGACAAAAAACTGTTCTAACACAGTTTTAGAAGGGGTTGAGGGGACCAAAGCTGATTGCAGCAGGAGGGGGAGCATTTTGAACTCAGTGGCTGAGGTGAGTGAGTGCTGCTCAAAGCTGCTGGTGCTGAGCAGCTTAATTCTGGTAGCTGGGAAGGATTCCCTAAATGATGTACAGGAAGTCTGTGTCTGAGGGATTCAGGCTGCAGTTTGTGTGCAGCCCAGCTGGAGGGAGGTGTGGGATTCTGAGGGGGAATCTCATTGCTGCCTGGAAGTATCTGAAGGGAGGATGCCAAGGAGACGGATGCAGTCTCTTCTCAGTGGTGCCAAACAACAAGACAAGAGGCAACAGGCAAAAGCTGAGGGACAGGAAGCTCTGCCAGAAGAAATTCTTTACCATGTGGGAGACTGAGCGCAGGAACAGATTGCGCAGTGAGGCTGTGGAGTCTCCTTTACCTGAGGTATTCCAGAACTGTCCGACACAATCCTGTGCTATGTGCTCTAGGATGGCCTTGCTTGAGCAAGAAGGATGGACCAGATGACCACTGGGTCCCTTTCCAACCTGACCCATTCTGTGTCATTCATTCCATTGTGTCAAACATATCCATATGGATAGTTTGGGGTTTGACCTAATGGTTCCAGAAACCATCTGAAGTGCATCTACCTTAAAATACATGCGTACAAAAATATACAATTTCTTTATGAAACCATCAGCAAAAACGGAAGTTTTTGTAATTTACAGTTTGCAAGTAAGTGAGGGATAAATTGGTAGTACTGTCAGTTGCAAAGTAGTTAATCTAGCTCTGCTTTCTTTCTTTAGTGCCTCTTCTTTCTTCTTAGATCTTGCTTCTGTTCTGAGAAAAACAAATCTGTAATAAAAATTGATAATAGCTTAAGTTAAAAAAAAAAGCTGCCTCTAGCCAGTTTATACTTTGTATAGTCTAGACAAGTCTGCATAAGTAAATATCCTGCTATTGCATTAAGCTATAGCCAGCTTGACAGTAATAAAGAGTAGAACTAATTTTTCCCCATGCTGCAGTGGTGGTAGGCCTTCCAGGTTTGTGTGGGTGACCCCCAGACATTTGCAATATTACTGTCAGCTCAGTGATATGTGGCTCAGCAAAATAAGCAGAAAAATTCATCTCCATGGTCTTTTTACTGGTGGTTAAATGCAGAGGAAGGGAATTAGTAAAAAAAGAAATGTAGTTGCCAAAAATTCAGAAAATTTTCTTGTTTTTTTTCCCCTGAAATTTCAGCAATTTGAATGAAGCAAATCAATCTCAATTTTGTCGCAGTCTCAGCAGGTACCTTTTTAAATTTTAATTTGCTTTATTTATTTATTTTTGCATTTAAAAAAAAAAAGCTCTTTGTTTTAGTGGTATTTCCTAATTTTGGAAGTAGAATTTCTGAAATGCTGCAAAGAAATTTTGTGTCAGCCAGAAGGAATACTGAAATGCTTTGAATGTTCCTATTTTCATGAGGAGTACCTACTTTAATATATAGACTGTGAAAATTTGGATCAGTTTCAGATGAAATGTCTTCCACGTTTATTCAAATGAGTCATGAACTGAGTCTATGAACATGGGAGTTCATTCCTTAACACTGTAAATACTTTGTTAAACTGAGTCTCTTAAGCTCTGTTCCCAAAATATTGTTTCACAAGCCACTGTAAAAAGAAGCAGTCTTTGAACTGAAATTTTCAAAAGGATAAAAGTTGTATTTTGCTTCCCAGATAATTTTGATCTAAAATATTTCTTTATACCAAGATTATGTTAAACTCCCTATCATATTAATTTCAACCTGTAGTTCCTCTCTTTTAAAAGAAGTGGATGTTTTGTTATATGAAATAGAAGTCTAGTCTACATGTCACTTTAAATTCTCCATCTGTCATGGTATAAATAATTTAAAGGAAAACAAAGCATCCAGGGTATGTTCTAATGAGTCAAGTGTACAGTTGCCTTATTAGAGCTTTTGTTGGGGCTGAGTATTATTTTGCTTTTTGAGCTTTGCTGACAGCTACAGCACACCTGTAGGGTGTGGGTGATGGAGTCAGCCAATTAATTACTGATGAAAACAACACCAGAATGCACCCTGACATGTGTTATGCAGTACTGGCTTTCCCTCTGTACTTTCCTGAGTTTGGGTCACGTTCTCTACAAAGTCTCCAGGCTGTATACAGCGGTTTGTGGCTGATGAAAAATGTGCTTCCAGTATTTCTTGATGCTTGACCTGGGTTGTCATCATTTCTGCCTGTAGTTCTCAGGCTGTGGATTGCTAGTGCCATGTAAGCACTGGGAATAGCACTATGCTTATGGAAGACCTTTAAAATTACACGTTAAGGGGCTCAGTCTGTAAAGTTCCTTGAAAAGCACATTTTTTGTGTGAGAGTGTTTTTCCTCCATCCCCTTGACTCTGGTGCTGTTACAAACCCAGCACAATGTTCACTAATCATCCTCTCTGCAAATACTCACCCTGCGCTTTGTTCCACCACTTGGTGAAGCCTCCCTTTTGTCATCTCTGGAGGCTTCTGACCATTTCTCCATGGTCTGAAGGGATCAACGCTGTCAGTGGTGTGCCCTTTCTTTCCAGGCCTTGTGCTTGGCTTGCATGTCTCCCTTCTGCCAGAGAACACTGAAGTGAGGCCAGATACCAAATATTTCTCTGAAATGTGTGTGTGTGTTGTATACTTGAATTAACACAATCTTGTATTTGTATATAAATTGTACTTTTAAGCTATTTCCTTCATGAAATACCAAAAGATTCCTTTCTCCCCTCACTGTGGTGAGGCTGGGGAGCCTGTGGAGGGGAGGGACGGCTGTGAAAGCATGAATGAGTCTGGGGAAATGTCAGGGACAGCCTGTGGATCCGTGCCATCAGCCAAGTGTGTCGGGTAGCAGTGACCTTCAGTGTCCCTCAGTCATCTCGTGCCAGTGGCCAGGGTCAGTGGAATCATCACCACATGACCTTTCCCATGGGAAAGCTTTCTCCCACAGCATTTTTGTGGAAGTCTCTTGTATTCAGGCTTGGAGAGGAGGGGAGTTTGGCCCTCTGTATGCTAAGGAGCAGATTGGTGATTGCTGCCAGTTAAGCATTTTGTGCAGCGTAAAGCTGTTTGGATAATAAGATGCTGAGATGACAAGAGTTCATACCACTTTAAAAGTCCATGTAATTCTCTTAAATACTGGAAATATTACTTGAAGGAGTGTCTCTGTGCTGTTGTGTCGCAAGAGTGAAACAATAGCACATTTGACTTGCAGCCTTGAAAATATTTTCCTCTTTCTAATAAGATTGATACAACTTTCCCACCACTTGCATTGAAAGTTGGCAAGATGCTGGGGAGCAGTTAGAGTTTTACTATTTACGTTAACTTGTGCAATCATGTTTGTATCTGGACGGAGAGACATGATTTACTCAACTGTGCATAAGGAAATTTCAACTGTGAGAAACAAGTTTTAGAAGGTGTTTACTTTTAATTCTTTTCTTTGCTGAAAGTTGAGGAAACTCATACTTCTGATTTAAATGAACATCAAAATTTCACTCAGTATCTTAAAAAAAAATGCAAAGACATGTTCCACCACACCTACCACAGGTAGAAAATTTGAAAGAGATTAGTAATACAATATGTGATGCTGGTTTAAAATGAAGGCAGACATTGTTTTAGGAAAACAAACCCTAGTGTTAAATCTACTTTCTGCCTTGGTTTGCAGTCATGAATATGTGAAACTTAAGGCTTTAAGTTGTGTGAATCACAGAGAATTTGACATTGGTGCACAAGGATTTTAAAAGCATTTTTATGTCCCTTAAAAAGTGGTGACAAGCTTTATATTCAGTTTTAATATGTAGGGAGAGCAGCATCTATTACAGAAACTATTTTAAGTTTTGTGAAGTTAACTAGAATTCATTCAGCTGGTGAGCCAGTGCGTGAAGATTTTCTCTGAAAAAATAAAAGGAGAAATAGAACAAAATCTTATCCAGATAGAGCTGAGCCAAAGGTGGCTCTTCAGAGCTGTAAGTACAATAGGGATGCATTTAGATAGGAAAAAGGATATCCATCTGCTAGCTTCAAACACTTCTTGGCCCCAGGAAAGACAAGCTTTAGTCTCAGCTCTTCATCCAAGATCAGTAGGTAACTGAAAGTGTGCGTGGCAGGGTTTGTGCAATGAGAGTTAAGGGGCAGTGGCCAAGGGGCCTTCCCAGCATTGCAGAGCATTGCAGATGGGATTTTGACTCATTCCTCTGACCGTGCAGATCAGCCATAAGCTCTGACGAGGCAGCAGGAATTTCTCCAGTGAAAATACCAGGTGATTTAAAGCCAGTATGTCCAACTCCACCCAATTTCCTTGTGCCACTACTGCAGGATGAGGCAGAGGAGTCATGGCCAGTGCTGTCACTGTCTGGGGGTCTGTGGCTGCTGGCAGCTTCTGGGGACAGCAGGGGCTTGGAAATACCATGGGCTATTCACAAATATACCAGAGAGGTCAAGAGTTTATTACAGGAGCGCAGAGGAAATGCCTCCACACCTGGCTCCCTAAATTCAGCTGGATTTTTGGTACATGTAAAATTAGTCATGATAATTTTAATAATATCTGACAAGTTCAGATACTGGTTCAGTTAGGCAAAGTAGTTAAATTTGATAGGAAACAAAGTAACAGGGGCTGAGAACAGTGTTAAAATATTGGAAATACAGGTTTGAAAATATCCTTCAGGATTTCTATTGAAAGCAGACAAAAAATTAAAAAAAAAAATAAAAGGAGAGAGTAGAGGATGATTTTGCTTTTTTTATTGAAAACCGGCAAACAAAACAGATGGAAGACATCTCGGATTTGTATCCTCCTAATGTGAAGCACCAAAGGGTATTTTGTCTGTTTTTCATTTTGAACATGGGGGTGGAGATAGATTAATGGGTTTTGGTTTAGCCTCCAGTTCTTAAATATCTTGCATTTGAAAACAGTGTTTCTCCTCCTTTATACCAGATGTTGCACTCTGGAGAATAATTTCTTACTGTTTTCCAAGTTCAGTGAACTGCCTTGTGTTTTAATGATGTTGGTTAGGAAATGTACCAGTTCATAACCAATGATGTACCTAAGGCTGTTTATAGACTTCAGTATGGGATCCATCACAACTGAAATGGCTTAGGAAGATGAAACTTGATCCTTTGGACAGCTGTGTGCTTACACTGAGAAGAGACACTTGAATGAGGAAGGATGGCACTGATTTTTTTACATGACGAGATGTTTGGGAGTTTGCAGTTATTTATACAATTCTTCAGGATTTACAGGGTCAGAATGATTCCCCCAGGTAGCAGGGCAGCCCACAGTAAGTTCAGATCATTGATGACATGCATAAGCTATGTTTGTGAAGGTAATTTAGATAACATTTGTGAGCATATTTTTTTGCCTTCACAGGGATGGCTTAGTGAAATATGAACAATTTCCTGGTGGATTTCTTTTGTTTTCTCTTTGTGGACAGGGTGTAGCACTTGGCATTTCTCTGAAGTTCTCAGTTCCATTGCCAAGTATTATTTCCAGCAAACTAATTGTGAGAGTTCATTTACTCTAGCTAACTCCATTACACTTTTTCCTTTGTTTTGCAGCCTGTTTCTCTGCTTGCTTCTTTTGCTTTCTTTTATGCAGCCATTAACATGAACAAGCTGCTTGAATAAGTTTGCTCCTTAAGATTTTCTGCCTTTAAATCCGTCTTGCCGACTGACACATTCCTCTGTGAGATGTGTGCCTGCCATGGCATCTTAGTGGACTAACAGGGTGCAGCTGCGTGGCTGCTTAGCACAAGCAATCTTGCTAATTAATAGAGGCTCCCCTTGGGGAGTGGAATCTCAGTTCTGTGCTCACCCTGAAGGAGCTGTCTAAAATGGATCAGGTGACATGGGTCTTAAAAATGCCCACTGATTTCTAAAGGTGATAAGCTCACACTTAAAACACACCCTGTGGGAGTCTATGGTGTAGGTGTCCTGGGTCAGTGTTAGGGAAGATCAGTGCTTGAATAGTTTTGTATTCTAGAAAATTTTAATTAGTGCACTGCCATCTTTTACTTCTTTCTCTTAAAGTTTGAGCTCTGTGAGGAAGGGGCCATCAAACTTCTAGTTTGCACAGTGCTTAATAAACAGTGGATGCTGTCATGATATTAACTAATTAGAGAAATTAAAATTTTCTGAGTTTAGGGTCAAGGCTGAGAAAACCTTGATGTTTTTTCATGTTATGGAGCAGCACAAAGCATGCAAAACTCAGTTCAAAATTCAGAATTCCTACTGTGGATCCTGCCCTGTTTCATGAATAATCTTGAGATACCTAAGGATTTTTAGACAATTTTTTTTAAACAGCTTCCTCAATCAGGTTACAAGTAGAAAGCGTAAGGCACTGTATGGTCCATTTCCTTTACAAAGTGACACCGTTGTGGGAGTAGTGCAAAAACCAGTAGACAGAAAAAGTAAAATACAGTTGGTGTAGTTCAAATGTGAGGATATGTAAAATATCACATAGGGCATAGAATCAAATATTAACTGGGAAGGATGCCGAAAAAACTTATGTTTTTGGTTCAGAAGCGCTTTTAGTTACATGTCTTCTTCTTTTCTTTTTAATTAAACTACTGTTTTTCCTCCTACAACCTTTCTTTCAAAGGCCACTCATGTAGGTGTTTATTAGTAAACAGCTGCTTGCAATGAAGGACCATTACTTTAAAGCCATTGTGGTTTCTAATGTTGATTGGGGGCTGGTTGTGCTTCTGTTTGTCCTAATATAAACCAGATAAAAACATGCAAGTATTCTAAATCTGGGCAGATAACTCACAGAAAAACTGCATAAGGACCAAATAACAACTGTGATTATTCATACAACTTTTGACTCTTAGAAATTCTTGAAGTAAAATAAATCATTAAAGTGTACCTAAAGTGCATCCTCATGTGAAGGCTTTTATTATGTGCAAAAACTATCTATACATTATCTACCTATATATTATGTGTGTATGTGTAAAAACAATGGTTATTAGACACATTTCATGAGCTCTCCTATGAGGTGAGCATTCTTACTATGAAGTAAAATGCTTGATATTTAGGTACAGCAGTATCAGAATTGCTGGTGTTGCCAGTTGGTGTCTTGTGTTTGAAAGATGGGATTTATCAGACATTTGAATCTCTTAAGATTGAATTCCTTAAAAAGTCTATATATAAAAATGCAGTTCAAATCTGTAAGATACAAATGCATTAAGTTGCAGTTACATAGTAACAACTCTCTTGTCAAAAATTTGAGGCTAGGTACTCATGGTTGAGTACCTGATACAAGTTGGTCTTTAAAAAGGGATGTTTTTGTCCAGTGCAGAGTTGAAAGAGACTTGACATCCGGTAGCTTAACATTTTCTACAATCTACTTTTAAACAGTAAAAAGATGCTAAGCTACAACAGTACTTATGGTGCTGATCTGAGAGTATTCTCACAGCTTTGAATAATCAAGAAAATATTACCTCTAGGATGTGGGAAATATAGCTTAACACAAATATGTCACTATAGCTTTGCTTGATTTGCTTTTTCTGAGACACAAGGGGACAGTGGCTATAATAATCCAAAAGACTGAGCTGCTGTGAACACTAGAATTGGACTATTAGTCTGTAGATTATTTATTTTGGAAATGTTTTGGTATTTTGAAGTGAAAAAAATCTGTATTTTTTTCCTTATGTTCACACAAGTTGAGTAGCTGTCCAGGTGTCTCTAACAACAAAATGGTGTAACAAGACATGGGAACAGGTTTGTAGGAGAGAAGTGGTCTCAGGGAGTGGCTCCAGGTACAGGTCAGTGCAGTGAGAAGTTAGATGACTGAATGAGATGTGATGGAGGGAAGGAAGAACAGGAAATTACAGAACTGCACATTTCTAGGGACTGAGAGTTGTGGAGCAGCATCACTGTTTGCTTCACGATTCTTAACCGATTTCCTGGGTACCCACTTCAAGCTGGTGGTGTAAATGGGCTACTGGAGTAGCTGGACCCTTCGTCTAGTCCTTCTTATTCCTGAAATAATCTCTAGGCCACAATAATTCCTGGGTGACAAGGATAAAATACCACAGAGCACTAGGAGAAGAACCAGGTTTGGGGAAAAAAGTGACGACTTTGCCATTTGTGTCCCCTGCCATAAACACTGAGCCCAGAAAGTCTCCAAACCTCTCAGCTCTCCAAACCTCTCCAGGCTGCCTTTCTCCAGTTCTCCAGTTATCCTGCTTCAAATAGTTTTTCTTATTCCTAGAAAATTGTTTTCTTGTCAGTAATTTCTCCTTCACCATGCTATTGTTTGAAGTGTTTCTGGAGGGTGCTTTGACCTTCTCCTTCCCTGACTTGGATATGTAATTTTCCAGGCTTTTTCAGTAGCTGGTCTTCAGTACAAATAAAGGTCTGTTTGTATGCAGCCCCCTTGCTTTGTTCCAGGTATGGAAGTCTGAGGTCTGGGAGACAGGAGCGCAGCATTGAAAATTTTCCATCCACATCCATCCTTGTGTCATACTAAGTTAAGCTTGTCATCTACTTTGTGACACGCAGCTTATATCATCTTGCATGTGACCTTTGACCTTGTCCTGCTAAATTGAGCTTGAACTTGTGAAACTTTAATGTCAGAAGGCTAGAGCAGATCAGAACAGCACCAGAACATTCTGGTGTTCTTTTACAGTTTGCCATACTATAAAATTTGAGCTTTACTAAATATAGTACAAATTGCCTTTAAAGAAACATTATTGACTTAGAATTTGCACTTTGTCTTGCAGAAGATCTGCATGTTATAAATGAAGTCATTAGACAGAACATGTAGGGAAAATTTTCCTTTGTATTTCATCTTATTTATCCTCTTGCTCATGTGTTGTACCTTTGGTCCATACTTCGCCTTTTTGTTTGTTTGGTTGAATTGTTTTGTTTGTTTTTTTTCAGAAGAAAACATAAGTGTAAATTCACAGCAGTAGTAGGTAACCCAGTCACAGGTAAACCACTTTTCATTAGTTAACATCTCTTGAAGGAGAAGTTGTCTTGATACTGGTTTATAAAGGCTGTATTTGTTATAAATACAGTTTAGAATAAGTTAACATTACTGAAAAGGATGTTTTTAATGCTAATAGGATTTGATGGTCTGACTTCTGTTTCTCTCCAAAAGAATGCATACATGTCCAGTAGAAAACATTTTGTAATATATTTAACTAAGTATTCTTGACTGTTCAGTAAGATTGCTATCCAAGGTATGTGTACTTATTTATGGGGATAAAGATCTTTATTCTAGGACATGCTATTAGTGTCTCTCTGCTGGTTTTCAGCACTTTGTCACTGTGTGTTGTTTTGATTACAAAACATCATCAGAACCCAAATGAACTGGATAAAGAGTTTAGTGTAACCCATGGTCTCTTTCTTTCTATAGACTTACTCAAAACAATCTTCCTTTGCCATTGGTTGATGAGGGTAGTATGAGGACTTTAAATCCTTAGAATTTATTTTAGCTGAAGAGCAGAAAGAATAAATTTGTGTTTCATAGCCTGCTTACTCATGAATGACTTTGACAGAGATGCATCTGTAAGCCTGGAGAATGAGGCAGAGGAATGTGTCTGAGTTGCTTCTGAGGTTTTGTGGCCAGGTGTCTTTCTGCTTCCCTTTCCTGGAGGTTTTGTGGCCAGTGGGGAATAACTAGGGCTATTGCCTTATAGTGATTAAAAACATGATGCCAAACCTTTAAAAAGATGAAAATATGTAGAATTGACAATAGTCTGGCATATAGCTTAGTAGTTCAGTTTAGTTAGATTTATTTTTTTTTTAATGTAATGTAATTATATCCAGAAGTGGACGGTTTTCACCTGTGTTTAAGATACATACAAAGTTGGTTCTCAGTGTGAGCCTCACATGGTTTCTTCTAATTCCAACTTGAAAACAGACTTGCTGCATTTTTTTTTTCCACCATGAGGCTCTTTAATTAATACTTTCTAATTCCAGAGTTTCTTTTTCCCTGAGCTTGCCTCAGAAGAAATGTCAACCAAAGAAGACTTTGGCAAGATTTATAGATGAGTGCAGTAAGATGTGAGGGAGAAAGAAAAGAACTCATATGTTTACAAAAATAAAAATAATCTGTTGCAATTCTGGGTCTTGGAGCCCTTTATGAAGGTCTTGTGAATGTTGCCATTTCAGTGCCCTGTTCATGCCTGTGTACATTGTCTTATTTCCATCACTAAAGCTCCAGTCTCACTCCCGGGACAAGCAGCATCCTTCTGGCTAGCTTTTATTAGAGTAACGGAAGGAAGACTTACGTCCCCACTAAGGCAGAGGTATTTCCCATTTCTAGAAGAACAGAATGAAGGAAGCACATTCCTCTACTTTTTGCCAGACCTTCTGAGGCCTTGTGGACCTGAAGCTTCGTCCTCAGACAGCAGTGGCTGCAGCCTGTGTGGCCTGGCTGGCTGGCCATCACATCAACACACCTTTCCCACAACATAAACTATTAAGCTGTAGCATAGAAGGAAGGACTAAGCAAGATAGAGTTTCATGCCTCTGAGCGTTTGCAAGGTGAAATTGTACCATGTCCTGTGGCTTTGCTGGTTTTTTAGTTTTCAGGGAGTAAATATGGAGTCAGATGATTTAGAGTCAGGTGATTTGATCAAAAAAGAGAGGCTTGGACATACCTGTGCACATTGCTGTGATCCGGGGTGAAGTGAGTAAACCTCTGTTACCTGTTACTGTTGGAAACAGAGAGGCAAAAACTGCATGATGGAAATAAAAATGCAGGTCAGAAACTGAGTTATGCATCCACATTGTCTCGCTGGCTGCCTTTGTTGGTGCAGTGCTGAGCTGTTATGAAACTGTGCCCTGCATTTCCTCATGTCACATTTGATTTGCAAACCTGTGTGCCAGAATGGCAGGTCAGTGCCTCTTGCTCTGGCTGGGAACACTCTCATTCCCTCCTCTCTGCAGCTGCTGAGAACCTTTCCAGAGCATGCCTTTGTCTGAGAAAGGATGCAGACACTCAAGTGGTGATATGTGGAGCAGGAACACAAATGGGGATGATTTAATACAGAGGGCAGGCAAGCTCTGTCACTCAGCTCTGTGACAGGGAACTCTGCATTTCCCTTTCTTCAAGAAATTCTGGTGGAAGTGGCTGTACATTTCACTTCTGAACTTGCTGGTCCTGTTCTCCTGTTTGTCTGCATATCTCAGTCTGGCATAGATATTCTTTAATATTGGTCTTTTAAAGAAAATTTGGTGTCTCTTCATTTTCTAAGTGTTTGTAAGGAAGGATAGTATTGCTGAGTGAGAATCAAGTGTCTTGTCACTGTCATAGAAATGCTCCAGTGCTAACGCAGACCTGAGGAAAGGTGCTTTCACTTTCCACAAAGGTGCCTGGAGAGGTTTGGAACCTGATCTCTCTCACACACACACAGTGTTCAAGTTATGCTCTCCTGCCCCTCACACACACACAGTGTTCAAGTTATGCTCTCCTGCCCCTGGTGTTTAGAATTTAAGGTCTACTCTTCTTCCTGAGCCATGTTTGCTATAGTTGATCTGTGTAGCAGTTGAATGCACTATGTCCCTGACAGGAAGTTTGGGAGGATGCTAGGCAGAGAAAACAAGGTCATTTCCTCTTCTTTGGAGTTCTTGTTCACTAAAAGATCACTGGATTGCCTCAGGTTTGCTTTACTCATCAGAGACCATGTGGAAAGGAAGAGGAATACCAGAACACTGACAGTGTTAGACAGAGAGAAGTAGAAGATTCTTATTCATGGTGTTCTTAAGAAATTAAAGTGCAATATAAATTTTAACAAGTTAGCTTAAGTATAACAAATAAATCTCTATTAAGAGAATAAAAACAGGCCATCACTTACCAATGATCTTGGAAGCAGGTGGAGTGAATGAGAGGTTTCTGCCTTCAAGCCAGGCAGGTCCTCAAACACGTTAGCATCTGACGGCCACTGAGAAATTTGCCTTCTGTGACTTTGATTACTCCTCACTAGTTAAAAATATATCTCAACTGTGTCTCCTGGGGCCGTTTCATTCAGATCTCACCAGAGTGCCCTCTTAAACCGAGTTTTAGAAGCTGACTCCCAAGAAGCTGAATGCCAAGTGGCCTGTAATCCACTCTTACAAAGTGCAGAGTCAAAGACCAGGCAGTTTGTGGAGTTCCTGAGCGAGCAGAGCAGTGGTGAAGACAGGACCTGCTCCACACCCCAGGGCAGCACTGCAGTGTCACAGAGGTGGCTCCGTGGCACCACCACCTCAAGGGGCACAGAGAGTCCTTTGCATCTTATCCTGTATCTGTCTCATTGCAGGGACCACACTATGTGGGAGGGAAACCCAGAGTAAACCTGGGTTTTCCTGACCAGGGCCAGTGCTGTGGCAAGGAAGAAGCCATCTGGTCAGCCTTGTCATGGCCCTTTCAAATCTTACAAAACGGCTTGTAACTACATTTGGGTTGGATTTAAATAACACTTGAAAAGCCAAATCTATGATCATGCACTTAAATACAGCAACTACTCTGCTTTTCTGGTTTAGTGAGGATTGTGTGAATCAAAAATACCTTACTCATCTGCAAAATGGCTTAGTCCCAGAAAATCTTGACTTTAATTACAGGAAATAATCATAAACTACTTTATATGCAATTAAAGACACTTTCTTTTGGAGATATTTTTGTAATTTGTATTTTTTTCTAAAACTAATTACCTAAAATATTATACTTTTTCATGCCCACAGTGCAACTTTGTCTTGCATAGAATTTGATTTTTTTAAATTAAACTTTCTTTATGTGTGATTGAAACTTGAGACTATTTTACCTTTATTTAGGCAATTGATTAATAGATCAGATAACACCTGCTGGTTGGCAATAGCAGCTAGCAGTTTTGTGATACAGTTTGTTTAGATAATTGTATTAATTTAGAACGGAAATTGACACAATTACAATGGTATTTTTGAAAATGTCAATTTTATGGCAGGTTTTTAATGTTAATGTCTAATCAGCCAGTAATCAAATGCTGAAACTGTTTGAAACAGAAAATACTTTTCACACTGAAATTTAATATAATGCTGGTCCAGAGCTCATTAGTTTAATGGGATGTCCATCCAATGTTTGATTTGGACTATGGTCATTATTTTGTTCATCTATTGAAACAGAATGACAGTGTTCAAATTCAGACCAAACAGTGATGAGGCCCAGATCTTTCACAAACAGCTGTGTACAATCAGTAGAGAATTCCACAGCAGTGGTAGACTTGAAGGTTAGAGAAAATGTGTCCTGAAGGATGTGTGTCCCTGTAGTAATTGCAACCCATGACATGGGAAGAAGAGAATGCTACTAAACATTCTGTCTTCTTGTGCTCAGAGTGACAGTTCAGGGAAGATCCTTAACCCATAATGAATGCCAATGAGTCAGGAACAAAAATGTGATAATCCAGCAAAAACAGTTTTGCTTGTGTGCTCCAATGGCCTTTCCAGGTGAGCTGTCCTGGTGCCATCCTCCTTAGTAAATACATGACTGGTTGATTGAGAGGAAAGGGCTGGGTGACAGGAGAATCATTAGTGTTCTAGAGGCTTCCTTGTCAACCTTCTGCCTCAAAACCCAGTTTGCCTGTGACGTGACTTTGACAGGACCATGTTGCCCTACCAGCTGGTGACACTGCCCAAGTGCTGGGGTTGTCACAGATTGGCTGCCTCAGCAGGGCAGTTCACACACCTCCAGGAGTATTGCACATTTTTTTCATCAACCCCTATCTGAAATGTGATCTGGGGAATTTGCAGAACTAGGCCGTCAAAACTATGCAAAATTAATTATAGACTGGATTTGGCATAAAAGCTTAGATAGAGTGTTTTCCCTCAGCATTTGTACTTGATGTTGGAAATACATCTGTGCAGATAATGCCAATAGGGGAAAACACTAATGGAACAGTTTTACAGGTGTGTTTAGGTGAATTTTCCATCAGTTTCATGTGCCTGTAGCATAACATTATATTCTTTTCTCAGCTGTGAGGTTCTTTTAACTTCTTCTGTGAAGCATGAGACCCTGACTTTCTTTTGTCTTTATCACTTGCCTGTCACCCTTGCACCCACCTCTGGGTAACACTCCAGGGTCCATGGGGGTGCTGTCCCCACTTGGGGCAAGGATAATTTACTGTAAAGATACGTGTTATGTCTGTATTGATCTAACAATCAACTACCCTTTTTTTTTTCTCTTTTCCAACACACCTAGTTAAACACTCACAGAAACAGGATAAAATTACTGTGATGTTGAGGAATAAGAAGACAAATTGTTTCACCTTATGCATAGGGAGGAAGATGGGGAATATAAGGAAGGGATGTGTGCAGAAAAAGTGAGGATTTCCCCCCCCTTCCAGCTATGCTGAGCTGTTAGATTGGCTGAGCCATAAATAATGTATCTTCTGCCTTAGATTAGTTCAGGATGTAATCCTTCATTTTTGCCCTTCCCAAGGAATCACTTCTGAAGCTCTTTCACTAATAGCAAAAATATTTATTCAGACAAAAGATAAGAATTTGTTTCACTTGTTCCTCCAGAGACACATGAGTAGATCCCATTTAGTAAATGAGTGTTCTGCAGACCTAATTAGAGACAGCGTAAAGTCCATGGTCCTGTGCCAGAATGCTATATCATGAACTAAATTAATGGAAACTTAATACAGAGTCACCATTGATTTGCTATATTTAAATCAGACTTTAAACATTAAATGAAAGCAAATACACCGTATAAAAGCTTGTAATCCAGGCTGTAATAATAAATCTCATGCTGGTATCCTATTCTCATTGTACAGATGAGAGTGAAATTGTAAGTGCATTGACATTAATGTCATAGCACATCTTGACTTCAGTAGATCCAGGATTTTTTTGGTAATGTTTTTAAGAATTTTAATTTACTAGCAAATTAAGTAATTTAGGATTTCCTGTTTCCCCCCATTTACTGATGTGGTCAGCTCCTGGGACAATACTAACATGTACTCAGCTAGATTTCTCTGTCAGCATCAGCCAACTCCTTTTTTTCATCTGCCCCCCAATGTCTGTCTTTGCTCAAACTTCTCTGTTTTCACTGCCCTGCCTGCAGTCCACAGGCTCAGCAGGTGCACTGACATGTTTGGCTTTGAGACTCACTTCCTAGAGGAGAAAGCTCACATGACTGAGTATGTAGCTTTTTGTCTGCAAAATCATCTTGGATGATTTGATTTCAGTTTGAAAGGAGAATATCTGTCCTAAAGGTCACTGGGCAGAGGAGGTAATCCCAATTTACACTGCCCCAGGCTGCCTTGGGAAGGGAGCAGAGGCAGCAGCTGACTGCCAGTGGCACAGACATCTCTGCAGAGCAGCTGGGGCTGTCCCTCCTGGGCAGGATGGAGCAGGGAGCACAGGTGGGTCTCACTCTCTCCTGGTGGCTTAGGGGACAAGGGGCACGAATGAAGGACAAAACAGGTTCCAGAGCTGTGCCCACTGCAGAACTCTTTCATTTTCCCCTGAACAGTTTGGTTTTGTGTGACTTGAACCCCTTACGCTGAATGGTGGCATCACAATGGTCTTTGCTAAAGTGGCTGATAATATTTATTTAAGAGGTGTCTAGTGGTAGAAAATCAGTAACAAAAATCGATTTGCAGCTTTTTCTGTGCTTTACAAAAGGCATGTGAGTTTTACTTGCACTAGCTGGAAGCAAGTGAAGAGAAAATAGTTCGTAAGTTAAATATTTCTTAATGTATAGTGATAAAGAACTTATTTCTTGAAGAAAATTAATTTTATGTTATTACATATTACGTTATAATACATGAATGGGAATTAATTTTATGTCCTTGGAGATATAATTCAATTCAAAAACCTGCATAAATACTTTTGTACTCAATTATGGTCATTAAATTGATGTGGAATATCTAGTGTTGTGTTGATTTAGCTGTTGCTTAAAGCTGGGGCTTATGGGCTGGGAAAAGTAAGATATTTGTTCTGTCTCTATCTCTTATTCCATGTGTACCCATTTTTTCACTGCCTTCAAAAGTATTTGTGGATGTGCAAGAGACACAAGATTGCCTATTAATGTGCTGGCTACTCCTTTTTATTGTTTGAAGGGTTTAGCAACTCCTTTATACAGACTTTTTAATTAATTCTACTTTTTTTTCCTGGTCTTACCTAAAGATTTCATTTTGCCAGCTCCTGTACATGAGTTTATCTTTAAAGGTACCAGTATTATAGTACTACAAGTGTTAGGCAGGTTTCTTGAAGCTAAGCACGTGTCAGTTTCTGCAAAGTTAAGGAGTGAAAGGGAGACATTGAACTGCCATCTGAATAAAAAATACCATCATTTTCAGCAGATATGAGAAAAGAAATGTTCCTTAGAAGGTTGCAGACAGATTTCATGCACTGGGGACTGATCTATGAGCACTTCTTGTCTGCTAGATTAGAGCATAAATATGTTTATTCTTATATGTCACAGTACAAGGGCAGTGCAGTGGCAAGCAGACACCTGGCTGACCAGCAGGTTAAAGGAATGAGGAGAAAATTCATAGTTGTTCTGTTTTCTTGTAAACTATGCTTATGGTTCTAGTGTGACTGAAATTAGGGTAGGAAAGAAGGATGTACTGGGAATATTCAAAAATTATATTACAGTGATATGTTACCGAT
This sequence comes from Parus major, assembly GCF_001522545.3. NCBI lineage: Eukaryota > Metazoa > Chordata > Aves > Passeriformes > Paridae > Parus > Parus major. The sequence continues at coordinate 17,108,644 of NC_031769.1, read as the reverse complement.
GAAAAGATTAATTCAGTTATAAAATTTACTCCCTTATTATTTGTTTTCTTTCCTATAAGGGAGTCTCTTATTTCTGCTTGGTGGGTAGGATTCATCCGTAGCTCACTTTGCTTGGTGTCATCCCGGCCCTCCAATCTGTGTTTTTCAGGAGAAGGGTCCTGTGTACAATTGCTCCCAAGAGGAGGATTTTGAGACTCGCTTAGTGCTTATATGGTGGCTCCTCCAGAGAAAAGCTCCTGCCTCTAAGGTCTTCCTTCCTGTTCATTATTTAATACATATTTTATTTTGGGAACAAAGGGAAAAAAAAAAAAAAACCATAAAGAGAAATGGGCACTGTTCACATCAACTGTTTCTGCCCTGCAGATATGAGGGGAATGGTTTCCTTTCCACAGGAAGAGTTGCCAGGAGCCTTTTAACCAATTACCACAGGAGTTTGTGGACCACAGCAATAGAGGGATTACTTTGCCTTCCGTAGTGAACATTAACCACTGCTGTGCTAAACAAATGAGCCTTTTGTTTTTTATCTACTTTGATATTTTAAGGAAATGAGAAGTCTTGAAATGACAAAACCCTGGTAATAATGAGGTGAGTTATCACCACATGGTTATTATCAAGAGAATTTTCTTTTTAGAACTAGTATGTGTGAAAGAAGAGGCATGCTCCTTGTTTGCCTTGGAAGTAAAACCATTCAAGTTTACTCTTGTCAGGTTTCTGAGAAGAATAAAACATTGTTACTGGTTGTGAAAGAGAAATGCCCTGGTGGAGCCTGGCCCACAGGTTGTCTTCCTGGAAGCCAGAAGTGATCATGGCTTGTGTCTTGTCTGAGGTTTGTCTGATTCCACCCTCCTCCGTTGTCAGGTTCAGCTGCTGGTGCTGCCAATCAGTTCTGTGTTCATTGTCTCCAGTAAAATTACTTTATTTGCAATTAATCAAACAGTGTAAAAAAAAAAAAGTTGAGTGTTTTGTGACCAGCAGAGACATTACCTGTAAAATAAGAATTGTTTTGGAAGCAAACCACAGAATTTCTGTAGAAGCTGGTAAACCTGGAAGTGTAGCATCAGCTACATCCCTGAGGTAAGGTTGTTTTAAAGTGTGTTCCTTTTCATGTCCTGATGTCCTTCATGCTATTTTGGGAGCAGACTGACCATAAATGGAAGCTCATGTAAATAACTGAAAATATACCATATACTTAAATGTCATATTATAACATTAAATTAGTAAATCACTATTTACCATGACTTCTGCATTAATCTTGTTTTCGTGTAAAATGCTGTAATCATGTTTTCTGCATCAGCCAGTCAGTTTTCACTGGAAACAGCCAGATGAACAAGGACCTTTGCAGAAGTGCTGTGCTTGGAGTCACTACCACAAGCACAAAACCGTATGTTTGAAGACTCTTGCTACTTCTTTCTTGAGCTTCAAGCATGAAACTACGTTTCTGTCTAGTGCAAGAAGAGCCTGGGTTACACTGTTGAGTGCACTTAAAGTGTAGTGTTACATTACTACTTTGTGTGTCAGCATACTGCAAAAATAATCAGTGTATAAATTAACATGTGAGCTTTCCAGAATTGCATGTGGCGAGTTTTAGTTTAAATATAGTTAACAACATGGATAAGATGGCAAAATCTGTTTAAATATCTATGTACATTTGTCCCTGTCTGCTTTTAATGCAGGTGCTCTCAGATGTTTGTGGATGCCATGGGTAAAGCTTTTGTGTAGTACAGGAGTTCTATAATCATGTCAGTGTCCCCAGCAGCCTTTACAGCAAGCAAGAAAAACCTAAGTGAACATAAGAAACCATCTCTGATAAGAGATTGTTTAAAAAGTTTTTTCAGAGGAAAAAAGTTTCATTAGAAGCTTGTGCCGCTTTAAAGCCTAGAAGAGTAAAACATTTGGATTCTAAAGCTAATTGGAAAGATGATTTTAGTAATTGTATGAGTGTCAAGAACAAAGGCACTTAAAAACTGCCAAAAAAGGAGTACAAGTAACTTTATAAAGCTACAAAAGCTTTATAAAAGCAGACCAGATACCCCATAGCTGGATATTCTACCATAATGGACCTGAAAGAACTACAGAAGGAGAAACTGAAATTTTTCCAGACATGTGAAGTAATGTCTTGCATTATTATGTGGGCAGGGCTGTTTTTCTTGGCCATAATTTAGGAAGACTTTTGTGTGTTATCATCAACCAATTAGAACTTGAATAACAAATCTTGGATATAATCATCATAATCTGTTCCTGTTGAGGAGGGACAGAAGGGGGGGAAAAAAGCTTGTTGTAAAATAGTTTAAACATGTTTGATGAAAAAATATGGATAACTCATTTGCTTAGAATAGCTTATCATTTAGGTGAACTTTTTTGTTGAGTGGTTCATAATCAGAGTCTTTAAGAGTTCCTAACTCGATCACATTGCAGAAGTGAGCTTTGTGTATGGTACTGCTTAGTATCTTTTGTGTATCTTATGCTTTGAGTTCCGTACTGAAATGGAGTAATTGGACATGTCAGACTGTCCCATAAAATAAAAAATGAGTAAAATTGATTGTAGTATGTTCTCCATATTGCATACCTGCCTTAAGAAATTACTCTTAATAGGCCTTTGCAAGCCATTGCAACTGTGTGATATATGCTTGTGTGTATATATGCATATATGTATATAACCTTATGTCTATTCATAAATAAATTTTACATATGTCAGTAGGTATCAGAACTTGCCTTCATCTTGCCCTGTGGTTGTGAGTGTTCTTTGAAGGTGTGTATGTGAGGATGTCAAGTAGTAACAGCCTGTTGAAACTGCAGGCAGTCATACTAGGTGGTGTCTTCTGCCTTGTCTGGGTAAACACTAAGAAGGTAGATTTCTACTATGTGGGGATAAAAGAAATTAAAATTTGTGTGCAAGAGGAATGTGAGAGGTGCATGTATTCTTGGATGCAATGTATGCTAAATCAGACATAACAGTCATTACTTCATTACTTCTGGGGTTTTTTCCCTTTTTTTTAAAATGAAGAAAAAAAGCATCATTTAAGTGAAATCCAATTAATGAGCCAGAGGCTTTTAATTTCTCTTATAACCCATATATCCCTGCCCAAACACACTCAATTTCCTCAGTTTTCCAATAGCTTGCAGTTTCTTACTGATACACAAGTCCTTTTTTTCCTAGTTGTACCTAAACAGAAAACCTTCATTCTGATTTGATAGTATTTGCAATAATCAAAAAAAAAGTTAATACATTTGTCTGGGGGAATGAAGTGGCTTGTTGAAACTTCTTGTTAGTGACTGACAGTATTAATAAAATCATTAGAAAGACATCATCACTGATGATTTTGAATTTCTCTTTAGATGAGCTTCTCAATGCATGATGATTTTGTAGGGCCAGTGGTGTGGTGTCATTTTATAATTACCTTATTTTAGTGGGTTTTGGTCCACTGTGTTTCAGGTTCAGAAGCATTTACTTTGTTCTGCTCTGAATGATAGTGCTTCATTATGACATTTGCACTGACAATTAGGGGAGAGGTGCTGCAAGGCCCTAGGCTACATCATAGTTTTCAAACTCCCACATGCTTCTCCCCATTTTTATTAGGATCTCCTCAAAGTCAGTTACACACCCTCTTTCAAAGTGTTGTTTTAACTCAGGTCTGTCAGGTTTCTTGTACAGCACTCATGAGTGACTGGGCAGCTGGTATGCTAATTGCTACTTTACTGAACCAGCCATAATGGCATGTCTTTTTCTTTTTGCAACCTTTTTGTGCATTAACTTTTTTTCTTTGACCATACATTTTAATTATTGTCGCTTTGGGGTGGATTTTGCTGCCCACTTCAAGCTTTTCAATGCCCGTATACAGCACTGTGCACAATGAGACCTAATCCCCAGCTGGGGACCATCTCTAACAATGCAGTACAAATACATTATATTATATTTAAGCATTTTTTTGTTTGATTTCAGAAGGGCTTTTTTGTTATTTCTCAATTCCTGTTTGACATACTAACTTTACAGTGATTTTCTGGCTATTTAAAGCAGATTTGGGGGAAATGCTTTCAGTGTTTTGCAAATCATCCAGTGCACAACATTATAAACAAATCCCTGTATACATGGATTCAGGTTGATGTTTAGCATGTTTGTATGCACAGTACATGCTAGTGAAAGGTAAGATGTGTGACTTGCTATGAATCTTCAGCTTTGCACATTGTGGGATTGAGGAGCTGGAGTCTGCTTGTTTGCTTTCTCATGTTGAAGTGGTGGCTGTCATTACTGTGTGTTCTGTTTTTAGAAAAGCAGGGAGGAGAACATTTTTGCTACTGTGTATGCCTCACAGAGCAGGAAAAGTAAGACATCATTTAAAGTGGCTATTGTACAGGAGGTTTCTGGAATGTTTGGCATTGCATGTTAAACTTCGGCATTTTGTCATTAAAAACTGGAACAGAGAACAGCCTCTCAAATATGCAGCCAGGCCTCTCAAGCTCCTGTAAAAATAAGCTGGCAAACAAACCCCTCTAATAAAATGCTGATGCTGGAAAAGATATATGGTCATCATTTTGTTCTGCTACTTTTCTCAGCATGCCTTATCTATTTGTGAAAGTAAAAGAGAGAGATGATTACCAGAAAAACAAAAAGTCATGGTGAGGTGAAATCCTGGCCTTGCTGAGACAGAGAACAGCTCTATCACTGGGCAAACCTGTGAGCCATGAAATGTCCCTGTGCCCTGGCCAGGTCACTGCTTTCACTGGCCATTAACCTGCCTTTTAGTCAAAGCAGTTGTTTCTTCCCTCCTGCTGCTCTTATGATGTTCATTGTTTAGCAGTGTAAATGGGGCTTATGATGGTTAGCTTGGGCTTTAATGATGCTGTAGCCATTTAAAATGTCCCCCTGGAGCCTCCCAGGGGTTGAGTGCACTGGGGAGGCAAGAGGAGGTTTCTGGCATTGGGAGCATTTGGGTTTGGGGCTGCTGTTGATCACCTGGGCAGTGAAGGTGGTGACCGTGCTGTGGTCCTGTAGTCTAGGCTTCATCTGCTTATTGGTACTGTTACTTTCTTAGCAGATGAGAATTTATAATTAATTTATAAATTTTTAACTCATATATTTTTTCATTCATTTTTCATTTACATTTTTTCATGTATATATACTTGCAACATTCTCTTAATTATCCGGTGTTCTGTCCTTCAGAAGGAAATCCATGTGTTTAACATATACTCTGTGGGGTGCTTGTGTAGGACCCTTGAAGGAAGAAACAGGAGTAATGACTGCCTAGAAAAGTATAGTGTAAAATATTGGGTTATTCAATTCATAAATTACAGTTTTAGTTAAAAAAATATCTTCAGACTCTTCAAATCTATGCGTCATCTTCTAATAATGACAGTAAATCTGAACACAAATAAAAGATGAGGATAAAGAAGCTTATTTTAAAATAAACATTTTGGCAGTGCTGAAAATGGTAACTCTAATGATGCTACAGAAATTGCAGTATCTTTACTGTCATACCACACTGGCACATGGGAGGCTTAAATAAGAAAAATACTGACATGACAGTCAAAATAATTTGGTAGAGAGGGAGTCCTTGAAGAGACCATGCGTGTCAGAGCAGAGCTACTTTCCAAATACTCTAGAGAGTGATAGTGATCAAATAGGTTCAGAAGAAAGCAGGTTTTTATGAGACTGTGTATTCTGTTTCCTGTTTCTGAATGAAATGCTTTTGTGCTGCCCTCCCAGGTCTCTGGCCAGCTCTACTGGATACCTGGTGCTGCCTTGGGAGGAGCCCATGGATGCTTGGCAGACTAAGGGTGTTGAATGAAGGCAGGACATGAAAAATAGTCTTCTTTAGAGAGTAATACTTGTTAAACTTCACAGCTTTAATTAAGGAGGAAACACTGCTTCTGTTCATCTGTAGTGTCAATCAATCAGTCTTATCTTTCTCTTTGTGCTGTTTAATTTCTAGGGAAATGTTTAACTATAAGCAGCTTGCATGTTTCTGAAACAACTCTCTGATCTGTTTTGCCTCTTCAGTTTTGGAAAATCTAAAAGAAAAAATGCACTATCAGGAAAATACTATTGTTTGGTCTCTAACCAGTAATGTGTTTTAATAGAGTGGAGATGAAGAGCAAGGGTTATTTGCAGCTTCTTTTTTGCTTAATTCAGTAGCTCTTGTATCCCAGGGGACTAAACAGCACCGTTTGTATGTGGTATCTACTGCTCATGGAAGCAGCTCCAGGAACTTTTTTTAAACTTGTATCTTTTATAAGGTCCTTGGGCCCAGCTATCTATAGCTCACCAGAGAACAGCATGTCCCGTGTGCTGCACTCTGCTCATCACGTCTTGGAACTGTTCTGGTGTGCGTGAGCCACTCATCTGGGTGAGATGAAACACAGACATTTCTAACGTTTTGACTCCCTTTATCCTCTCTGTAGGAGCTCAGCAGGCAGGATGTACAGTGATTTGGAAATTTCTGTGTTGAGTTCCTAGAACAGCTGAGTCAGCTCCAAGGTTTCTCGTGGCTGTGTTTTCAGTTGTCTGTTTCATAGATGGTGATAGGACTGTGGACTGCCAGTGATGATAAAAACATATATATATATTTATGGCAATTAAACATTGATGTATCTGGAGCTAAGCTGTACTGTTGTTGGCAGGATTACAAGAGCTGGGTTGTTAGGAGATTTAATGTGCTCATTGTGGCTATTATAGGGCAAAACTGAAGCTCATAAAACTGAAGGCAGGTCATATCAACAGACCAATTAAAGACAGTGTGTATCATGGATACAAATGTTTGTGAGCTATATTGCTTACACAGTAATCATTATTTTTGACCTTTCAGTATGAACTCTGTTGATTCCTCATCACTTTTTCATGCAGGATAGTCTTTAAGAGAAAATGCTATGAGACATGACTTCATTTGGTCCCTGACTTTAGTCAGATTTCTGCAGTCCTGATTAAAACCAGCTTGGCTTTACTGGAGTGGTATAGGGGACAGAACAAGACAACTTTTCCTTTCTGTGGTTTTCACTGTGTAGGTCATCTGAAAAGACAAAAATTATTTTCCCAAAAAAAAATACTTTTTCCCATAGGTTTCATTACTAAATTGGAACTTGGGTGGCTGATTATTATATATAGTTGAGTGGCAATTGCTGTAATTGTGTATTTGCAGGTGGCACTGTCTTTTCTTCCAGGAGATAGGACAAGGTTTAAGGAATTTATCTGTTAATGACACAGCCACTGGAACAGCAGCAAGGTAGCTCAGTTTGCAGCCACAACACTTAAAACACAGATAACTTTAAACAGCCACATTCAAAACAAATTTCTGTCTCATCAATGCCTGACTGGTTTCTATTAAAGCCAAGCTTTAGCTCTTCTTTCCAACTATTTGCACCGAAGTTTGTTTGCATGATGCAGATGGAAAGGAAATACCTGCTTTGCTTCACTTTGACATTTCCATTAAGATAACTCTCAGTATAATCTTGCATTACAAAACCAGATTCAAACCTATTCAGGGCCTTATCTTGTGGCAGAAAGCTGCTGAGTCCAACTGGTGAGAAGGATTCTTGGTTGCTGTGAATTGAAGAGAAAATGCATAGACTCAGAGCTTTTGTTAAATGCTTTTTTGATGAGTTCTCACTGCAACTAAGTTCAGGCAGAAAGCTGATGCTCTGATGCCAGCTGAGAAGGTTGATATGGGCCTACCTGTAAATCATAATCCCAGCAAAATACTGACAGCTGACCCAGCATCCTTCTTTATGATGTTTTATTTCTCTCTGTGCTCAGTTGAATATGCAACTCTTATGTTGTTAGATACCTTTAAACAACATTAAACTATGTTCTTGAAAAACACAAATAATGTATGGACTTTCATCTGTTTCTTGCTAAACACCTCAGGTAAACTGTAGGAAGCCCCTATATCCTGTACCTTTTCCATTATGATTTTCTTTTTTTTTTTAATACCATGGTAACTAGCACTAGTAATAAGTAACAAAATAAAATATAAGCAAGTATCAGCCCTTAAAGCTCACTTTAACAATAGGAAAGTTAATCTTGTGCTTCTGAATTTTGTCCTGCTGAAGTCCCAGCTTTGTCCATTAACTAAAATTGGGGTTTCACCTCCAGAAATATAGCTTAGTATTAGAAAATGCACATCTCTACAATTTAGGACCAGACTGACTGCTATAATAATTTTTTTTTCCTGTATCACATACTTTTTCTTCTGAATTGAAATGTACTCTTTTATCAGAAATTTCTCATAGGTACCCATATTATCACTTTTTCATATTCTTTTGAACAAAGCCTGAAGGGAGAACTTCTCTGGCATCATCCATAATTCAGAAATTTAAAGCTCTTTTTTGAATGTGCTGAAATTTTTCAACATTACTTTTGAAATACACACACCCCAGAACAAAGCTTGCATTATTTTATGGTCCTGTCAGAGTCACATAGAGGAGTAATGCTGCTTCCCTACTGTTATTTTGAATTCCCTTCATGTATTGTATTCACTGGTAGCAGTACAGCATTTGGAGTTCATGGGCTGTTGTTGCTTTGTGTTTCTGAAAACATTTTTAAACCATTACCTTAAAGATTGTGATTTGTTGGCAGAACAGCAAAGGTCTCACCAATTTCCTTAATTATGCAAGGTTTAAAAAAATTCAGCTTACTCCTAAGCAAAACTATTTAACTGATGACAAGGCATCAATAATCACAAAATAATGTAATGTAATTTATTATATCCTTAAGGTTTTTGACAGTTGTCACATCCAATAAAGAATCGCGGTTTTACAATATCCCTGTAAATTAGGAAGTAAATTTTATTTTCAAGTGTGTAAACTGAGGCACAAATTCATCACTGGCTGGAGTGTTGCTGTACCTGTATTGAACCCACTTTTACTGAATCCAGAACCTTCATTCATTCATCTTTCTTCAGCTTCTTTGGAGGACAAATGAATAATATTTAATATTGCCTCATCATGATGTTGTTCTGAAAGTGCTTCCTCACACGTGGACATCATACCTGTTTTAAGAGAGTCCTGTGCGGGTTTTCATGCATTCTCACCAGTGCATGAAATGCACCATGGCAGCATGAATTCCGTTGTTCAGCAAGTCTGCATTCCTTGGCACAGGGAGCAGGATAATACTTCTGGTGTCCAGACTTACTGTTTTCATAGTGCTGCATTTCCTCACTAATGGCTTATGAGGCAAATATTTAAGTGCTTATCGTTACATATTCTCCTTTCATCTCATTATTTATAGAGCAACTATTAGGATTGTGAAACTGTAATTTCTTTTCCTTTTTTAAAAAATAAGATCAAGCAGCAGAAGTTGAAGACTTTCAAGTGTGCACTTAGGAGTTTGTTCACAGCGACTGTTTTGTCTCCTGTGGTTCACTCCTGGCACTCCTTCAACTTAGCAGCCCTCGATCAGCAGAGCCTGCTGTGCTCCAGCGCCTGAGCTCCTGAAACACCTCTGCATCCTCACTGCAACAAATTTGAGAGTTGTCAGACCCTGGTAGATAGATGATCTTCCACCCTTCCACCTGTCAAATCTACTAAAGTATCTTTTATGGTGGAGAACAGACGCTAAGTGCTTCAAAGGACTTGCTCAGTCCTGCATCTTTTTTTCTCTGCTGTTAGAGACGTAGGGTGCAGGGCAAGTTCAGCATGGGACCTTTTGCATCATGGAAACTTTTGTACTGGAAGGAAAACTTACCCTAGTAGTTAAACTAAAACAACTATTTTAGGAACTTTGGGTACTTTTGTTGGGCCAGATACTGTGCATCTCCTGGGGAGCAGGTTGTCCTCTTTGCTGTCTGTATGTGTGTTTTACTCCTTTTCGTACCTGCAGAGGGTTTTTGCTTCAATGTACTTCATGCTTTTACCTTTTCCTGATCAGTATTGCTGTAGAAGAGGACTCTGGGATGTTCCTTTTTCTGCTCAGGAGACGAGTTGTTCCTCTGATCTCAGCTGTTTTCTCAGAGCCCATCTCAGACTGGAAGCCCCTGTCTCCCCTACCCTGTCCTCTGATGACAGTCAGATGTACCTCACAGCCTAGATTGGTCTTCTGTGCCTGCACAGTCTGGAAGTAAATGCAAGAGCATTTCAGGCAGCTGGAGCTGGAAGGATGCTGGTGCCAATCCAGGAGAAGCTGAAGGGATCCTGGTCTGAGATGTTTTCCTTGGAGATTCAGTTTCAGCCCCTCTGCGTTCCCTGCTGGTGCTTCAACCGCGCAAGGCAGAATGAGGGGCTGCCCTGCTGCCTGTCCCCATCTCATGGCACGGCTTGCTGCTTCCCAAGGGCAGAGCCATGGACTTCTTGTAGATCAGGGAAGTGTGGGAGAATCCAGCACAGCCTTCTAGGCCTAGCTGTCTGCCTCCCTGTGCTGCCCATGCCAGCCTGCCACTCCAGGGCAAGCCTTGCCAACTCATGAACTCCCAGGCTGAATTGTCCAATGTCCCATTTGCTAAGAGAACAGAAGGGGTTTTTTAAATTACTATTTTGTGGCTGGTTTTCTGGATTTTTGTTTTGTTGTTTTGTTTTTTTTCAGAGCATGCATCAATGTCCAGAGGTCTAGAAAACAGGATCCTGTTCAAAATTCCTGCCCTGTCTGAGCCACTTCCTTGCCCAGTGATCAGGCCCTTGGCTCAGCTGGGGATCTCTCTGCTGGTAGATGCAGCCCCTGGAGAAGCCAGGTCAGGATCTTGTCTTCTGCCGCCCAAAGAGCCAGGGATCCACCACTGCTAGAAACAATTAAAGAAGATAATCCCTAGCACTTTGCTTAGGGAGTGTTTCTTTACTCTGCCCTCCTGCCATATATCCATGATCACAGGGTTCTTAAATTTTGTTAGTTTTTAAGTGCAATTATTAGAGATATTCTAAGCCATATTCTCTTTAGACAGTGCCCGAGCACTTGCAGAGGGGAATGCCACTTGCTGTGTGGCCCTTCCATACTTGCAGTCACTGCCACACTGCAGGGTCATTACCCAGTGTTTGTTTTAAATGTCTGAAGTCCACAGCTATGATGGTATGTTAACCCACCACTTCTGTGTAGTCTGGAAACGTTAAAACCATAAATTATTATAAACAAAGTGCCTTTGGGGGAGCTTATATGTTGTGGTTATTTAAGTAGTTCTAGAGATTTCTGCCTTAGTTCAGTGCTCATAAAATGTATACATGATCAGAGAAATATTCCACAGTTCACTGAAGAACAAAGGTATATTTAACAGAAGACGTATTTCTACTGAATATATGCTTTTTTAATTAGGATTTTAGCTTAAAAAATAATTTCAGCTTGCTTCATCTGCTTTCCATATGTAACTGTTGCAGATAAAATACATAGCTAAAGGTTTAATTGAATCAGTGCCATTGTATAAATACAGAATTTCTGAATATGTACATTTTTCATTCTGATAGCTTCCAAAAGATAGCTAAGTGACCATTAGAAAAATTTAACAAGAAAAGATTTTTGTTTTATGTAAGAAGTAAGAGATGTAAGTTCTCCTACATAAAATACAATATGCTGGAACTAATTTTCATTGCATGGTTATGGTTAATGGCTAAAAATTTTCAGTCTGTGCAGGACCATTTCCATACCACTAACCCATCTGTTTTAAAGAGACCTTGTCTTCAATAATACATGATATTTGGTCATTGAGGAGGGACTCCTGCAGTCTCAGGAGTATACTCAGTGCCCCCTTGAAATTTAGCCCTGGGTTTTGAAAGGTTCAATATTTCAATATCTGGCCATCTTTAAGCATGAATGAGTGTCTTACCATACTAGATAAAGTCCCAAGTAAACTGCTATAGCTTCCAACCACATCCAACAGGAACAAAGTGAGTTAAGGCTGGAGCCTAAAATTTTTAGGCAGAACTAATAAAGCTTCTCTTTGTTGAGGCTTTAGATGTTGCTTTGTTCTCATATGCCCTGGTGAAAAAAATGTTTCTTTTAAAGAAATATTTTACAGACACTTAATCTTGGTTGTGTCTAATGTCTTTCAATATTTTTAAAAGAAATTCCAAGTAGATGAGTTATTTATGTGTTTAGCTTTTATTTTCCATTATGTCTTTTAATAGATTCCAGATCTCATCTATATTGTAATGGCTTCTGTGTTACGGAGCAACAAAATTTACTGGGTTAAATATCCATTTTTCTTGCCTCTCTGACATGAAAGCGCCACAGACCTACACAATAAATTGCTAACACATTTGTGAGCTTGAAGGCCCACGCTGTCACCCTCACTGTCTGCACACAGGCTCCTCCAGCCACGAGGAGGTCCTGGTGCACCTCAGCACACCTGGAAGCACCATGTTATTCCTAGCACTCAGGTGAACAGGCTTGGAAGACATCATGATTAAAGACTGTAAATGGAGAAGTGTTCAGGCTTGAATTCCTTGTAAATCGCTTCCCTCAACCAACATGTTGAAGCACATGTAGAGCATCATTTTATAGACTTGTCTGAGATCTGGGGTATGCAAATAGAATATGTAACATGATATCAAAAAATGAGATAACCCCAGCTGCTGTTTGCTTTCCCCCTCGCCATCTTGTCCACCCCATGCATTTACTTACTCTGTTTTTTGTTTTCCTTCTGGCTGGATTTACTTGAATTTCTCAGAGAAGCAGGTGTTTAGGGGCCAGGACATCACAGGGTGTGGGGATGAGCTTTTAGCATCATGGAATTGCCACCATGAATCCCTGATTTTTATTTTCTGATTTTTGTGACTATAAGCTCCAGGAATTGAAATATAGCATTCTGCACTCAAGAATTATTCCATAGAAAATGTGAGGGAGCCTATAATTAAATACTTGTGTGCAGATAGCAGTATTGGAGGAATAAATTTGGTGCCAGTCTCACCAGAAGTGGTTGAAAACCGTAAATCATGAAGCAAATAGATAATCACAGATATGACAAACTGTAGCTGCATCTGCTGATTATTTTCTCCTCAGCCTCTTGTGTACAATTAAGAATTCAGATTTAACAGCTGGGAATGATTTTCAAATGTTGATCTAAAGTAGAAAGTTCTATTCAGAAACTTTCAGCAGTTCTTTTATCTTCCCCATTCATTATTTTTTCTGGAATAGGTTAAAAAGATTAGTACTTGACCTGCTCTGCATTGAGATAGAAAAGAGATCATTATAAACTCAGATATGGATTTATGCTTAATGATCCAGCTTCTAGTGTGACTGAGTTCAACAGCAAACAGACTATCTGTCAACAGGCTAAACTTTCTTTGGTCAAGAAACTTAATCTGTTAATATTTTATTTTCCTAGTTCAGCAGAGAGACATCTTTCAAAGGTTTCTTGTTGATAGTTGTGGCAAAGAAACTAAGGTAAAAAGCTCACAGTGAGTGCCTGTCAAATTTGAGACGATGCACAAGGGAAAACTATTAAAAACTGAGGGTATTTACTAATGTAATCATACATCATTATACACACTGGTTAGCATAGAGTTCTTTACGTAAATATTCCAATACACTGGATGGACAGATCTGTGTGGACCATATAAAATTCCTACAGAAGGATCTCATGCCTGTCGCTGTGCTACACGTGAATCTGAGTTCAAAGCATTTGGCATCTAGGCTGTCAAAAGCAGCTGTTCAGGCTTTAGGACACAGTGTTTATATGTTTATGTTCTGCAATTTAGGGTCGCTTTTTTGTATTCTGCCAGTAAAAGCTCTGTTTTTAATGATCCAAGAAGCAGGTACAGCAGTTTTATCTGTGTATGTATGCAACATGGATTTACACATAGCCTTTACGACAAAATATTCAGAGATCTTTCCCTAGTCTAGTAAAAGTGAACTGTGCATCTTTGCTGATATGGTAGAGGATTATTGTGATTAATCTGGTTAATTAATTAGTCCCTCTAGAAATGGATAAAAGAAGAATTGCATTTTTGGTAGGGGTACAACCTGACAGGGGGCATTAAGGGCAAGTTTATTTATTCTCATTTGACACCAACAGTTGTGGTTTACATTTTGCCTTCAAATATTTTCTTTTCTGTTATCTGTTCTTTTCATTTGGGCATTTCCAGTTGCTTTGCAGTGAAATAACATCTTTTCATTTTTCATCACGTTTTTTAAAGTCGTAACCTTATTGTTTGTAGACTAGCTCCAGGAAACGTCTGAAGTCTGATCACCCTACACAGATGTGTCATGTTTTGCACTTTTGAAAGATAACCTGCATTATCAGCCAAAAAAACATTATTCTGTAGAGCCAATATTGCTTATTTTTCTCTTTATGTTTTCTTAGCTTACTTCTGCTGGGGTTCTTTAGTTCCATTTTATTCCATTACAGCAGTATGCCCATACCTAAGCTTTTAATTTCTTTCTTCTTTATTTCCATTTTAAAGGTACAGAATTGTACTCCTTTATCTAACTTGTTCTTGTTCTCCTGATGTCTGGTCCGAGGAGTTTACTTGTACTGGCTGCTGCTCAGGTTAAGAAGTTTTCTTCTTACAGCCTTTGTAATTTGAGGGCTTTTTAATGATAGAGACATAACAATTTCTTCACATCATTTTAGGAGCTGATCACTAAGGATAAATGTTGGTTTGGACTATTTCAATATTAATTGAAACAGCCAGTCTTCCAGAAAATGTGCATAGAATGGAGGAGCTGTGAACCAACTTCACTTAGTTTTTTAGGCCGGTCACACTCATTTCCAGTGTATCCAGTGATTTTGGGAAGTTTTGCTCATGATAGGCTGCCGTGTTTTCTGAGGCTTCAGCTGGAAGAAAACAGTAATATCAGCTAGTGGTATAAGTTAGCAGGTGGTACAAGAGAGGGAAATAGTGAACCATTTTCTTAGTACAAAATGATCTGCATCCACCTATTAACTCAAAGCAATAAAGCACTTTCCAGATGCCAGATGCCAAGACATGCATGCAGGAACAAAGAACATGGGCAAGATCCTGAGGACCTGGACATGTGAAGCACTGACTTCAGAAAAACTTGAGAGCTGTTGCTGCAGATACCAGTCCTGACTTCTCAAGGTGACTTGGAGTGGGAGGGCCTTCATGGCCTTGGAGTTTGTAGGAGCCAGGAACTCTTGGGTAATGTGACGAAGATGACGCTGCTTACCCAGCTGAAATTGAAGGAATTGCTCCTAATTTATTATTTTTTTTTACAGTTCTGCTTTCCCCAGTTTGAAAAGAGTGTTGAATTATAAAGACTCAGAGAAGCCATCTAGTTAATAGCCTTAATTTCCCAACTTTAGATAAATTCCAAACAGGTCAAAATCAAGAAAAGATGCACACTTTTTGGAGCCCATGTTTTGTTTTTGCATGAGAAAAACTATCTACTTGAATAGATGTTGGTTAGGGTTTTGTTCTCTTTTGATTTGTTGCTTTTGTTGTTGCTGTTTTGTTATTTTTGGTTCTGTTTTGGGGGTTTTTTTGTGGTTGTTTTTTTTTTTTTTAATGTGTGCTTTATTCTAAGAAGAATTAATTTGGATTAGCCCCATTGCCTGTGTTCAGACTAGTGGCTTGCCCCTAACTGATTCTTGATTTGTGTGTTTCAATTTTCAGCAGGAATGTGAGCATTTCTAATTTCCACCTCTTTAAAAAAATCAGAAAATTTATAATAACAAGTTGTGGGATACTAGCTTTTCTGCTTCTCTGTCACACTTGGAGATGAAATCTTTCCAATAATAGATGAGCAGACTGGAGAAACAGTGATATGAACAAAGAAGTGTTGACACCCTTTGAATTAAAAGCAGTGCTACACTACACCTTAATCAATGGAAAGGGTTGTTTGGGCCATAGGGTTTTTATATTTCTTTTTTGTTTACAGATATACAAAGAGAATTTTTGAAAATTGTCTTCAGGTCATCCTTTAGAGCACAGTTGCAATGTAATTACAATGATACTTGTTGGGGAAGAGAAAGCATGGAAAAAAAGCAGTGATGATGGTTTTCAAACAACGTATTTTATACAGCAGGAAGAAAGTGATTACTAAAAGGTTAGCCCAGATTATTATTCATGAGTTTTCTGAGCTGTTAAACAAATTGTTGTGCAAATGTTCATAACCTCATAATTTTCTCTCTCTCTAAAGGTGTTCAGATCTCCACATGTGCAATAGATCAAGTGTACTTCTAAAAATAGGCATGTTGTTTGTGTTTGCAGTTCCAGATGATCTTGTTATGACAATGGAGCTTCTGCAAAGAGTGTGCTCTGTGGATCCTTTTTCACTTCAGTTCCTCTTACAGCTGAGAGCTGCTACTGCACTGTAGAAAAACCCTCTCTTTTTTAGGCACTGGGCTTTGGTTTCAAAGCCAAATGCAATTAAGTTACCCTGATTAGATCATTAGAGCCTTCAGTGAAATCTGCTCAGTAACATGTCTCAACTTCTTGCTGTGGTTCCAAATGAATAATTTTTTGGTATTTGACTTTGCTTTGAAATGTGGAGTGCTCTTTGCCTGAAGGGGTATCTGGTATTGTATAAACATGGAAGGTTTCAGACCATTTGAGGGACACAGTGCAGAATAATTCTGCTTCATCTTGTTGAAAATTTTGCAAATTAGGGGGCCTCCTCACAAACACTTCTGGAAGAGTTCACCAGACAAAACTAGCTGAGCTGTCTTCCTCCTGCATAACTTCTGTATGTGACCCTGTACATTCAGCACCAGGCGTAAAGTTTTTATGGAGCATCTCCCTCCCCAGACACTTTTCTCCCATGGTTTATCATGTGCCTCCAGAGTGGTAACAGAGTTGCTAAGTGTGGAACACTGGATATTGAACATTCTGGTGGCCAAGGCTGGCATGAGGGAATTATTTACCATCAAAAGGGATTTATCATCATAGGGAAAGTAGCAATTTGCTTTGAAAATCAGGGTCACTTTCACAGGCCATGTGCCGCTGAGCTACATTCTGTGGTGAGCCTCACCCCTTGTCACAGTGGTCTGTGGGAATGCACAGGTCACTAGATGTATGTGACATGTTCACTTTACATGCCTTCACAGTATTGTAAGGGTCAGACATGGCCAGATGGTGAAAATAGAGGAAGAACATGAAGGTAACAGTGAGTGATGAAAATACTGGTCTAAAACTGGGAAGACAAGATATACAGAGGAAATCCCCTAAACATCTGACACCACCGACTGCGCCTCCACCTACTTAAAAGTAGTTGGAGGTTTCTCGTGAGCACTCTGACTCTGTTTTTGTTTGCTTGTTTTCAGTGCTAGAAATTCACAGAGATTTTTGCAGGATAAATTACTGTTCTGCATGACTTAAGCTAGCAGAATTTGACTGCTTGACTAGTGTAACCTCTTTGTCAGAAACAAAACAACACTAAAACTTCTAAGCAAAACCAGAGAATAGAGCATGTTATTTTTTTATTCTCCATGGCATCAAACTAATACTTAATAGTTAACACCATTTTGCTGACTGTTTTAGAAGTCAGACTGTTAAAGCTACTTATTTTCAGAGTTCCAAGCTTTTGTTTGCAGTTTATAGAAATACAACATTAATGCTTTAGCCTTCACATCAGCTCTGTGCCAATGAATTTGACTGTGCAAATAGATGACTTCTTCCTTCCAGCAAAGCATGTTCTTCACAGTAAGCATTTTTGTGTGCTCCTTTGCACCACTCCAGTTAACATAAGAAAATCAAGAAAAGAAATGATAGCCTGAAACATAGTTGGCAAACCTTTTTTACTTTCATACTGAAATGTGCTTCTTTTGCCAGTAAGTTTACTAAAATTCAATTTTTTTTGAAAATACAGTGCCTTAGGAAAGCTGTAGTACTTGCTAGGGAGTTCATATTTACTAACCAGAAAATAGTAATTGGAAAAGAGATGAAGCATGGTCCATTGCTTTACAAATTATTCTTTGAATTGGCCATTTTCAACTGTAAGGAAGTCTAGAAGGATTCTATCCCATTTCTGCCTCTTAGATTTTTTTTTTCCCAATAGCACACTGATAAAAGATTTCATGTGAGGCTTCTATTTTTCCAATAGACAAAGGAAATATAAATTGCCTCTAGGGTTTTTCTTAGTTCTAATGAGTTAAACCTAGTCTGGAAAGCATATGCACAGAATGGAGAGATGTAAGTTGGACATGTGCTTTGCTGTTAATACAGGATGTTGTGAAATTGCAGATTCAGGCATTAGGAATGCAGCACTCTTAGGTGGCTGGTTGTGACTCTACTTGTAGCAATTTGCATAGCATTTTCTGCAGGTCTTCATCAGTTTACTTTTATTGTTATTTCACTTCCCAAGATAAAGAAATAGAAGACCCCCCTCTGGCAAAGAAACCTTTGCAAATTACAATGACCAAAGTAAGAGTTGCCCTCCCACTATTCCATACCCACCATGAAGATTTTTCAGTTTGCACAGTTACTGGCTTTCCCTTCTTTGAGGTCTCATCAGTTTTGACAAGGGAAGAAATGTGATAAGATACTTAGAAGATACTTAGATAGAATTGATACTTAGATACTTAGATCTAAGATACTTAGAAGAATTTGTCAAATGCTTTAATATCTTGTGATGCACTTCAAAAATATTGCTTTAATATTGCTTTTAGGCAAAAAGGCAAATACTAAAAGCACTTAGAAAAGATCATATTTGTAAGACGTATGTGAAGGCTAGGTGAGGTCAGTCAGATGTTCCTAATGGTTTGTGACAGTCTAGAGAAAGAGACCTGGCTCTTCACATGTGACTGACTTTTCTTCTCCTTGCATGTGAATCAAATGAAGCTTAGTCCATCCCATACATTGCTGCATAGATTTTTTCACCTGTAAGTCATCCCAGTGTTGGGTACAGCCATGCATGCCAAGTACAGCTGAGGTGCCATCACTGGGGCCATGACTGGAAGAGCTGCTGTGCTGTGGGCCAGAGGTCCTTGTTTTGCTTGGTGATTTGCTGTGGACCTGATTTTCTCTGAGCCTGAGAGAATTACAGCCTGTCAGTGGCTGATCTGTTCCCAAGGGGAAGATTCTTGGGAGCTCTCTTGCTCAAGGACGATATTTGTAAACCGTTTTACTTTCTCAAAACAGCTCTGTATAACTGAAGATAGTGTGTTTTTCTCTTGTCCCCCCAATGGGACAAGAGATGGTGTTCCCTTGACCAATCATGTTAAACCTGTAGTATATGACCCTATAAAAGCTGAAGAGTTCAGAGAATAAAGGCCCTTTTCCTAGCAACTCATTCTGGTGTGTGGTGTGAATCCACACTTCTACATCGTGTCCAACAGTGACAATCTGCCCAGCACCAACATGAATCAGGTAGCCTGAGAATGAGCAAAAGTTGCTGCTTGGGGATTTTCTCAGGGATTTGAGCATAGGCAGCCCTACAGGAGACACCAGGCAGGTGAAGGGTGTGTGGCTGGAGCTCACTCTCCCACTGCTCATTGCTCCTTCAGACTGCCCAATGTGGGGCAATTTAGGAGAGGTCTGTAGCCAGCTTATCTGAGTCATAACCTGGCTTTTACGGCCTCTGCTCCAAGGAGCCAAGGACGTTCAAAGTGGCTGATAGCTGCTCGTCTTTATCATCCCTGCAGCCAAAACCAGGCATTTCCCACCTATCAATGTGTGCTCCAGAGCTTAAGAGCTCATCTGGAAATCGGTTTGTTCACCTTGTGAAGGTTAACGTTTGGTAGGGGTTTACTTGTTTGCTTGCTTGCTTGGAGTGTAATTTGACAAAGTAGCAGGAGTTTGCAAACTGTTCTACCTGTGTCTTGGTCCATGTTATCACATCTGTCTCAGTCCTTGCACAGTAAATGGTGCAGCTGGGGTTGCAGACTTTAATAAGCTGGTATCTGTTGTAGATTCTCAGAAGAAAGGTCTCAAAGGGTGAGTACTGTTTTGTTCCCTCTTCCCCCCTGCCCATTTTAAATGCTACCTAATAAGGATTCTTTCTAGACTATATGTTATCATTGTTTGTCTAGTATTTACTAAGTCATAAAAAGAGGACTGTGCTGTTTCACTATAGTTTTTGCTCAGTTTCCTTTAAGAATTTCATGCAGACAAGACAGGCAGGTTCTGTTAACCAGATTGAAAAGATTCTTGTTGGGAGAGTATCTTTCCAAATTAGAATTGTCTACAGAATCCTTTTGAAAACATCTGTGAGGCTTTTTTGTACTCTTAGGCCACATGAGCATATTTTTTTAAATTTTCATTTCCTTTTAAGGCAAGAAAATATAAGGATATCTAGTTAATTTGGAAACATACTTTTCTGGATATTGTATACTTATGTTTTTTTCCTTCATATTTTTTCTACTGCCTGCCTTTCATTCTTCTTGAGAGAACAATTTCTGTTTTCCTTCAGTACAGAAGCTATCTTTGTAAAGGTCAGCATAAGCAATACTGTTGGGGAGCTCTATCCACTATGATTAGTCAAACCTTCACTAAAGAAGTGTCTATCTTTTCAATGAAAAAATGCATTTTTTATAGGTTTTTAGACCATTAATTTATAAATCATGAAATCTGGTACTGACTTACCTCTGTGTCCTGTAAGTAGCACATGCATTTAAATGTCAGACCTTTGAGTTCTGAAATTCAGCAAATGCTGAATTATTAGAATTATTACTGTTTAGCACCTAAAATTTCTCTTTGAGAAATCTCTTAGAAGCTTTCAGTTTCCCAGACAAAGAAGCTTTAAATGAAATTTATCAGAAAAAATAATAGATATTGGGAAAGAATCTAAACCATTACTTATAAAATCAATAGACAGTCCCTTAGTTCACATTCCAAAGAGGTCTGTGGAATCATCAATTTCTTGAGCTACACCAGTGAATCAGAAGAGACATCTAGGTATTGCTGCTACTGGGTTCTTTTGTTATGCCCTTCTTTCTTCTGTTAGAGCTCTGGCAGAAAGATACATGACATAAAATTGTCTATTAATAGCTCTGAAATAATCAAATTACTATTTATTTTTAGAATTTAGTGTTCCTGCAGAAAAATGAAATATCGTCTTATTTCTTTCAGCATTTTTGTACAACTAGCACCCTTGCCTTATTGGACACTATTGAAATTACTGGTCATTTACTCAGTTCCTGAGATAAACAGAACTGAAAGCTCAGTCAATGCATGTCAGGGCAGATATGATCATCCACTAGATTTTTTTTTTTCCACTTGGCTTTCTTACACTGCCTAACCTTCAGTGAACTCCCTGCAACATCTGCTTTCAGAGAATTCTCCTTAATGCACCTTCATTGTCACACTGGGTTTTCTGTTTGACTTTTAGAAAAAGAGAAATAATGATACTTCTGGTAATTTCAATAACTAGAGAAAAATGATTGAGGATGGGAACTCTTTTAAGAGAGTTAAAGGAATAATAGGGTAGCACCATCAATGTGAATAGAAGTCTTGAATATGTTCATGTCTTCATAAGAACTTAGTATTTCCTTTTGAGTTCATCAAATCAGAGTACTCTTCAGTTTTGATTTATTTTAGTCCAGAATCTTCAGGTTTAAAAAAAAAAACCAAATAAAAAAAATCTCAGTCTGTCTTCTGCAGCAGCCAAATAGTTGCTCCTACAGTATGGAATATTTGTCATACAACTAATATCTCCCACGTAAGCCATCTTTGCATCTCCTTTCTGAGTGGATGAGAACAAGATCTGTGTTTTCTAGCTGGTCAACCTGGATATTATTTCTGGGAACAACAATGCCTGTCATCACTTTATGTTGTGAACAGCATGCTGAATAGAACAGTACTGCTGAGTATATCTCAGGGTCATGATTTCTCTCAGTCAGAACTGATACAAGTGCAAGCCAGAAGATAATCCCTTGAGGACACTGAAGGGAAAATATGCACCTCTACAGTGCACTTAGATGCTGTAACCTACCATCACAGAGTTTCCCTTGCTAACAACTGTATTAGAGAATAGAAGGCCTTGATGATTGTAAACAGACAATATATATTTCACTGCTGTTTGAAGAAATAAGTTGTATTTCCATCTAAAAAAGAGGCAAGTGAAGGACGAGGAACAGAAACCAAAAAAAATGTAAGTATTGCTCCATGGCCAAAATAGGAATTATTTTCTAGTTTCTAAGATAACACCAAGACAGACAGCAAACACCAGAAGGAGCAAAGCTACAATGGAATATCTGTAGAGTGAGAGTCTATGAACACATGTATTTTCACAAGACTAGGCACCTTCACCCATGTTCAGACACATCTTAAAAGATACCACTGCCAGTATGTTTTGCTTTTTAAGTCCTACAGAATCACCTGTTGGAAAGCAAATTATTCTGAGATTCCTTCAAGAACAATAATTAGAGCTCATTCTTTCTTCACTTTCAAACTTTCAAATCTGTTTTTGAGGCTTCAAGACACTTAAAATGATAACCTGTAGGGATGCCTGTAACAAAACACATTCCATGAGCTTCTGTGGAGTCAGGATTCCTTTTGTGTGCATAAGGAATTCCTTGTGACTACAAGACATGCTCTCAACAGTCAGTAACCAGGCAAATGGATAATCTCAAGTACATTATGTTCTGTCTACAGTATTTATTGGCTATATTGGAGGCTGTGCCATGTAATTAGAAGAAACTCAGACAGTTTTTTCAAATATTTGTGTATACCCTTTTTTGTTTGAGCAGATAACATTTTCTTTTGCTGAAATTAGGAGAGGGAAGGCACTGAAGAATGTGAGGTCAGTGAATATTCACAAAAGTTCAGAAGAAGCTATGAAGTGCTCATCTGGTTTTGTCTACTAAAGTTTACCTAATTTCAAAGTTTTAAGATCTGATTTGGTAAATTTTCAGCAGTTCTAAGGATACTGTGTTTTAAAATGTGTGTATGTGCTAAAAGAAAAAGAAATCATGATAAAATTCAAAAAGAGAAAAAAGAGAAAATTCAAATGTAATTACTCATGTGACTTCACCTCTCTCTGATATGCAGAAAAGATATCTATTGGCTCATACTAATTATGGAATTGTTTGGGTTGGAAAGGTCCTTAAACCCCCTGCCATGGGCAGGGACACTTTCCACTACAACAGGTTGTTCAGAACTCCATCCAGCCTGTCCTTGAAAACCTCCAGGGATATTAGGCTTGTTTTCTCCTAATTTTTGATACTTCATCATTTAAGAGTGATGCTAGCACTGTAGCTAGAAAGGTTTTTGGGGAACAAAGATGTTCCATGTAAAGATCCCAACTTGTGAAATGTTTAAGCATTAGAAGAGAAGGTATGCACAATACAAGTAAATGAGATTCTAGAAAGACATCTCTCTTTATAGCACATAAAAATACAGAATTGCACTTTCTGTTCTGCATGAATGTGTTAGATTCCCCTCCCCCAGGTTGTCTTCAGGAAAAAAAGTCCTAAACTCTATTACAAATTATTATCCACTGGCGAGGGGCCTAGCCCCTTACAAGTTGGAAACCATTTGATATGCTGTAGATTCTCTCCAGTTTTAAAACCCTGTGTTGGCTTGTGAACAATGGTGACATCAACTCTTGAAATCCAACTTTAGCTTTGTTCCTGGTTCCATAAGGTTTATAAAGCCAGTAGCATTTGTTTTTGTTCCCAAATAGGATATATTTAAACTGACATATCTGATTAATAGGCTGATGTTATGGTTTATTTATTATTTTGTTTACATTGTATGCTTTAAGTGTGAGAAGATAATTTTAAGAAGAAAGTTTGGAAGTACATAATAAAATGTATTGCAACAAAGACTTCAGAACAATATATAGTATTTGACTATCTAGATCTAAATCTGAAAATTAAATTAATATGGAAATATACCTATCAATGAAAACTCGAAGCATTGCTTTGCAATAGAGGTGTCACAATCATTTTCCACAGCCTGAAGTTGGCTGGAGTTAATTAGCCCCTAGCATCACAGCAGTGATATCTGATTGCATCAAAAACAGGAATCACTTGGGACCTTGCAGAATCTCACTGTTTGTGTATAACATTATTTGTACTTGATATTATCTATCTCACTTACATGAGATAACTGATATTATGAGACAGTAAGACTGACTTTTTCTCCTGGATTCCACTCTAATTACTCTGTAACTATTCAAGTGTAAGCTGGTCTATGATGAGCAAAGGCATTTCTGAGCTCGTAGTTCTCTTGTTATTGTGTAGATGGCAATAATGTGTTTAAGAAAGAGTGGAAGATAATAAATTCAGTTAATAATAAAACAGGCAGGCTTTTTATGTTTGATGTTGTAGTTCAAAGTTTTAGGTGTTCTAAGGGAAAATGTAGGAGACTGTTCTTAGCAAAACCTTCCTACTGTGCTAAGACAGTGATCCTTACAAGAGGTTAAGAGCAAATTTAATGTGGTGTATAAATGTAATACTTTCCTGTGGCAGTTTTCCCTGCAGTGTGCTGGAAACTGTTCATGAGTTAATTATTGCAGAAGCCATGTAAGGTAAAAAGGTACTGTGAGTTCTGTTGTACATGGTGGGCCAAGGACAGGAAAAGTGGTTTTGTGACTGAAATGGGAACCAAAGCTTGTTAACTTTCAGACCATGGAAAGCTATGATTGGACTAAAGTTACCTATTTCTCTGTGGTCAAGGGAATTCTAATTAAGTTTTCTAAGAATGCTTTAGTATATTGAGAAATACTTGGTGAGACTTGCCAAAATTTGAGGTTGCCCCTGCAGTTCTCCACTGATTTTTCTTACCCAGGTTACCCTTGATGAGTGTTCTCTAAATTGTTTCTGCTCTACAACTTACTTTCTTAAAAGCAATTAGGAGCTTTGAAGCATATAAATGAATCAGATTTAGGTTTTGTTTTTTCATAAAAGCTGAGCAGAAAAGCAGACTACTGGGTTCAGTCCCAGGCATCCTTACAGGCAGGTTCTCTACTGCACGAACCCTTCCCCAAAGTTGTCTAGGGCAGTAGTTAAAATGGTGGTTCTTGGCTGAGACCATCATTTGGAGTTCTGGGCTTTAAGATATTAGCATTAAAGTTGTTTTGTGTTCTGGAGGTACAGAGCAAAAAGGTGGAACAAGATACGTGTAAACCTTTCTGTTTATACTGTTTTCTGAGTAAATACTTTTTTTTTTTTTTTGGAGTGGGGAAGAAAATCCTGTAACGTTATAACTTTGAATGAGAAGTAATCAAAATTTTTATCACTTTGAGTAGTTTTTGAAAGGTTTAAATGGATGAGCAGATCACAACCTAAAAAATTAGGTACATTTAAGCAATATTGAAGGCCAAAAAGAAGTCCAAAAGAAAGAAATTATTAAAGAAACATTACAGTTAAATCTAAGCAATGAAAGATGACAAGTACATGTATTTTTCTGCATTTCAGAGGATGTTGTTCTCAGTAGACCATCAGTTGTTTTTGCATACACCATACTGTGCTTTTCAGTGATGGTTGTTGTATGAATAACCAGGTCAGCCAGTTGTTTAAATAAAGTTGGGAGAAAAATACCACAGAACAATGAGAGAGAGAAACAGCTATGTTCTTTAAACATCACATTTTCTCTATTACTCTTACTTTTCAAAATACTGGAGACAGCTCATGAAAATCTTTTCCTTCTTAGGTCATCATTGTTTCTTTATTCCTTTATTAAGATTTATAATATTTTTTTTTGTTATTTATCTTCAGCAATATATTGTGATTCCAAGAGAAGATGATAATGGTAGGAGGAAGGGAGTGAATAATCGGAGCAATACACTGTTGGAAAACAAAATACTGCCTTTGTCTAATTTTCTTGATTTCCAACAGTGGGACAAATACAGAAAAATTGTAAACAATATTCTTGACACTTAGTAAAGTTTAGTCTCTGAATCCGTATTTAAATTGGTGACTATCTCAGATATTACATGTCAGTGGCTGAAAACCCCCATTTGAACCACTAACTGAAAATTTGTCTGTTTCATACAAATCTTACCAGAATTAGTAGGAGGCACAGGGCGGTACCTCCTTGTAAACTCAAGCCTCATTAGGCAACCAAGTTTGAGATCTTCAGCCAGTGTTTTTTCAGTTTTCCAGCTCTGTACAATGGAGGCTTTTTGCATACAGAATTTTGCATCACAGAGGAACGATTCAAGTTCAGGTTCATAGATTCAAATCAGGTTCAGATTACCTCAGAGAAATTAGGACCAGTTATCATATTTTTTTCAGCATGCACCAACCAGTCTGGGTTTGCATGTTGCACTTCACAGTGATACTTAAATCCTGTAGTGGGGGAGAGACAAATCATAAATACAGGAATGATATCTTTTATGTATTGTCCTGTTTACTTTTATGTGAAATGTGGAAAGAGAGGAGTCTGATAAACCCCCACCCCTGTAGGTGCTGGGGCCAAAGAATGACCAAACAATCTATCCATGCCTTACTTCATTAATTAAAAGAGTCTCGCGGATTTCTTCTATGACTATTCCTAATTATGTATTTAATTATGCACTTTAAGCATAAAGCCAAGACTGAAATATACAATACCCTGCAGGTTCTTGCTTAAAAAAAACCCCTAGACTTGTAAGTCATCTAAGGTGAACAAGGTGTTATATTTTCCTTTGCTATTGTAGGGGAACTGGAGTACAGATACAATACTGTACTTATGTTGAGGCAGTGTTTCAAAACAACATCTCTATATGGGTGGAGAGACAAGAAAACAGAGAGCGCTGTGTGACCCTGGAGAAATTCTGAAGCCCCTGAATACCAGACTACTTTTTACTTGAAAAGTGTAAATATTTTATGTTTCTTAAAAATATAGCTTGGACTACGATCTGAATTCCCTTGAGGGTTTTTTTTTCTCATTCTAGGTGTTTGCTTTTAACATTTACTATATATATATTATATGAAATTATAGAAAATAATAGCATTAATCCTCACTAAAATGAAACACAAGATTCTAGCTATTTTTTATAAGAACTGTGAGGAAGATGAAATCAACAATGAAGCCAAGACCCTTCTTTGTTGTTGTTTTGGAAATCAAAACCAAAATAGTTTGCCTGGTTAGCATATGTCATTTTTAGCTGTGGTATTCAATGAGTTTGAACCAAAGAGCGTATGCAGGTTGAGGAATATGTAGATGTAGAATGTGCTGGAAAATGTAAATCTTGAAACAGAAGAAGTCATAATGTTTTGTGCAGACTTCTTCCTTTGCTATCTCTCTGAGTGCATTCCTGGTTTGAGTTTCACTGGCACTTTTGTTTTCATGCTTCCTTTGGAACCATTTGTCATTGGCCATCACCACATGTGTCACCCCCGAGCCCCGCAGCTGTCTACAGGCAAGATCCTGTACATTGGCTGTCTTTTCATGTGATAAAAGACTTCACCTTTTCCCTACTTTGACAAATACTCGTGCGCTTAACATTTCTGTTGGAGGAACCTCTTTGGCCTGATCCCAGCTGAGTTACTATCCTGACTTTTTCCCATCCCAGCATTGTTGAGAAACACCATTTTCTCGCATCCTCCCCACAAAACCATTGCGCACAGGAAATAGGCAGTTGATCCTCATTTCCTTCCTTCAGTTTCAAGCTGTTTTAGAGGACTTATGAGTCAGCATCTCATTTAGTTGTATATCATCATCTACATACTCATCTCAAGCCCTTTGTGTTCTCATTATAGTTTCCCTGCAGCTTCAGCTGATTGCATGTCTCTGCAGGATTTCACCCGGAGACTGTAAACCTAAGGAACGCTAATTGTCATCCTAATGTCCTGGGGACCTGGCTTAGCCCCCCTTTGCTTCATTCTGTATTCCTGCATTTCTCTGATTTTAGCTGTTTTGTTTTTTTTTTTCCTCAACAACAGTGTCATCTTCCTGGGTCACCCATGATAAATGTAACATGTTTAATGTATTCTGCTTTTGAAAGGACTTCCCTTTTGAAATCCATCAGAAGCATAAATCAAGGGCATATTACACAGACTAAAAAAAAAAGGGAAAACTTAACATGCTCCCCTTTTGCAGCACTGCCAGTGAAAAGGCTCCTCAGCTTGTATGTCACTGCCAGCCAATGCTGCATTCCTGCGGAGGGAGCACATTGTGCTCCTAACACCCTTCTGTGACACTATTTCAGACTAACTCAGGGGGACAGATGTCTCCTACTAAATCATCAACACAAATGTCTCAAGCATCTACATTTTCCTCTGGAGACTTAGAATTTCAGTGTTCAACAGGTCTGATCCTGTTTAAAATGGTGAATACGTTCCTTTGATCTACTTAGCAAACAGATCCCACAAGGCAGACTTGCAGTTCATTCAGCCTTGTTTTGAGGGCCCTGGGATAATGACTAATACAGTCAGTCAGCCCCAAGGTATTAATCCTTGTCCTCCCTAAACTGCTGTGTATTCCTTTGGGCTCTACCTTACAAGTGGTATTCACCAGACTTTTCTTATGTCTTCGTTTGATGACATTCAGCACATTCCTGGAAAACTTTGCTTTCCTCCTACGACTCTTAGCCTTCTACACCTTTTTCCAGGGCCACCACTTGCTCCATTTAGGTTTAAAGTTCAAAAGCAACATGTTTTGCAGCTGTTTCCTTTGTCTGTGGTACTGTTCTCATTACAATGATGTCTGGCTCCCAAAATTTTCTCAAATGTAAAACCCCTTCCTGCTCATACCTGCCAATAGGGACACTGCAACCATTACTTAGTTGTGTGCTTTGACCCAGCCCCAGCTTCCACTCTTCTCGGCCTCTAGTATTTTCCACCTTTTTCCAGAGGAAACTACTTACGCTTTTTTGTTGATTTTTTATGTATTACTTTTATATGTCCACCTGCGTGTATTAATCTGTTTCTTTGTATGCCAGTCCAACATGTACAAGCATTGCTGCCTCTTGTTTTCTGACTATTTGCTTCCAAAGCCATAAAAAACATAACACTAGTTTCAACAGGAGCCTCTGTACTCTGAGAGTATTTGGTTAACAGAAAGTGGAAATCCCTGTCTTTTTTCCATCTCATTAGGCTGTGGCAGGCCCCACCTTTCACAGATTTTCCTTGCACTGTTTGAGCTGGTCAAGTAATGTTCATTCAAGCCAGCTGAGGATCTGCACTCATAGGTGAGAATGAAATCACAGACTTTGTGCAACTCCATTTAGGAGAAGGCATGGGATCCTAGCTGCTGGCCAGCAGAGGTTGCTCAGATCCCATTAGTTGAGTGTTCTGCACTATACAATTCTTTATTTCTTAGTAAGTCAAGTTGAGAGGTTTTTAATCTTCTGTGGGATTTGTTCCAACATCCTGTTTCCCTCCTCATGGTGGGTATTTGTTTCGATGCCTCATCTCTCTGGAACAATGACAGAGTTGTGAGGGAAGCAGAAGACAGGGGATTGTCCCAGAAACCCGTCCCTGGAGTCGAAAGATCACAGTCCTTGCTGCATTTGGAAATTGCAAAGCTCTTCTTGGATTCATTTCCCATTATTGTGGGCTATATATATCCATATGCATACTGATAGATGGAAAAAAATCGTACTCCTCTACAATCCAGAAGTAAAGGAAAAAAATAGATCATTATTGTTTTCCATTTTTAAATACCCCTGAGGTTAGTAGAGTGCTGATGAAGGCATCAGTGTGGTGTTGAGTTTGGATAGAAATGCAGACAGTTAAGAAATATTTTGGAAAGTTCCAAAGGAAGCCATGCTTCAGGTTTGGATTCAGACCCAAATGTCTTCAAATTTCATTCATAATAAGGTCTTTATGTGGGCTGTAGTAATGGTCTTAATTATATTTCTCCCACACTGGCATGTCTGGATCTTCTTTAAGAGATCTGAAGTTTGCTACGTAAGACTGTGGATGCCTTGTTAGTCTCCTGGTGCTACCTTATGCAGGAGTTGAAGAAGCCTCCTGCTGCACTGCTGTTGTAGTTCTGGATTTGTGTGTGGTTCTTTTTTTCCTGAAAATCTGTGTTTATTCAGAGAACACTAGCTCCTAATCCGGCAGCATATTCATATGAGTTCAAATCAATTCCTGCAAGAGGAGGGAAAATCTTCTGAATCTAAGGTGGATTCATTTTATGTATTTTAACTGCGTATTTTAATTTATCTACTTGCTTTAAAATAAGTACCATGTTGTGATGGGAGGAGGGGAAGAGTTAGGGATACAGGCAACATTTTCTCTGGATTGGCTGAGAAGTGTTGCAGGTTTCCCCAGACATACTCATTTCCTTACCCACCCTTAGGTCACAATGGTTTCACTTCCTTTGGGACTAGGAAAATCCAGAGAAAAGTGACACAATTTCAATTCTCCATGAGGTGACAAGGTCTGAAGAAACTAAGTAGCTCAAGTTGATCCTATGCAATGGCTTTAGGAAGGATGACTTTTGCACACTTTTAATTCTGCCATTGGGCAGAGTAATGTCCCTTCTGATGTGTGGTCTTGATGTGTAATGATGCCTGAATGTCAAGCAAACATGCAGGATGATTATTCTTCCCTTTTCTTTCCTTGGAAATCTTTGTGTTTAGCATTGAGAAGGGACTTGGTCTTATACAATCCTTTTTTCTTTTTTTTTTTTTTTAACAGAATTGTTTAATAAAAGCCAAGGAGGGTTTCTCAGGTCTGTATATGTGGGATGGTGAAATTATAAAAACATTAAAAACCCCGATACAGTTTCAGTATTACCGAGACATTAGCAACAGACTGTTTTGTCTTTGTGGTTTGGAACTGGAATGTTTCCAGTTGTTGCCGGAAGGCTACATTTAATTTGTACTGTGTTTGCATAAATAGCTTATTTGTAAAAATCACATTTTACTTGAACAATTCTAAATGATGCAGTTATCATAGGGAGAAAAATGATCTATTGTTCTCTTTAAAATAAAATGGTACTGCCCTTCCAAAGTATCCAGCGGACAAAAGCATGAAAAATCATAGCATACTTTTAAGTTGCTTATCTCATCCCCAGAATCAGCTCTCACATGCTGATATCCTCTGGGTTTGTAAAATTCAAAAGATTTTTTGAATTACTCTCTTAATTGTGATGTTGGCATTATAATTACTTGCTAAATAAGATTCTTTAACAATGACGTCCTTGTTGTCAAAGCAGTTGCATTTCTTTTCCTGGTATGAATAGCTGCATGTTCTGAACTGGGAAGCTGCAGTTGTTGTGGGAGCCTGACTCGGTTGAAGGAAGAATTGATTGCTTAGAGAAGGTCTTTTAGAGCACTCTACAAAAATCACCCTTACCTCTACCCACAGGCAAATGAAGATTAAGGAAAATACAGGACATCCACTTCTGTGAACTCAAACAGCAGCAGGCAATTTCCCCTCCAATTAGCATCTTGTTCATGTGTTGGAGGAAGGAAATAGTTGGGTTTTTTTGGCCCTTAAAACCCCTTTTAGCAGATTCTCGCGTTCTGTGGGGTTCAAGATCAGAAGTAGAATAGTAAAGAGAGATGTGATTGGAAAAGGCTTTTTATTCATGCCATAGTTTCTCTTTTTTAAGTTGTGGTTAATCATGAGTTACACAGTCTTTCTAAGTTCTGCTAGAAGGATTCCATGTCCCTGTAGTAAGTGTGAAATGAACACAAAAGTGTAATGACTGCTGCTAACTCCAGCCAAGAGTTGTATCATTTCTCAGGAAGAATGTTTTGTTATTTGTCGGTTATGGTTTCTATATATATATATATATATGAATCTCTACGGCTCAGCTTTCAGCCATTAACTCTTATATTAAAACATTCTTTGGTTTTTTTTGACATACAACCACGTGTAGCACATCTGAACTGAGTCCAGCAAGAGTTCTGAGAATATTGCATATTAATATTGATAGAGCATATTGTTCTCTGCCATATTTGCATTTCCTTCACTGTTTTTCAGTGCTTCTCTTCTCTTCTCTTCTCTTCTCTTCTCTTCTCTTCTCTTCTCTTCTCTTCTCTTCTCTTCTCTTCTCTTCTCTTCTCTTCTCTTCTCTT